>NW_006442508.1:2091641-2132595 GCF_000325575.1 Pteropus alecto | reverse complement strand
GGACTGAGACAACAGGTTGAGGTGAGAATGGGAGATGAAGTAAAAGCAGCATTTGAACTTTTAGCAGGAGCTGGAAAGGAGCATGAAATCAAGGAAAGACTGGCTGCATTTCATATAGAAATAGGAATGATGAAGTAAAGGGAGAAACTGTGGTGTAGTAGATTATGAGAATAATCACAAGAGCAAAGTCCTTGGGCAGATGAGGTAGTTTCCACAACACACATCTCCAAAAACATGTAATGAAATAGAAATGAACTGTTCTCAAATGAACAGTAAGCACACTGATATTTAGAATATCAATGTGTTTAAATGATATGCAACACCATGAAATCTGACTACTTAAATAGTGGTACATTTGGACTTCTGAAATCTTATTGTCAGTTTTCAGTCCACCATCTTGTTTTCTTTGGTTTTATTTTTATTTTGCCTTTCCTGCCATCTGTTTGAAGTTTTCTATATTCAACTCCTACCCCCATCCCATGCTGATTTGGAATTTATAATATTGTTTCTATTGTTTTAATGATTCCACTTAAAAATTTAACATAATCTTTCTAACCATATATAAAATTATTCAGCATCTCTAACTTCCTCTAGGACAAAAAACTTTAACCACTGAAAACCTATCTTAATTAAAATTTTAACATTTAATATAAAAAAGGATTAGTATTTTTACTACCAATAGTTAATTTTACCAACACATTTTATCCATTTCTTGCTCTAGACTGTCTGTTTTTTATCATACCAACCCTTCCGTCCCTCTGGGTTCACTCAGCATCTTATAGAAATAGATACTTTAATAGTTTTTTTTCCTAATGCGGGTGGGTTAGTAATAAATGACATTTATCTTTATACATATGAAAATGTTTTTACTTTGCCTTAACTATAGAATGATTTAGACCAATGTAAAATTCTAAGGTAACATTTATTTTTCCTTTTACCCTTTCACGGGTATTACTCCAATCATTCCTCCCTTTGTTTTTGCATAGTTACTAATAAAAAGTCTACTTCAAAAGAGCAACAATCGGACTGAGAGTATTCTGACTTCTTTTTGGAAGCTTCTAAGTTGAGATATTTCTTGTTTTGGTTTTGGTTTTTAAATCTGTGGATTTCTTTTCATTTTCCCTGCTTAATACTCAAAGTACTTCTGAAGATTGTTTTTCTCAAATTCTGAAAAATTCTTATCCATTATCTCTTTATATACTTCTCTATCATTTCTCTGTTCTCTTTCTCTGAAATGCCTATTAAATGTAGGCTAGAGCATCATGCCTCTTAAAATGCTTTTCCATTTTGTTGAAAATCTTTTTGCTGTCCTTTGTGCATTCAAGCCGAATTTTAATTTATAAATTCTCTACTTGATTAACTGATCTATTATTTTATTTTAGTGATTACACTTTTGTTTCTAACATTTCTAGCTGGCCCTTTTCCAGATTTATGTGTTCTGGTTTTATTTCTATCAGTTTGTTTCAAAATATGTGAGTACTTCATTTAATAAATTCTTTTGAGGAAACTAAACATTTTAAAGCTGTTATTTTAATATTGAGTTAATTCATATTTGTTGATTTTTTTTTGGCTTTTTTAGCATCAGGATTCAGGTATTTTTTATTTTCAATTTTTATTGATATAATTGACATATAACGTGTAAATTTAAGTGTACAATGTGTTGATTTGATACATTTACATATTGCAATATGATCCTTCCTGTATTTTTATGTTTTGAATCTGCAATTATATTCTGAATTGGATATATCCTTTTACTCTCCTCCTCATGCTCTAGTGCTCAGAATGCAGTCTGATCCTACTGTCCTGAACCAGATCTATACTAGCAATTTGAATTCCTACCCCTCAATCCAATCTGAAAGCCAGGAAATAGTAGGTTTCAGTGCCAGTTCTTCCCCTAGCCTCTCTTCCCTACAGTCTCCTACAAGACATAGCCTCAAGTAACAAAAGAACGAGGCTACTTTCAGCCTCCAGTTGGGAGTGGGTGAAAAAATTCCAACAGTGAGTCTGACTCCAATACTGGCTATGCACGAAACATTTGTAAATCCACTACTTCAAACAAGTCAATCTGGTTGCCAGTGCCTGTTTACAAATCCAGAGCCTGGCCCTTTCCGTTTCATTTCTTGGATATAGCATGTCCTTTTTTGAGTCTAGCTGTCTCTTCAATTTTCTCTATGTTTTACCTGTCACTCCAATGAGTGACAAGTAAAACAGCTTCCTCAAAGCATCTATTTGCAATGGCATCTTCATCAGAATTTCTGCTTATCTAATACATCTTCTTTCAAGGCTTTTATGGATTAAATTAAATACCCAAAGGCTAAGCACTAACAAAGGTAAAACTCTTTGAAATAAAGGCAAAAATATTTTATGTAATTTTTAGTATATTTCTTAATTATTTTTCAGTTAAAGTCACTGGGGAAATGACTTAACGTGGTATATTATGTTTTGATAATGAAAACATGTACAGAAAATCCAAAAAGGCTTTAACTATCCACTAAATTCTAAGTAGGTTATGCTAGCACACTAGTAAGTTAAAGATGGGCTTAAAAACACTTCTATTTAAATAATAAATATAACAATGTCAATGTAACATATGACATTGAACAGTTAAATGATCAAAGTCATTCAGCCAAATCACATAAAATGAATTGTACTAAGACTGATATTTCTGGATATTCTTCTCACAACAAACTGTCTAGATGTTACTAATTATACAATGTTAAGAATCACAAAAGTTCTAGTAAATGGCTCAAATACATATATGAATTACTTTGCACACCGCTATCTTATAAACTTATACTGTATCACTGGAGTAGAATCTTTATGATTTCAATAAGTAACCAGATATTATCTATGAATATCTCTAGACATTTGGTTTTAAGCTCAAGTCCTGGCTGTTTGTCACACATCTGCTGTCATTAGCAAAATTAAAACTAATTTTACTGAAATTTAAAACATCTGAATGCTCCTTAAAAACTTAGATTCCTTAGCAAGTCTCTGCCTCTTAATGAGCTTTTCCTGACTTTATCATATGATCTGAATTATTCAAAAGTAAATCTCAAACCAGTAAACATACAAATTATCTTTCAATCAAGTAATTACTTGCTGTCTATCTGATAACAACGTCTATTTTGGCCTCAGCAAATTCTGAAAAACTGAGCCCAAAATAAAGCCATCAATAAACAATGTATTTCTAATATAAGAAAATAAACTAACATTTTTATTCCAGTCAGCAGAAAAAAAAAGAAGCATGGATTTCATGCATTTCAATTTCAAGCATTTTGCATAGTGGAGCCAACTTTATTTACGCCAGCAATTCTCCATCACAAAGAAAAGAAATTGGCTAAAACTAAACAGTAAGTCCAAAAGGAGGATGGGGCTTAGGCAAAAAGATGAAAAACAGGAATTATAAACAGAATATAGGTTTCTCAAGGAAACTGTATAATCATGCCCTGTGAAAGACATTCCACTGAAGAAAAAAGTGTTGAAATGTTTATTCTTCTTCAAACCCTCTTTTCTGATACTATACTCCCCTTGACTTTTCTCCTATCTCTGTGAGCTGCTCAAGTATTCTTTGCAGGCTCCTCTACTTCCACTTGTCCTTACTCACTTGTACTAGATTTTATCTCCTAACTCTAAGCATTCTCCCTGTTTCAAAGACACCCATGAACTTCAGTTACCACCTGGGTATAGCTAATATTTAAGTCTGTATCTCTAGGTTAGAACTCTACACATTCACTCATTTACAAATATTTATTAAACCCCTGCAAACCACTTCTTTAGGCACTGAGGTTCCTGCTGTCATTGGGCTTGCAAACAAGTGGGAGGTGAAGAAATAAATATTGAAATATAAGTCAATAATAAGTACAACCTACACAGAGAATTAAAATTAGGGTAATATTAAAGACTAGGTGGCTACTTTAGTTTGAGTGATTAAAGAATGACTATTCAATAAAATAATCTCAGGACTGGGGCGAAAAAAAAAGAATGACTGCAGAGCTGACATTTCAGCTATGATGTAAATGACCAACAGTAGTCAGCCAGGTGAAGTACACCTTAGAAAGAGAAAGCAACTGGAGCAAAGGCCCTGTAATGAGAGCAGACTTGGTATTTTTTTTTTCTTTTTAATTTTCAATTAGAGTTGACATTCAACATTATCTTATATTACTTTCAGGTATACAGCATTGTGGTTAGACATTTATATAATTTACCAAGTGATGCCTGACTAGTTTAGTACCCACCTGGTACTGTACACAGTTATTACAGTATTACTGACTACATTCCCTATACTGTACTTCACATCTCCGTGACTATTTAATCCCTTAGTATTTTCTAAGGTTCGGCTGAAACATAATGAGCAAGTTAGAGTGAAAGCAGAGATCCAAGGGAGGTTATTGCAGTAATCCAGCCAAGAGATGATGATGTCTCACAGCGTCGTACAGGCATACCTCATTTTATTGCGCTCTGCTTTACTGCACTTCACAGATATTGTGTTTTCATCAACATCAAGTAAAGACCCTCCACGAACAAAAAGATTACAACTCATTGAAGGCTCAGATGATGCTTAGCATTTTTAGCAATAAAGTAGTTTTTAATTAAGGTATGTACATTTTTTAGACATAATGCTATTGCACACTTAATAGACTGCATACTGTACAAATATCTTTTATATGCACTGGGAAACTCAAAACTTCGTTTGACTAGTTTTATTGCGGTATTCACTTTACTGCGGTGGTCTGGAATGAGGCCAAAATATCTCCGAGGTATGCCTTTAGTATACCCAATTGCCTACTAGTCATCTGGTAAGATGTCTCCGAGGTACCTACAATTTAGATGTTCAAAACTGGATCTTCTCATTGAAGTACACTCTCAATAGCTTTGGTATTCCTAATTTTAGATGCCAATGAAATCATCTCATCACCCAATCCAGTAACCAAGCACTGTCCTTTACTTGACCCTACCCTTCATTCTCCCAAATTCAATCACCAAGCCCTAACTATTCAGCTCTTAAATCTCCTGAGTTCATCTACTCCTTTAAAAACATCATTGCCATTAGCCTGGTCTAGACCTTCATATGTATCACTGCCTCCTTTGCAATCTGTTTTCCAGTATGCAACTAGTTATTATCTTTCTAAAACCTTAAATTTGATCAAGCACTTATCTACTTAGAATACTCCAATAGATTCCACTACCTACAAAACAAAGTCGAAACTCCTGAATAAGATCCTGATCTGACTACTATTTACCTCAAGTTTTATCTTTGGACTTTTGTAATTTTACTTCCTTTCTCCATCATTCATTACGCCAATACCTACTTTTCTTTCAGATCCCTAATTAGATATCATTTCTTTATGGAACCCTTTCCTAACCACTGAAGACTCAGGTGTCCCTCCGATATGCTGCTGCAGCATACAGTACTTCCCCTATCACAGTACTTACTCTACAATTTACATTTGTTCGCTTAATTTTCTGTTACAGCAATAAAGAGACTATAAATTCAGAGTTATTCTCATTTGCTGCCAAATAAAAAGTACTCAATAAATTACTGAATAAGTGAATAAAAGACTTCTTTTCAATGCTGCACAGCAAACTAGACAGCCTGAACAAAATCTTTTCAAATGCATTGCTAAGCTAGCAAAAAAGTGTTCTGTAGAGGGCAAAAAGGAAGGAAAAGCAAGACCTCTATAGCAGGGGTCTCCAACTCCCGGGCTGCGGACCGGTACCAGTCCATGGCCTGTTAGGAACTGGGCCACATGGCAGGTGAGTGGTGGGCAAGTGAGCAAAGCTTCACCTGTATTTGCAGCCACTCCCCAGCGCTAGCATCACCACCTCAGCTCCACTTCAGATCATCAGGCAGTAGATTCTCACTGGAGCACCGGTCCCTGGTGCCAAAAAGGTTGGGAATCACTGCTCTGTAGAATAAGTGAGCATTGCAACAAAGCCAGCTTTTTACCTGGTGATTTCTGTTGACGCTTATACTCTTCGAGCTTCTACTTTCATGGCTGCAAGGAGCCTGAGAGACCAGAGAATAAGAGTAGTTCTGCTCCAGATGGTAAATCTAACAGGAGAGATACTCAGGAAAAAAGCTACATACATGGTGTAACTGTGAACTAGAAATAATACATCCGGAATGGAACAGCGTGCCTACCTTTACTCTGCTATTAAGTAGTGGAGAAGAAAAGGATTCTCCTGAAAATCCTAAGGACAGGTCAACCTTCATGCAAGCTTGCAGCAGAATTCATACAACCAATGTTGTCAAAAAAATGTGAAGCAGAAAATTTAATTTAATGTGATTTCAAGTTGTTTTCCTAGCAGCTAACCGAGGCAAAAGAAAACCATGCAGGACCACATCCTCAATTCAAAGAGACATCAATTAGTTCAAGATATAAAACTGCATGGAAAATGAACTCTTGGTTAAAAAAAAAACACAGATATGGAATCATGAGAGCAAGAAACAGAGAAAAAAGATAATATAGTGGGAACCAAAAGATTTCAGATAGCATAATATTCAGTCTTAGAATATAAAATAGCTATATTTAATATGGCTAATAAAAGAGAAGTTTGAAAATATAAGCAAGGAACATGAGACCAACCAAGTAAGGTGAAAAATACTTTCTAGATATAAAAAATATAATCACTGAAATTAAAACCCAACATATATATTAACCAGCAAATTAGAGGTAACTAAATAGGAAATTAGTGAACTAGGCAAACTTAAAGAAATAATTCAAAATTTGGGCCAGAAAATATGACAGAAATAAAAATATAAGACTCAGAAAATGATAGAGGAGTTTAGAGACATGGAAAATAAAGAAGATGTGACATATTTCTAATTAGAGTTCCAAAAAGAGATAATAGAGAAATGGGAAAAGATAATATTTGAAGGGATAGTAACAGAGAATGGTAGAATTCCAGAATTGTAGAAAAATACCAATAAAAATGTTTTATAGGTTAGGTCTAGCAAACATTCAAGGAACAAATATTCTTACACAAACTATTCCATTATATAGGAAAAAAATGATTTTAAAACATTTATACATACCTGCTTCATCAAACGATGGTACTTTTTTTACTCTGAGAGTTTGTGATCCCTGTCCTTCTTTCTGAACATTTGTAGAGTACAGCTTTACTTGATTCAGTGTACAAAAGCATGGGTGACTACAGGGAACCATGTTTGAAACGTTTCCAAATGTCGCTAAATTCTGCCATTCTAAAAGAAAAAAAATACTTCAATTTCAAAAAAACTCACAAGGATTTTTATACCCAATAAAACATACCTACTATGATTAGAAAAAGAATAGTTTTACAGAATAACAGTAAAACTTTCATACTAGAAGATACCCAAATATAAAATGCCAACCCATCTTCTCCACTGGAGGTGTTTCATACAGGGACTAAATTCTGTAAATTAAAAATAAGAATAATATTCCTATTTTCTCTTAATTTGTAAATTTATTCATATGGAAACTTTAAAAATATATAAAATTAGACAAAACATTCATATTATTCACTGAAAAGTGTCTGGCATATAATACTCTTTATCTTGTATGCTGGTTGCATGCCAAAAAAAATTGGCTTAATGTACTTTTGAAAATACAGAATTCTTAAAGTGGGAGCAGCTCAGGAGGGCTTTGTACTCAAAAGTCCTATATACTGAACTACTCAAAATTACCGTGTCCTTTCTGCTAGTTGGAAATTTTTTTCATTTCACAGTAAGTGAATTAATCAGTCACTCATACTGTCACTGATTTTTTTTTTTAAATCAGATTAGTTCAACATTTGGTGAAATGTCTCAGTGTATGGGAATTTTAATTGAGGGAAGAGTAGATTAATTATGAAGCACTTCAGTTGCTGCATCTGTGGGCTTCAGAGGGCTGAAATACAAAAAAATATATTCCGCACTTGCACCGAAGCGGTAGAAAAGCAAATCTGTTTCTACTCTCATGTGATACCTCCTTCTCTTTTTTATGAGTACTTAGAATTCTCCTTTCTAAAAAAAACTTGAAAATCCTATCTAGATAGGATTTATTTTCTAAAGTTTTAGGTGTACTAATGAGATATTTTTAGAGATAGTTAAGTTTGTCCCAGTGTGGTGGGTTAAACACTTGAGTTGAAACTTTTCTAAATGCTTAATAATAATCTTATTTTTTTTTTTTTATGCCTACAGTACCTGCTCTTCCTAGGTGGTCTTCCATCCAAGTACTAAATAGGCCCGACCCTGCTTAGCTTCCACGATTAGACGGGATCGGGCGTGTTCAGGGTAGCATGGCCGTAGACTATAATAACCTTACAAAAATGTTAGTTCATGTATGTGCATTCAGATATGCTTTTGGATATTAAAAAAAAAAAACTTTTCTTAATAGGTCACAGAATTAATCAGGAATACAAGTTACTATAAATGCTGTGGATAATTTGAAAAGCATGAGGAATATAAGGGAACCAAAGTATTCACTCAAGTTTCAGGCGTGGACTTGTTTTTTTGAAAAACTTCCTGATGTCAACTTATTCTTTCATTTATTTGGCAAATAATTGTTGAAGGCTCAGTATGTTTTTGGTCATTTGCTTCTATTTCTTAAAAGGTGAGTAAAGCAAATACAACAATGTATCTTCTTGCATATTAAAATATATAGGCTTCAGACAAAATTAATTAGTGAAGCAAAAGATAAAGCAAATACTTCCAAGAAACCCAACCTCCAGGAAAGCATCTTCTTCACCATGGCCACTGGTGTTCTGACTTGTCAGCCCTACTCAAAATATCTTTTGTGATTATTACATAACAAAGACAATATGCCACAACACTTTTTTTCACCCACTGATGAAATGCTTTTGTAGAGATTGTGTTAAAATGTTTAGAGATAACTCCAGTCTAAAAATTCAAGGTTCTCCTTCTATTTTAAAACAGTACAGAAAATTTCAAACATGCAAACTGCCCACCCTCAACAATTATCAACTCAGTCAACCATGTCTCATCTCTATCTACACCATTATCTCCTCACCTCTATATTAATTTGCTGCAAATCTCACACATAAACTTATTTCACTCATAAACATTTCAGTATGTATTCTGAGACAAACTTTTTAAAACACAGCCACATCATCATTATAATTAAAAAGAAAAAATTCCTTAATATCATCAATTTCCAATTTCCACTTGTTACAAGCATTACAATTTTTTTGTGTGAACTGATCCTAATAAGGTCCACATACTGCAATTGACTGAGATGTATTTTAAGTCTCTTTTAAGCTACAGGAAGTCCTTCCGGAGCAGAAACCAAGTTGTCCTAAAATTTTGTCCTAGTAGTTTCCTAGTCTAAATTTTGCTAATTTAATTTGCTGGTGTAGTTTATCCTGTTCTATATGTCTCGAAAATTGATGGATCTAAAATCCTTATCCA
This sequence comes from Pteropus alecto, assembly GCF_000325575.1. Lineage (NCBI taxonomy): Eukaryota > Metazoa > Chordata > Mammalia > Chiroptera > Pteropodidae > Pteropus > Pteropus alecto. The sequence continues at coordinate 2,123,204 of NW_006442508.1, read as the reverse complement.
AATTCTGATTCTTTTTATTAGGACAACACTACTTGTTAAGTAGTGATAGTTCTTTCATCAGTAGCTAGGTAATATTTGGTTGTCTCTTCATTTGTGATAGCATAAGTTGTTGTTCAACACCTAGAACCATTTATTCATTAGGTACAAAATGGTGATATTTTAACTTTATCACTTCTTCATTTTTTAGAATACTTCTACAAAGAGAATAACCCCTCATTTATTTGGTTACCTAGCAGTATAGTTCATATAGGAAAATCAGGCTAAATGTTTAATTCTTTCCCTTTATTTACGAGTTCTCAAAACGACTTCATAACTTACCATCCTGCAGTAGTGACACTTTGTGTGTGCCTGTATCACTATGATTTCATAGATTTAAACATAATTTGATGTATTTCAATCCAGTTTAATCATTTTCCTGATTAATACTCAAATGGTCTCATTTTTGGCTAGTAGTCTCCTCAAATTGACTCCTGTGTCCTTTGGACACTATCCTAGTAATCTTTGATAGCTTCCTTGCTAGATGTTTTGAACAGTCCTTAGTTTCTAACTTCAGTAGAATTTCAGATATCAGTAACTTTAAAAGTACACATTTGGCATTAAAATAAGATTGAAAATTGCACAGAACTTACAGAATACATTACCACCTTTAACATTTTATATTCTAAAAATACACAGGACCACATTTGAGTCAATAAAATATAGTACCTAACATAACAGCAGAAACATAACTATCTGTTGAATAAATTATTAAATTCATTAATTCTAGGAGGCAGAAAGATAGTAAAATATATTTCCCGCCATTAACACCCTTTCTTCAAGGTAACTTCTAAAATAAGCTACATACAGAAGATTAGTATTAAGTTTGGAGCTCATTGTTCTATGGGCGTGAACAAGGATCTTCTTATTGCTATACGTATAAGGGATGTTTCTTCATCAAAACTGCAGAGCCACTGATGTCTTTATTAGTTGAGTCACAATAATCACTCTTCTTTCTCTGCTTTTTACTGTTAGTGCCTTTGTAATGACCACCTCTACTAATCACTACTTCTCTCTCCAATGTTTTATCACCTACCACAAACTCTGGTTTTCAGAGGAAATTTGGCCTTTTTACAGACTAGAACAAACAAAACAAACACTTTTTCTCCCATGTAAACTGACAATTCTGCCTACCGTGTATGTTGCTTAGGTAATAACAATAACCCAAAACAGATTTCTTATAGTTTGGAATGTTTATTTCTGGATAACTTCAGGCCCAGAGTCAAATTTATACCCTAAGTCTTCCAGAGGTCAAGTGGCCAATAAAAATGTGTTTCATACTCACTAATAAGCATAGAAATATGTTTAAAGGATTTACTACTCATTGCTTACTACTGATTGGGACATATAGTTGAATGGTGTTTTAGAGGTCAGCAAATAGGAACCCTGGACACCAGACTAATAGTATTCAGGAGCAGAAAGAAACCTGCTGAGGCAAGCTGTGGGGGCCAGGTGTGGGGAGCCTGATGGGTGGTGGTGGTAGGGTATAAAATGAGGTCTGAGAGGTATTAGAGCCTTTTAGGCCATAGATTTAAAAAAAAGGGGGCAATGTTTTTAAAATATCACTGATTATTGTGTGAAGAATGGATTGGAAAGGGGAATGTGTGAATAAGGAGATCATTTAGAGGTTATTATAGTTATCTAGGCAAACAAGTTGTGGTTGTGCTATAATGGCTGGCAATGGAGATGGAGAGAATTGCATGGCTTTGATATGTTTTGGAATATAAATTATAAATTGTGGTAATATAGGTAAAGGACAGTGACACTTGCGAAATTCTTAATATATTAGGTATTGTTAGTGCTTTTTTTACTTTATCTAAGCAATTAACAAGAGTTAAGGCATTAGAGATGTATGCCAAGAGGCAGTGCAGAAAGATGTCAGCATCTCATGTTCTTTACCTAAAAAAAAAAAAAAAAGATTCCTTGTTGCTTACTCTGTTTCTGGAGAAAAATCACATTAGCAATAGTTTTCTAGGTTGAACTACCTGGTCTTGGTTATTTTTTTCTTGCATTTTTGGCTAGCTGAAAGTATAAAAGTAAACTAGAGATAGTGTGTTAATATCAGCAGTAATAATATTAGAAGTAATTCTGCAATGGAAATATTCTTAGTTTTTAAATATTAGGCACTGTTTCGAAAATAAAGAAAATTATAAGGTATAAGTAAAAATTATGCATACTCCAGATATTTCACCAGTCACATTTACAATAGTTGAAATCATACTGTATTGTCTCTTGCTTCTTTTTCATGCAACATTATAACTGGAGTGTTTTTCCATGTTATTAGAAGTTTTTATTGAATACACAAAGAAAATATAGGGACCTCTCATAACTTAATCATTCTGCTGTTTCCAGTTTTTGCTGTGATAAATACTACTATGAAGAACAGTTTTTGCTTTATGGGCCCAGAAAGCTTCTGCTATGCTACTCTGCTTATTATGTGTTTTAAATTTACAGTAACCTCTTTAATAATAGGTATAACAGTGATTTAGTTTTTACTATGTAAGTACTTAAAAATTTTGGGAAAAAACTACTGAAATAGTCTCTTTAGTAAAGAGACTGACCTCTGGAAGACTTAGGGTATAAGTTTGACTCTAGGCCTGAAGTTACCCAGAAATAAAACAACTCATTCATTTCCTTTGCCCACTTTTCTACTGGAATGTGCATAGGGTTGTAAAAATTCTTTATTATTTGGGATACTAACTTTATAACTGCACTATCTAATACAGTAGCCACTGTTTATTGAGCACCTGACATGTGGCTAGTCTGAACTAAGATGTGCTGTAAGTGTAAAATACACAATAGACTTCAAAAATTTAGTACAAAATGATGTAAAATATCTCAATAATTTTTATATTGACTACATGTTGGAATATATTAACTATAATGGATAAAATATATTATTAAAATTAATTTCATGTTTTTATTTTTTTAAATATGGCTATCAAACAACTCAAAATTACACACACAGCTCACATTATATTTCTTTTGTACAATGCTTCTCTAAAATAGTTTTCCTTTTCACCTTTAAATGTTTTCAGTGTTAGTTTGACAAATGGGCATTTCTCATTTTTAAGTATGCAAATAAAGCAAGTTTCCCTCAAGGTTTTCTCTGCTTATTCTTTATAAGTTTTTCCCAGCCTCAAATTCTCCCACAAAGGATGGATGAGATAAAGAGCACACAATTTTTGACATAATGACAGCTACAGAGAATTGGGATTACAAATTACACTATTTCAACTCCTTTTTTACCAAGACTTGAAGGGCAGACTAACCTAAATTAAAAAACCACTACACCTAATTTAAGTGTAAAATGCTGAAATTGCTTGGTTAATAGAAGCAATTATGCTATAAAGTTTACTTGGGTATTTTGGAGTACAGTATAACCACTTTGCTCATAAAGTTGGCTATACTGCCAACGCAGGAAATTTCAACAACTATACTTTTCTATCACCACCAAAAAGCCCAAGAACAGTGCTGTTGAAATTAAAACCCTTCTGAAATTTTAAGGGCCAGTTTTTAGTTACTGCAAATAAAAGATACGAATATATTCTTATCTGCACAGCATAGGCATTGTAGTCTATATTACTTATAAACTTGAATGACTTGAGTAAAACTTTCAACTTCTTACTGCGAGGTCACAAACATGCCACAAGTTTTTTCAAACATGAATTTTTGAGAATTTTTCTGTAAATACTCTTTGCATCCCCAAGAATCTCGGGGTGGGTTTGGTTCAGTTTTCCCCTTCATTGTTCCTATCAGTTCTCAAGCGTCAAGCAAGCTATGGTACGCCAAGTTATGGCCAAAACGGAAGTAAGCCTGAACAAAATTTACAGTTCAACGTTATTTTGGAAACTGTCGGACAATTTAAAATTGAGTCAGAAAAGAATGTTGAAGTAGAGGGATAAAAATTCTCGTCAACACTTTCTGGGTTACAACTGTGATAGATAATTTTTCACTAAAAAGAATGTTCAACGGAACTTAAGAGTTCTTTGGTTTTTCGGTCCAAAATTGGGCTCACTCAATGACTGTGGGATGGTCAGTCCCTATTTCTTAACAATAATTCGGAAAACCTGAATAGCACCCACACACAAACCCGCCGCCGCCTTCCTCCTAAGAAATTAAAAAAAAAAAAAAAAAAACAAGTTGGGAATAAGAAAGGAGTAGGTAGAGAAAATTTACTCAGCCAAAAATACTTAATAAAGATGAGTCAGTGAGTTCAAAAGACCCTGGAACTTTGTGGAGTAATTTCCCACTGCTGGGGGCGACCGGGGGAGGCACCACCAGACACTGCGATGCGCACATCATGTTCTATGTGGTAAAAACTAATCAGCTTCTCATAAGTGACTCGGCCTGTGAGCTGCTCGCAAATTTCCGCCGGGGCTGAGCTAGAACCGTAGGTGAGACCGGGGTCAAGAAGGCCAGTCAGGAGCCCCTGGGGGTTGCGCGGCCCTAAATGCAAAGGCGGAGACCTGAAGGGAAGGTTCTGAGGTTGGAGAAAAGGCAAGTAGGCATATTGTCCGAGACGAAGCGCCGAGCCGGCCTGGTCCTCCAGCCCTTACTCCCGCGGAGTCAGCGCGGGGGCTGGACACTCACCCTGGCGCTCGCTGAAGACGCGGGCCGCCGCCCTGCAGCGCAGACGAAGCCGGCACAGGGAGGACCAGCTACATCTGTGGGCCGCAGCGGCGGCGGCCAAGCCCGGTAACATCCTGGCGGGGCAAAGGCCCCTACTCGGTCACCGCCTCCCACCTCCTCGCCGCCGCCACCAACTGACTCCATAGACTGACACTAGCAAACATTAACGCTTGCGCCGCCTCGGGCGGCCACAGTGACCCGGAAACGATAGCGTTATTTAGCGACGCCCGCCGCGGAGGCAGCGGAAGTGACGTAACGCGCATCGCGCATCGCAAGACTGCGTCCTCGGACCAGGACTCGGTGGTGTGGGGAGGGCGTGGCTGCAAGTGAAGTTTAGTAGGTGTTCCTTTCTTCTCCGGCGCCTGTACTTTTACGCCTTGCTTTGACGTTATCGCGTAAATTGTTTGCAGCTTAACAGCCAAGAAAAACTTGGGAGAGGTGACAGCCACTGGGGTCTCTGTATCTTTTTTTCTGGGCTTGAAACCTGGACCTTGTTTTGGAAATGAAAGGAGGCTTCCCGGATAAGCCCTAACGGAGGCCAACGTGTTTTCAGTACTCTCCGAACCTTTACTAAAATACATCATTCTTCGCCTGTAGCACCACTGTGAACCCAACACCGTGAAGGGAAGTACTCACTTCGGAATTAGTTACTTGCCTACTAGCCTCTGAACCTCAGATTCTCGTCTGTAATACGAGAATGACACTTTTATAAATTCAGGATTTGTCTGCGTAATCGGAAATGTACAGATGTGAAAACAGGAGTTAGTCTGGTCCTGGAGAGAAAGAGACCGTAACAATGTAACCAGGGCATTAACTGCTTCTCTCTGACATATTCATTCAGGTCTTAGCTCAAACTCGAGAGGCCTCCTTGACCAACCTTGCTGTAGTAGGCCTGATTATTCTCTGCCTTTGTGCCGTGTATGCATTTCTTAAAGACCCTTACCCCTATTTGAAATTATCTACTTTTTTTTTTTTCTGTCTCAGAATAGAAAAATAAGCATCCCGAATCTGTAATCTTGTGTTTTGTTTCCAAGGGACTAAAACAATGGCATAAATAAATTGAGTGGAGTGCACAGTGGTTTGTTTTTAAATTACTCTGAATCACTTAACTGTATTACTACACAATAACTATTTCAAGGGGAAATAAATTAGCATGTTCTTAATTTTAAGAGAATCAACAGTCTTTTATGCTGATTTAGATAAGTACAACCAGATTAATGAAGTCATGGTGATTAAATTATCACAAAGTTGGTAAGCAAATTTAACTTTAAGACATAATTTAAACATTAAGTGGTCAAACATTTTAAAATGCTGTTCCATAAATATTCATAACCTCAAGGTTACTCAAATCTAATTACTAGATTTGAACAGAAATTCAACTTTATGATATAAAATACATGAAGTCTTAACTAATTTTATGGTAACTATGTAAATATTAACCTTTGCTATAATGCTAACATAAATGCTTTGGATTCTTAAGGTAGCCCCTGGTTTCAACTATCATTTTAATCAAAATTGATCAAAGCTTCTTAGAGTTTATTTTTATTAGGTACAATAGGATTTTAATTTTCTTGTTGTTTATTGGTATTTTCTAATTCTTAGGGGAATATTCCTTTTGAGATTAAAAAAACTTTTAAAATGCATTTTTTGCAGGGTTGTTAAAATAATTTTAATAACACAGCTGTGTGATGGGTATAACAATGCTGGTGAATAGTACATTTTCACCATGTGTTTCTGTTTTCCTCCCCTTCTTTCCCCTGATATAGCTGGGCCATAACTTGACTTAGACACTGTATTAATTTTGATAAATCTCCAAAAACTTTGACTTGCCAAATAAGTTTGAAGAATAAAGTGGCTCATGCTGTTATCTTGTTTAATCCTCACAATGCTGTATCACATAATAAGGTCTCCAGTAGAGAAGAATTTATATATAAATGGTTTCCACCACACACACACCCTTTTCCTCAGAGGTTATCGAACAAGTTTGAGATTACAGTTATTATAGCTGGGAAAATCAAGTTACTAAATACTCCTGGGGACAAGAGAGATTTAACTGTTTGATATCCTTGAGAGAAATAAACTGGGGACTGAGAGCATGTGGATTTGGTACTTTTGGGGAGGGCAGCATTTGTGAAGCATTTTTTCCCCAAAGCCATAGTTGGGGGTGCCAAGAAAAATTCTAATTTTTTCAAAATTTAACTTTTTATTATAGTATAACACAAAAGGCACAAATCTTAAGGGCACAGCTCTAAGAATTTTACCTGGTGAAGAAAACTGTAACCAGTACCCAGCACTACCACCTTCCTAGAAGCCTCTCTTCCAGACACTACCCTCCTACCCACTAATCTTGCCTCTAACATAGATTAATCCGGTGATATATATACTTTATATGCATGAATTATACATTATGTATCAGAATATACGAAAAAGTCTGACTTCTTTATCTCAACATTATGTTTGTGGGATTTATCCATATTGTTGTGTTCATTCTCATTGTTATAAAGGATTCCATTATGTGAGTATCCCACAGTTTATCGATTCTACTGGTGATTAGCATTTGGGTAGTTCCAGTTTGGGGCTATTAGAAATTATGGATATGTATATGCATTTCCGTTGGATATATTCCTAGGACTGAAATAACCAGTCATAGGGTATGCAAACTCCCAGATTCAGCAGTTACTAGCAGTTTCCAAAGTAATTATACTAGTACTCCCAACAGCAGTGTGTGAAAATTCTGTTTGCTCACAACTGTACCAATATTTGCTACTATTTTTTTGTTATTATTTTAGCCATTATGAAGTGGTATGGCATTGTGATTTTAATTTGCATTTCCTTGATGATAAATGAAGTTGGTTGCCTTTTCAAATGTATATTTGGCCATTTGGATATCCTGTTCATATCCTATTCAAGACTATTGCTCACCTTTCTTTTAAATTGTCTGTGTTTTTCTTATTGTTTTGTATGAGCTCTTAATATATTCTGAAACAAGTCTTTTGTTGGACATATGTATTACAAATACTTTCTTCCATTCTGGGTTGTCTTATTTTCTTAGTAGTGCCATTTGATGAAAGGAAGTTCTTAATGTTAAATTATCTATTTGTCCAAATTATCTATTTGTTTCATTAATAGTTATTATCTTTTATGTTCTTTTTAGGAAATTTGTACCTAATTCATGGTATTTGTAAAGTTTTGGGGTGTCTTGAAAAAGGAGACTGATATCTCCATCCCCATTTAGATGTTTGATTAGCTACCAAATATGTTGACCTGAAGCAATGCTATGAATTTGCAGGAAATTTTGAGCGTTGGGGAGAGTTAATACAGGAACCAGAGACAATTCTGGTGATATACAGACTTTGGATCCTGTCTGATCCTACAGACCTCAGAGTTGGAATCAGAAAGTAAATGAAAGTGAGGCCTGAAGACTTGCCATGGAACACTACAACATGGTGCAAGAGGTATGTATGTATCAAATAAATGTAGTTCACCACTGCCAGATGGGAATCAGCTGACAGAGTAAGCCTTGCAAGGAGCTACCAAAGCATAGCAGGGCTGCTTGGGATTGAGTTTCTCCTCAATAGGGCCTATTGGGATCCTCATACATCCTCACTGACAATGAGCTAGATAAGCCACAATAACCTACAGAAAGGGACAGCAACCTTACCATAGTCAGGCAGTTAAAGTATTGCATATTTTCTTCTTGACCTGCCAATCCCACCTTTAAAAGAGGAACCAGGCTTTCCCCTTAAATGTTAACTGACTTTTTTGACTTATATCCCTAAAAGGCTATCTCAGCCTTTGGATCCTTTCCCTCTCTTTTGTGAATCGACATGCTCTGTCCTCAACATTCCACACAATTTCCTCACCCACCATCACCTCCCATTTTTCCATAGGTACCCCTCACAATTCTGCCCCTTCAGCCCTTCACCATGCCTGCCCTGGCTCAAGGTCCCATGTTCCCCAGCCTAACCACAACATATTGCCTTTACAGCAGTGGTTCTCAACTAGTGGTAACTTTTGGCAATGTTTGGTGAAATTTTGGTTGTCACAACTGGATACGATTAGCATCTAGTGGGGGAGGCCAAAGATGCTGCTAAACATCCTACAGTGTACAGGATAGCCTGTCACGACAAAGAATCATATCCCTCAAAATGTCAGTAGTGCCACTATTAAGAAACCCTGCTTCTTTCAGAGTTACGATCCAGAACTACATACTAAAGAACTACATACAGTGTCCACCAGCTTCTCCCAAATGTGTGTGTGTTTTAATTCTTAAATCCTTATGCATGCATCTTAATGCTGACAGTTTTTTCCATCCACCAGCTCTATCCAAATCTGAAGCCACTTCCCCACTTCAGCATCACTGCTAGGAATCAGGGAGAGAGGAACAGGGAGCAATATTTCTCATCTTCTTGCTTTAAATATCTATAAAAGTGGGGATAGAAAAGTAAAAAGATAAACAGGGCTAGAATCTTGCTCTATTTTGTTCTCAGTCTCTTGTAAACCCATCTTCCAAATATTTCAGCAATATGAACATGCTTCATTTTAGCTTCTTTGCCACCATAACTTTACTACTCTTTTCCTAACACCTCTAATGTTCCTTTTCTTTGTCTTTGGGTAGCTTGCTGGAAATACTTTTGTCTGATATCAGTATAGATAGATAGATAGATAGATAGATAAATAGATAGATAGATAGAAAGAACTTTTGTCTGACATAATATATATTTATATATCAGGTTTCTGTGAAATTTTACACCAATTATTTGCTCTTTCTAAAAATATCCAGCCCTTTACTTTTTAGCCTTTTTTTTTTCAAGAGGTTGAATTGAGTCAATTCTAGTATTAATTTTGGCTAGGCTATATTTACCTCTGGACACAAGCAGCTATAGAGAAATTGAAATGGGAGGAAAAGAATCCTGTCTCTGCCCTGTTTCCTGGTTAATGAGCCAGCTTTGGAGAGAGGAGGCCAAAGCATGGTTTGTAACAAGCTGAAAATATGTCCTGGAAAGCTGAGGCCTAAATTGTGCCCATGAAATGGTAAACAAGCCTGACTGTAGCTTTGGCTTCTTTACAATAACGATTAAATCAATTGAATAATTTCACATTTCTCTTTGTACTTAAACAGAAGTAGACCGTTAAGAGCCACGAGACTTCTCCAAAGAATAGGAGTAAATGGAAGAATTTAATAAATAGAAAAGAACTAAACAAAATAAAATTTTAAAATGAGCAGCAAAGATGTGTTTTAAAATCCTAAAAACATTTTAGAAAATGTTGAAAGAATAGTTACCAAATCCCCATAGCTTTGACAAATGAATTTCAATCAAAGACCAGAGTACAAAAAAAAATTATTCATGAACTTGCACCATAGAATCTGCTACATGTTATTTCCACAACTGAATTATGTAGTAATGACAGTGATTTCTAAGCTTAAATATCTGATAATTTAGCAGAGTCATTCCTGTTCCATACTTGGAGAAAGAGAGAGAGAGAGAAAGGAAGAAAATTGGTTATAGAAAGAGTGGTTAAATGGTATCAAGACTAGTCATAGAATCTAATATCCCATTTAAACTGGGCAGCAGGCTGCTCACTGACCTAGCTATTAATTACAGTGGTTCTCATGGTAACAGGTGAGCTCTGAAACAGTCCAATATTTTATACCCTTGCTGCTGTTTCTGATAATGGGCTCATACTCTTATTCCTTTTTGATAAGTAAAGAAAGCATCAAGTTGTTTAGTCACTCCAACTCCCCCCAGCCAAGAAGTAGGAGTCTGTGATTGAAACCATACTCCAAGCAATGGGTTTTTGCTCTTAATTACCAAGATGTCAAGGAGAAAATATGCAACTGATAAAGCTTAAAACCAAGGTCAAGAATCAAGAAGTATACATTTGAAAGCAGATAGATTATTTAACAGTTGCTATTGGAAACAAATTCTGGATTCATTTTTTAACTAAATTCAGGTCTCTGGACCTGAGTTGTTTTTTTTTTTTTAATCTTAGAACTCAGAGCTAGTGAAGAACATTTATGTTGCGTGGCTTCCCAGCATATTTTGAACATATTTCCAATATCTAGGGATTTTCCCAACTTGTGGGTTTACCTCCCCAAAATAGATGTCTGGAACTTGCTTTTCCAGGCTCCTATGCAGCTAGGGCCCACAGATGTGACAGAGGCTCTCACCGACCATTAGAAATCTATGAGAGGCTTCAATGTGAAGGGAAAAAATGGGAAAAGCGAGACATCCTATGAAATATATTTTGGTGAGGGAAGAGATATAAGGCAAAGATACAATCCAGTTTTCAGAGGTAATAGAGGCAGAAATCCAGGAAAGTGTCCCAGCAATACTGATGGCTGTGTCCAATGGAAACTGCAATAAGAAGCTGCATCCTTCCTGATTATGTACCTTCCGAGCCTGATTCTCCCCTCCTTCCAGATTTTGCTACTACCCAATATCCTTTTTAAAAAAATTCCTTTTCTGTTTAACGAATTAGAATGGATTTTGTTCAAGCATTCAGTTGTGTATTCTTTGAGTGCCTACTATGTTTTAGGAACCGGATTTTAGCAATGAAAAACAAAAAATGATTCTTGTCCTAATGAAGCATACATACATTGTGGTGGAGGAGACATGATAAAATAAATAAATATTTGGTAATTCTGTGTTATATGATAAACACTAAGACAGTGATAAGTAATGTAGAGAAAAATAAAGCAGGGAAGAAGAAGAAATGCCAGTATACAGGTGGGGTGTACCATATTTAAATAGAGTGGTCAGGAAAGGTCTCACCAAGGTAACATTTGAATAAAGATCTGAAAGAGGTAAAGGAATGAGTCAAATGGATAGCTAGGGCAAATTCTAGGTAGAAGGGACACAAGGAATTACTTGTGTGCTTGGAGCAAGAGTGTGCTTGGCACATTCAAGGAAAAGCAAGAAATCCAGTGTGTCTGGAACACAGTGAACAAAGGGGAAAGTAGTAAGAAATAAGGACCCAGAGGGGAGTGATCAAGTAGATGCTGGTAGGTCACAATAAGGGCTTTGAGAATGGAAGCCATGGAAGGTTTCTGAACAGAGGAAACACGTTTTGATGTATGATTTAACAGGATCATTGTGATTGCTGCATGGAGAACAGATAGGAGCAGGAGGTGGACAAAAGCCGAAGAGGGAGAAAAATGAAGAAGCTATTGTAACAGTCTAGATGAGAGATGAAGGTAATTTGGCCCATGGTGGTAACTGAGGTGGGTGAAGAAAAATAGTCCAATTCTGGACATATTTTGGAGATATACCTGACATGATTTGTTAACAGACTGGTTTGGGGACATTCCAATAACACTCTGACAGCTAGGGTTAAAATATATGATTTAATGTGTTTTCTGAAAATCAAAATGCAAAAATATATGTATTCTCAATATTATTATTAGCAGAATAATCTTTCACATTGATATAGACCTTTAGAGTTAACATTATTTGATATGTATCATTACTCTGCTGAGGTCATTTAAAAATATTTTCAGTGCTTACTATGTGCAAGACATGGTAATTTGGTAACTTTGCCAAGAATTTAAGTAGCACTAGAGTTTACATCCGTTATTAAATTCACAACCACCCCAAAAGATGGGTATTACCTATTTTGCAGATAAGGAAACTAAGACCGAGAAGTGGAAGAGACTTGCCTCAAGTCACTTACTAGTAAGTTTCAGAGCCAGCCTTGAACAATGCCAGATCCTTTAACTCACAAATCAAAGTGCTATAATCATAGCTACACTCTAAAGTGGCATTCCACCATCTAAGTTTCACTTTTATTTCTTAGTTATAAAATATTTTCTAGATATTTATCTGGAACTCTAAGCCCATATGCTATGGATAAAATTGTGTGTCCCTTCCACAAATTGTTAAATTGAAGTTGTGGGGGAGGGAAAATTAATTTTCATCCTACTTTTCTAAATTCTTCAGGCTGGACTAATCAAATTAACATGAGACCGATTAACAGGAGAAAATGACTAAGTTTGTTACATATGTACATATAGGGGTTCCATAAGAATGTGAGACCCAGGACAGATAGGGCAATTAAGGCTTATAGTCTATCTTAAGCTAAGGAGAAAGGGGAGGTGGTGGTTTGGAACTTCAAAGCCCAGGAAAGCAATTCACATGGAGATGGAAAAATGAATGTTTGGTAAATAAATGTTTGCTGGGCCTTCATTAACAACAGAACACAGAGAGGACTTTGATCAAATGGGCTTTTCCAGGTTCTTCCCTATCACGCACTAGTTATTATTAAACTGTAGTTACCTATGAAAATAGCTCCTTTCCTGGAGCAGATCTCTATCTAAATTCTTTTAGGCAGTTAGGGGGAAGGTCAAAGGTTTTTCCTGAGTCTTTCTTAAAAACAACCAGCTTAAAATAATAAACCAAAAGACATATTTTGAGGTGGCAAACTCTACTTTCCCCTCGTAGTCCTAACCTGCAATGTGACTGTATTTGAACATAAGACTTTAGGAGGTAATTAAAGTTAAATGAGGTCATAAAGGTAGGGCCAAGCCAATAGGACTAGTGGCTTTATAAGAAAAGAAAGAAAGATATATCTCTCTCTCCACATACATACCACCAAGGAAAGGCCACCTGAACGTGCAGGAGGTGGCTACCTGCAAGCCAAGAGAAGAGGCCTGAGAATTAAATCTACCTTGCTGGCACCCTGACCTTAGACTTTCCAGCCTCCAGAACTGTGAGAATATTAATTTGTTAAGTCACCCTGTCTATGATATTCTGTTATGGCAGCCAAAGCAGACTAAGACACTATATTATACAAGAGAAAGGTAATTTAATCTATAAGAAAACGGTCTTATTAATGTGGGCCAATTTAATCTCAAAGAATGTTCAGTCATGACTTCATTTTCAGGCCAGGTAATCCAAACCACACAAAGTCTACAAGTTTATAAGCCAGCAAAGACTTAAGAGTCTCACTGTTTTAATCTATTCATCTTACCTCTAAACTCTATTCAGAGCCATGGAATCTTAGTCCTAGACTCTGGGGGAACAGTGTGTGGTAACGCCAAAGTCACCAGAGAATTTCCAACAATCTCCATCATACCTTCAATATATTCATTGTCCAATACATTAGTAGCTAGTCATATGGAGAGTGAGCATTTGATATGTGGCTAGTCTGAATTGAAATGTACTATAAGAATAAAGTACATACTGGATTTTGAAGACAATATGAAAAAAATTTTAAATATATTAACTGTTGAAATGATAATATTTCAGATGTAGTGGGTTAAATCAAACATTAAACAAATATTAATTTCATTTGTTTCTTTTTACTGTTTTTAATGTGCTACTAGAAAATTTTAAATTACATATGTGGCTCACCTTTGTGCCTTGCATTATATTTCTGTTGCACAGCACTGCTCTGTACATACACAGTCTCAGTTCTTTTGATATACTCACTCTTCCCTAAAGTCCTAGCTCCAGCCTCCAAAGGATGTTGCTAATCTTTCTCTGCTCCAGCTGGTTCTGCTATCAATTGTGGGCAGGTTTCAGAATTTGAGTATGCATGAGGCAAGAGGGAAAAGTCCTCATGGGAGTCTGACCCCCAGATAAAATATCTAATGCAATTAGATCTTTCCTCATTGTACTGATACTTTTCCTCCTTCGCTACCCTAGGTAACATTACTTTAAAAATACCCTTCTATTAATTAATGTAACCTCTAGAATCACTCAGCATTCTAGAAAATGGAAGGAATGGCAGGGAAGAAAACCTCATTTTATCATACATACACATATTAATGATTTTGATCCTATATTACTCTATTTTTCAAAAGAGGAAACATGTGAAGAGTAGTTAAATGCATTATCCAAGGTCATATATTTGTATGAAATAGGCACCACCGAAACCTGGGTTATGACCCTTATTCTAGACTCTTACATTGTATCACAATATCATGTAATCTCTAAAATTTAAACTTTGACTATTCAATATTTTACAGTACTTGGATATGGGAGAAAATGGGAGGTGATCATCATTACAAAATCAATTATTACTGAACTATACCCGGAAAATAATTTTGGGATAAATGGGAAATTGTGTTAGCTACTCAATTTATTTAACAAAGCACTCCACAGAACTGTTCTACACATTATGATAATAGGCAAAATGTTTTGACCCCTTTTTATGTGAAGTACTATGTTAAACACTGTATGAGCTTGAGCTCATTTTATCATCTCACAATGTATGGGGTATTATCCCCATTTTATAGGAGAAACAGAGATCACACAACTAAAAAGACTGAAATTACGTCTGTCAGACTTCAGAGCCCTAGAGCTTGGCCAAGCTCTACTGGCTTCCAATGATAGTGGTCTGTTATCTCCACTATCTCTTAGGTGTCTCACTTAAGATAAGAAGTCACTCCCAATCTCTGCCAGATTCCCTAAAGAAGATAGAATTTTAACTCTGGGCCTCATTCTGTGCACATTACATATAAATTTAGTTTTAAGCATTTCATAGATTATGCATTCTTCTTTTGCATTAATTTGAGATAGTTTAGAAAGAGCATGTTTTGGAGAAGGCTTTTAATCATTTACTGATTTTGAAGATGTACTTCTGGAGAGAGCTCTTATAATTAGAAGCTGATCTGATTTTACTAATAGCACTTTTGTTTTCTGTCCCTTGCATAATATGCCTTTATGTCCCTGGAATTTACCTAAGAGTAAAAAAATCCAACTGTCAATGTTGTTTACTTTACTGAAGGAAAAGGGAAAAAAATTCTCTTAACAGGTCCAAAGTTTCTTTTTTGCCCAGAAAGGTGTTGACATAAAACATGGTAACATAAGTTTTAACACTGACTCAAGTAGGATCTTGCAGGAAGTTCTTTAGATTCTAAGAGTCCCAGAATCTCCTAAGGTAAAACAAGAAGCATAATATGTAAAATATAAAATGTAGCAATTTCTACAAACCTTTAAAGTATACAAATATGTTCGCCTCAAACAATCCTCTGCATAATTCTCTACTGGCCACATTCTACAAATGAGGGGACTGAGGCCCAGGGAAATGAAGGGAATGTCTACAGGTTGGAAGACCATTTGTGGACTTCATGACATTATCCTGTTATATATATTTGTAACTCCTTGATCATGTTTTAACATTTGAGCTAGTATGTCAGTTTAATACATCACCGGAAAGGAAAACAGAGATATCTTGAATAAAAAAAAAAAAGCAAGCCCAGAGAACGTGGTGAAACATTTATTTAATTTTCCCATGGAGTTTCAGATTACATCATAGAATCCACCTCAAGTATACGGTAGTCCCATTTTTCTCTTGCCTCTCCACCATCTCCTTCCCTCTGTTCACCACTTCTCCCAAATCTTTTCTTTCCTCCTGCCTCCCATTAGGTTCCCAATGTGCTGGCTGGAA
This sequence comes from Pteropus alecto, assembly GCF_000325575.1. Taxonomy (NCBI): domain Eukaryota; kingdom Metazoa; phylum Chordata; class Mammalia; order Chiroptera; family Pteropodidae; genus Pteropus; species Pteropus alecto. The sequence goes on along the minus strand of NW_006442508.1, from coordinate 2,107,142 downwards.
AATTACTGCTTGGCCATCGCCCTTGGGAACATAGGCTATCGCCCATGGGAACATAGGCTATCACCCATGGGAACATAACATTCTATCAATAAGCTTTCTGCTTCTGTACCCCTGCTTGCACGACCAATCTGTGGGTTGACAGGTACTGAAAGAGAAAAAAATAGACCTTTGTGTTTAAGACAGAATGAGGAATGGGATTTAGGGCTTAAAAACCCTGTACCTCTACATTTCGGGGCTGCTGAATTTGGGGTCTGTGTACCCCTGGCAGACCCAGCTGGCTGAATAAAGAGCATGTTTCCTATAACTCACTGATTTCTGGTGGTCCGTGTGTCTTTCAGGGGGCTGGCAGCTACAACACCAACTGTGTCTTGGATGTGCAATAAAGGATCATTCAGGTCCCATCCATCTTTGGAGGAAGCTTTGGGTTGTTCAGATTCTTTAGAATAAAACTCTACCAAACAAAAATTTCTCTGAATGCTGACTGGTTCTCAAATCTAAAAGCCTAACTTTGGACTGATCTGTTTCTGGTAGTATGGCCTACTAGACACACCCAGTAATCTTTCAATTTAAATTAACCTAAAATTATGTTAAATGGGGAAGGAACCTCCTTCCACCCCCTGCCCCCCGCCCCCAGCCATACACCTAAGGAGCAACCCCAAGTTGGCAAAATACAAAGATTTTTCAGAAAGAGTGAATACTCACAGGTAATCTATCTTGGTTCCTAGTAAACTTGGAGTAAGGGGTGGGACGCAATGGCATGCCCAAGGTGGGGACTCTTAATAGGATATGTTTGCATAACAAACCACTGCATTTGAAATCTAAAGAGACAGCTAGGAAAGTTACCTTTTTCTCCTTGATGCAAGGTGGAGAGAAGAAAAATCACCCCTAATAAGTCATAACAACAAGCCAATATTTGTAACATTGTGCCCAAAATTTATATTTCTTATACAGGAAAAAAACCTAGAGCTTAAAGTTTAAAGTGGCCCAGTTTGGTAGCACCCTAAGGCACCTGGAAGAAGCAAATTTAAATCCTTTTAACCTCAAACTTTATTATGTATGTTCACATTGCTAAATTGTAATGGAAAAGATATAAATTAAAAAGAAACAGATTTCCAGTCAAGATGGAAAAGTAGGTAGAAGCTATGCTTGCCTCCTTTTAACAACCACATCAAAATTACAACTAAACTACAGAACCACCATCATTGAAAATCACCCGAAGTCTAGTTGAACATAAGTCCTACAACTAAGGACATAGAGAAGAACATCTCAAGATTGGTAGGAGGGGCAGAGACATGAAACAGGCTGGTCCTACAACACAAGTGGCAGTTAAAAATTGGGAGGGCGGAATGATGTCAGAAGCATGGCAGAGTGAGAGATGTCCCCAGATCTCTCCCCTTGAAATAATTATAAGCTGAACATCTGAAACTCGACAAAATAACATCCAATCTGAGCAAGTGATCTTGGCATAAGGGCTACCAGAAGTCAGAGCCATGGGAGTTGGGTAGCAGACTGCGTGGAACAAAGAAGCTGCCACTCGTAGCCCGAGCTCTGGGCAGGATGAGGAGGAAGGGAGGGGAGAAGGTACAGTATGTTTTCTGAACAGCCCTGCCTGAGATAGCTGCACACTCCACACACAAGCAGTGCCCAGGGATCAGGGCAGAAAGCAAAACAAAGTGGGGATGGCAGAGAAGCAACAGTTGATTATTTCCAGCCACAGTTGCCAAACATGAGGCTGAGCCACACCCCGCATCTTCCAACCTAGAGGACACTCCCTTTCCCAATATGCTCAAAGACTGAACACTGTGGAGCCTAAGAATTTGAGCAAACGCTACCGAAACTGTTGCTAACACTGACAAAGACTGAGACCAAGAGTAGCGATTGTGATTGAATATAAGGGAAAAAAGGCATTATTAAAGCTTTACATAAAGGGATCTAAGAGGCTCAGATGCCACCTACTGGAAAGCAAAAGAAAAATACCTTCTTAGCAGCAGGCTAAAGAGATACTTTTATATAATAATATCTTCTTTCTGGCGGGAAAAAAAAGGCAGAATACACTTCCATTAATGCCCGAGCAGAGAAACAGTTCATTAAACACCATAAACAACCAAGGTGACAAGGCAGCTTAGAAAAAAAGAGAAAAATCTCCAGGAAATAAGCTTAAAGACATAGAAATATGCAACTTAAATGACAGAGGAGTCAGGATGGTACTTCTGAAAAAACTCAATGAGATCAAGAAAAAGTCATAGCAACAATTCCAGGAGCTGAAAAAATAACTAGATCAGAATGCGTTTTTTATTTTTATTCGTTTAAATTAATTAATTAGTTTATTTATGTATGTATTTATTTATCAGAATGAGTTTTTTAGCAAGGAAACCGAAATCCTAAAAAAGAACCAAACAGAACATCTGGAGATGAAGAACACACTGAAAGAGATGAAGAATGGAAGAGCAAGCTTGTGAAATAGAGTGGACCAAATGGAGGAATGGATCAGTGATATTGAAGACAGAAATCTAGAAATAAATCAGAAGGAAGAAGAGTCCAAAAAAATGAAAAACAATGAGAGGTAAAAGAAGATGGTAACTTATAAAGGAAAGCCAATTAGAATACCATCAGGTGTCTTAGCACAAACCTTACAAGTAAGAGAGCAGTGGAATCAAATATTCAAACTATTAAATGAAAGGAATTACCAGCCAAGAAAAATGTATCCAGCAAAGCTCTCCTTTAGATATGAAGGAGAAATTAAGACTTTTCGAGACATACTAAAACTGAGGGAATTCCCACTATGAGGCCTGCATTATAGGAAATACTGAGTAAAGCAACTAGCAGGCACACAGAAGCAGGGTAGTACAACCTTTATTAAGAACAGGGTATTATAAGTTTAAAAAATAAAAGGTCTGCTATTTCAAGACAGTAATGAACATTCAGCAAACATAGGGACAAATTGAGACAACAATGACTGAAAAGGAGAGGATTCAAAGAACCAATTTTGCAAAGGGGAATGGAGATAAAGCACACGCAGAAGAAAATGAACTACTGTATATATGTATATAACTATACTTTAAATATTCGTAATGGTAACCACATACCAAAGATTCAGACCTGAAATACATAATATAAAACAAAGACCAGGGGAAAATGCACAAAACTCAACCAAAAGAAAAAGTCAGAAACACAAGGGCAAAGAAGCAATGGAAACACTGAGCTACCAGAAAAGCGGGGGGTGGGGGGGAGGAAGGGACGGGAATGGCTAGAGGATAACCTTATATTTCAATAATCACCTAAATATAAATGGACTGAACTCATCAATAAAAAGGCACAGAGTTGCAGATTGGATGAAAAAGCAAAACTCAACCATATGCTGCCTTCAGGAGACACATCTCAGCTCCAAAGACAAATATAGACTCAAAGTGAAAGGGTGGAAAATGGTATTTCAAGCAAATGGCATTCAGAGAAAAGCGGGAGTAGCGGTACTAATATCAGGTGAAACAGACTTCAAATAAAAAAGGTAAAGAAAGACACTGAGGGACACCTCATAATGATAAAGGAAATCATACATTACGAAGACAATAATTAATATTTAAGCTCCCATCAGGGAGCCCCAAAATATATTAAGCAATTACTAACAGAACTAAAGGGAGAAACAGACCAAAACACTATCATAGTAGGGGACCTAAATACTCCACTGTCGGAAACGGACAGATCACCAAGACAGAAAATCAATAAGGAATTAACATCCTTAAATGACACATTAGACCAACTGGACATAACTGACATTTACGGAGCCTTTCATCCCAAAGCAGCTGCTTATACATTCTTCTCTAGTGCACATGGAACATTCTCAAGAATCAGCCACATACTGGGCCACAGAGATAGCCTCTACAAATATAAGAGAGTTGAAATCATACCGATCATATTCTCTGATTATAATGCTTTGAAGCTGGAGATCAACTGTAAAAGGAAAGCAGGAAGAGCCACAAACACATAGAGATTAAACAACATGCTACTGAAGAATAACTGGGTCGGAGAAGAAATAAAAAAAGAGATCAAAAGATACATAGAAACAAATGATAATGATAGTACAACATATCAAAACTTTTGGGACACGGTAAATGCGGTAATAAGAAGAAAGTTCATATCATTACAGGCCAATCTCGGAAAACAAGAATGAGCCCAAATAAACAACCTAATGCTTCATCTTAAAAAACTAGAAAGAACGAATGAAACCTAAAATAAGCAGAAGGAAAGAAATAATCAAAATTAGAGAAGAATTAAAAGAAATTGAAAAATATACAATAGAAAAAATAAATACAGCAAAGAGCTGGTTCTTTGAGAAGTTTAATAAAATTGGCAACCCCCTGGCTAGATTCACTAAAGAAAAAAGAGGACACAAATAAAACCAGGGATGAAAGAGGAGAAATGACAACAGACATCACAGAAATATGAAGGATTATACAGGACTACTATGAAAAATTATACGACAAAATTTAATAACCTAGAAGAAATGGACAAGTACTTAGAAAAATACAATCTTCCTAGACTGAATCAAGAAGAACTGGAAAATCTAAATAGACTGATGAGCCGTATGGAAATTGAAACAATTGTCAAAAACCTACCAAAAAGTAAAAGTCCAGGACCAGATGGCTTCACCAGTGAATTCTTCAAACATTCAAAGAAGATGAAATACCTCTTCTCCTAAAACTCTTCCAAAAAATTGAAAAGGAGGCAATACTCCCTAACTCATTTTATGAGGCCAATATTACCCTGATACCAAAACCCAGTAAAGATATCGCAAAAAAAGAAAACTATACAGACCAATATCTTTCATGAACACAGATGCAAAAATCCCAAGATACCAGCGAACCAAACACAACAACATATTAAAAAGATTATACATCATAATGAAGTGGGCTTCATCTCAAGGGCACAGAGATGGTTCAATGTACGCAAATCGATTAATGAGATACACTACATAAACAAATTACAAAATAAGACTCATATGATCATATCAATAGATGCAGAAAAAGCCTTCGACAAGATACAGCATCCATTTGTGATCAAAACACTTAACAAAACTGATTAGTACCTTAACATAATAAAGACCATATACGACAAAACCCTCAGCCAACATTTCTTAACACTGAAAAGCTAAAAACCTTTCCTCTTAGATTAGGAACAAGGCAAGGCTGTCCACTATCACCACTGTTACTCAGTATAACATTGGAGGTCCTAGAGAGTGTAATCAGGCAATAGAAAGATATAAAAGGTATCCAGATAGGAAATGAAGAAGTCAAACTGTCACTATTTGTGGATGACATGATTCTGTATATAGATAACTCTAAAGACTCCACTAGAATACTACTAGAAACAATAAGCAAATACAGTAAAGTTTCTGGATACAAAATCAATGTTCAAAAATCCACAGCATTCCTATACTCTAATAATTGTCTAATAATTGTCAGAAAAAGAAGTGGAAAAAATAATTCCTTTTACAATTGCAACAAAAACAATAAAAGTCCTAGGAATAAGTTTAACAAAATATGTGAAGGACCTCTATTATGAAAACTATAAGACCCTATTAAAAGAAAATGAAAGTACAAAGAAATGGAATGATATTCCATGTTCTTGGATTGGAAGAATCAACATAGTTAAAATGACCTTATTACCTAAAGCATTATACAGATTTAATGCAATCCCCATCAAAATCCCATCAGCACTTTTTAAAGAAGTAGAACAAAAAACATCAGATTTGTATGGAAGCACAAAAAACCCTGAATCGCCAAAGCCATTCTGCAAAAAAAGAACAAGGCTGGAGGCATCACTCTACTCGACTTCAAATTATACTACAAAGCAATAATAATCAAAATGGCATTGTACTGGCAGAAAAACAGACACTCAGACCAGTGGAACAGAATCAAGAGTCCAGAAGTAAACTCATGTTTATATAGGCTAAAAATTTTCCACAAAAGAGCCAGATACATACAGTGGAGATAGGAAAGCCTCTTTAATAAGTGGTGCTGGGAAAACTGAAAAGCCACCTGCAAAAGAAAAAAACAAGACTGTTGTCTATCCCCACACACCACAATTAACTCAAAGTGGATTAAGGTCCTGAATATAAGACCTGAAACAATAAATTGCATGGAAGAAAACAGAATCTAAACTAATCGACCTTGGACTTAAAGAGGAGTTTATGAATTTATGACCTCAAAGGCAAGAGATGGAAAAGCAAAAATAAATGAATGGGACTACATCAAACTAAAAAGCTTCTGCACAGCCAAAGAAATCATCAAGGTAAAGAGACAACCATCCAAATAGGAAAATATATTTGCAAGCAAGACCTCCAATAAGGACCTAATATCCAAAATATACAAGAATGCATACAATTCAGCAACAACAACAACAACAACAACAAACAATCCAATGAAAAAATGGGCAGAGGACCTGAACAGTCATTGTTGAAAGGATGCTCAACATTGCTATTAGGGAAATACAAACTGAAGCCAATATGAGATATCATCTCACACCTGTTAGAATAGCTATAATCAAAAGGACAAGTAATAACAAGCATTGGAGAGGATGTGGAGAAAAAAGAACCCTTATACACTGTTGGTGAGACTGCAAATTGGTACAGCCACTATGGAAAACAGTATGGAGGTTCCTCAAAAAACTAAGAATTGATCTACCATATGATCCAGTAATCCTTCTACTGGGTATTTACCCCAAAGACTTGAAAACACATATCCGAAAAGATATTTGCACACCGATGTTCATAGCAGCATTATTCACGGTGACCAGGATGTGGAAGCAACCGAAGTGTCCTACAATAGATGATTGGCTAAAGAAGCTGTCGTGCACATACATATAATGGAATTTTACTCAGCCATAAGAAATGAGATACCGCCATTTGCGACAACATGGGTGAACCTTGAGATAACCATGCTAAGTGAAATAAGGCAGACAGAAAAAGTTGAAAACCATGATATCACTTATATGTTGGATATAAACCTAAAAGCAACAAACTAAGAGGACAAACAGAGACCCATGGACATCGACAGCAGACGAGTGGTTACTAAGACTTTAGGGGAGAAAGGGGGAGGTAGATGGGGTAAAAAGGGTCAAATATGCGGTGAAAGAAAGAAATCTAACTATAGTTGATGAACATACAATGCAAAATATATATGACTTACTGTTGAATTGTACACTTGAAACTTACTGGACTTCATTAACCAATGTCTGCATAATAAAAACTGAAATAAATAAATAAATAAATAAACAAACAAATAGTAAGGGGTATCTCAGTTGTAGATGTCCTCTGGAGGAGCAAGGAGTCCCAACACCACCCAGACTCCCCAGCTCAAAGTTCCAGTGCTAGGAAGAGAAGGCCCCACAAAATACGGATGTGAAAATCAGTGGAGATTGTGGCTAAGTTAGACACAGGGCTGCTGGAGTCCCAAGTGTTCTTAAAGGGCCAGTGAGTGGACTTACCTGTTGATGAACTCACTCTGAGCTCCAGTACTAAAATAGCAGCTCAAAAGGTGCCAGAGACATATGGGGAGGAACTGAGTTGTCTGGATTCAGGGAAAGGACTGGAGGGGCAGCTTTCTCCAAGACGGAAGTGCTGAAGAAGCCACTGTTCCTTTTTGAGCTCTCTCCACACCCAGAGTGCAGATGCAGGTGGCCTCCATATGAGTCTCTATCAACCTGAGTGACACTATTAACACCACCCTCATGATTCTCTGAGGCCCTGCCCTACTCAACTTTTGGGCCCACTGACGCTGCTTCCAGTGGCTTTTCCATACAAACAGCCTATCTTTTTCACAAAACACATATAAGTGGCATCAGGACTTGGTGAGCCCCATACTTGTTGCTGAGCAGTCCCAACCCCACCACTAGTGGCAGCTGACCTCTGTTTGCGGCACAGCCTCGAGGCACATCTCAGCTCAGCATAGGTGATGGCCAACTGCAGATTGCTTGGTGGCTCATGTTAGGTTGCCCTGGGCAGGGTACAGGCTGGGGCTGAATTTGGCCTGTGGAGGGGACCCTCCCAGGAGACACTGGCCAGCACACCTGGTAGCTGGCTTCCACCTGAGCTGGAGCAACACCTGAGGTAACATCCAAGGATGATATACCCAAAAGGCATACTGGCCAGGCACCAGAGCCCAGTTAAAATGTATCCTGCTAGGTAGGGTCAGCCCTCCACTGTAGTCACTGGCTAGTCCTCAAAACCAATCAGCCAGAGGGTCAATCCCTCCTACTGACATGCGAACAGCAAACAAGGTTCATCTATGACAGGAGAACACACCACCAACATAAGGGACACACTTGGAGCATCCAGCTCAGGTGACCAGGCAGTCTGTGCCACAGGCCCCCACAGGACACTTACTACTACATAAGGCCACTTGACCAAGACTGGGAGACATAGCAGCTCTACGTAATACATAGAAACATACACAGAGGCAGCCAAAAATGAGAAGACAAAGAAATGTGTCCCTAATGAAAGAAAAGAAAGCTCCAGAAAAAGAACTAAACAAAATGGAGATGAGCAATCTCCTGGATGCAGAGTCAAAGCACTGGTTATACAGATGCTCGATAAACTTAGGGCAAGAGTAGAGTGAGTGAGAATTTTAAGACATAGAAAACATAAAAATAGAAATAGAAAACAAAGAGTCAGAAATGAAGAATAACTGAAATGAATATCTTAGAAGGAATCAATAGAAGATTAGACAGAGTATCAAATCAACGATTTAGAAGGTAGCAGAAAACAAACAGAACAGCAAGAAAAAGGAACCCAAAATATTAGGATAATTTAAGAGGCCTCTGGGACATCAAGCATACCAACATTCGAATCATAGGGATACTAGGAGGAGAGAGAGAGCAAGGAATTGAAAACCTATTAGAAGAAATAATGATGGAACTTCCCTAACCTGGTGAAGGAAATAGACATACAAACAAGCCCAGGAAGTGCAGAGTCCCAAACAGGATGAACCGAAACAGGCCGACACCAAGACACATCATAATTAAAATGCCAAATCTTAAAGACAAAGAATCTTAAAAGCATCAAGAGAAAAGTAATTAGTTACCTCCAAGGGAGCTGCCATAAGACTGTCAGGTGATGTCTCAACAGAAACTTTGCAGGCCAGAAGACCTTGGAAGGAAATATTCAAAATGATACAAAGCAGGGACCTACAACCACGATTACTCTAGCCAGCAAAGCTATCGTTTATTATCAAAGGACAGATAAAAAGCTTTCCAGACAAGAAAAAGCTAAAGCAGTTCATCACCACCAAGCCAGTATTACAGGAAATGTTAGCAGGACTTCTTTGAGAAGAAAAAAGGAAAAAAATTAAAAATATAAATAATAAAATGGCAATGACTACTATTTGTCAACAATTACGTTGTAAATAGATTAGATGCTCCAATCAAAAGATATGGTGGCTGAATGGATCAGAAAACAAGATCCTTACATATGCTACCTACAAGAAACTCACTTCAGAGCAACAGACACACAAAGTCTGAAAAGTAAAGGGGTGAAAAAATGATGTTTCATGAAAATAGAAATAAATGAAAAAAAGCTGGATTAGTAATACTTATACCAGATAAAATAGACTTTAAAACAAAGGCTATAACAATAGACAGAAGGATCCAGTAATCCCATTTCTGGGTATTTATCTGGAGCCCCAAAACACTACTTCAAAGGCAGTGTGAATCCATATGTTCATTGCAGCATTATTTACAAATAGCCAAGATATGGAGGCAATCTGGGTTGCCATCAGTGTATGAATGGATAAAGAAAAGGTGGTATGTATGTATGTATGTATGTACGTACGTATGTACACACACACACACACACACACACACACACACACACACACACACACACCATGGAATGTTACTCAGCCATAAAAAAGAATGAAATCTTGCCATCTGCAACATCATGGATGGACCTAGAGGGTATTGTGCTGAGTGGAGTAAGTCAGATAAAGAAATGCTATATTTCACTTACATGTGGAATCTAAAGAACAAAATAAAAACTGAAACGAACTCATAGACACAGAAAACATTTCGGTTACCAAATGGGTTTGAGGTAGGGAGGGTGGGTAAAAAGGAGGAAGGAATTAAGAAGTACAAATTGGGAGTTACAAAATAGTCATGGGGCTATAAAGTACAGCATAAGAAACAATCAATAATATTGTAATAACTATGTATGGTGTCAGATGGGTACTGGATTTATTAGTGTGATCACTTTGTTTTATAAATGTCTAATCACCATGTTGTATACCTAGAACTAATATTGGATGACAAGTGTAACTGAAAAATAAATATGTACATATATATTTTCAAAAAGAAAGAAAAAGAAATAGTAGCAAGTGTGTATAAATTCCAAAATGGTAAGAGGGAAAATGAAATAGAAAAACAAACAAATGAAAAATAAAACCTAAGCAAAGATTATACAGACGTGACACTAAAATAACCAGTGTTAGTTCTACTGATGTCTGTGAGCGATAATGTATTAAATAATTTGAGTATTTGGTGTAAATGTTAATGCAATACTTTTTTTCTTGGCATTGGCATTAGGAGATCTATTTATAAGAGAACCATTATTGATAACCAAAAAATGTTAATTTATAAAAGAGTTATCTCTTTTTATACTTGCTCAAATCTCGAAGACATGTGAATGTCTAAGAAGACCGGAGTTCGGTTAAAAAGCAAATATATGGAGGCATTTCCTAAGTATAGAATCATTTATGTTACAAATTTTAAAAAAAGAATTGCATGAATATTCATGATGATATCCCAAAGAACATCCATAGGCTGCTGTTTCCTAAGACAGTCACTTAGACTATAAAAATGCACACTCACTAAAGCGAACATGATCAGAATGAGGGTTGTACTCTGATTTCCTTCATAAATTATCAGTCAGGAATTCTCACTGATTTGCGGAATTTTGGTTTCTTGGTCTTAAAATAGAGACAAATATAATGAAAAATGTTTTATTAGCTTACTTAGGCATCTTGAAAACTAATTATTAACCAATGATAATGGTCTAAAAACTTTTATAACATTAAAAGGTCGAAATCATAATTATAACTTTGGTTAGGTGTCTAATGTAAAAACCAACTGGAAATGAAATCAAGTCAAACGATGGTTCTTTACTCCTCCACCCCCGTGGTTTCTTGTTCATGCAAAATGAGAGCCACTAGAATTATTTTTCAGAAAACTTGCCATCAGGGGGCAGTTTGCTTGTAATTAAAATGAGATTCTAATGTCTTAAAATATGAGAATCTGGTAACAGTATATAGAAAGTAAACTAAGAAAGATTTTACAAACCTGCTTAAGGTTCTTTGTACATTTTAATGTCAAAGGGTTAAAAGATATTGATGTTAAAGCGTATTAGTACTATATAAATATGTATAGTTAATTACAGCTGCCATAAAACCATTTTAGAGCAATGAACACAAAAAACCAAGAGTTGTAATAAGCCTTACATATCCTTTGACTTAACCACAATATTAAAAAGAAAAAAACTGTCTAGTATGTTCTAATTATTAGGGTACCTGTTTACTCACTTTGAAAAGATTTTATTCCCAGCAATATATCCATATAACTAAAAGTATAAAAGGGCCCAAATTATTTTTCTAAAAACTGTTCCGCTTTTATTTTGAAATTGAGAGTTGTCCTCAGGAAAGGGAAATATAAAGTTCATATAAGAAACGCTCATTTAAAATAAGCCCAATAGTATAATAAACCCCCCAAAAAAGTTCAGCCTTTTAGATAAAGGGGAAAAAAGGTAATTTCTAAGCATTTCAAAAGAGTAACTAAACGCTTTAGATATCACTAAATTGAACTACAAAATATGAACTTGATAATTCATAGTATCAAGGATCATTACTTCAGATGGGAGAAACCTGCATATACAATTATATCTTTTATGAGTTGTAAAAAAAAGACATCCATTTTATCCTGGATCACTGCAAGTTTCATTTGTCTAGAGGGTTTTTGGTTACTTAAATGAAATGGCCTATACCTCTTGGAACTCTAGGTAATAATGTTTGTAAGTTCTAAATTTGGAGAATGAAAAAATATAATATACTACTGGGTATTTAAGGACACATAATTAAAAAAAAAAAAAAAGGGAATAAATTGACCTAAATCTCACAATTCGTAAATGTTTAGTTTTAAAGGCAATTTAATAAGAACAATGATTCTAGTACTACATTTCTTTCTTAATTTATAGGCATCGCACCAAATTACTTACCTCCTTTTTTGGTTAACAGCACTCCCTTCCTTTGAAGAACTGACTTGCCCCAAGTTTCTGGTAAGGCCACCAAAATCCCACGCTCCCATGTTTTCAATGGAAAAATCACTGGATACACTATCTCTTTTAGGAGGATAGTAGAGTCGGAAAGCAAAATCTCCCTTCCTATCACTTCGCCATGAGGGTGGTAGTTTGTCTTTCTCTGAGGGCAGCAATATAGAGAGAAATGTCTCCTTTTACTGAATACTAGAATTTAACCTTCCCTTCATTTTATGCTTGTTTTAAGATCGAGTAAGCCTTTTCATACCAGAGTGTTTTTAGTCAATCACTTCTAGGCATCCAGTCTAAAAGATCTATGTTAATTACTAATTTTTTAACATTGATCTTAAAAAGGATTATCTTTTAGAGACATAGCAAAAATTTTACTAATTGATATAAAATGTGAAATTATTTAAACCAGAAGGAAAAGTGAATGGAGGTGAGGATAAAGCATGGTGGAGGATCAAGGCTGGTAATATAGAAATATGTTGGTTCATTATACCAAGACCCTATACCATTATACCTTTAGAAAATCAATTTTCTTAATATTGTTTATTAATAAGGCTATTATACACTTTTCCCCTTATGTGGACAACTCATTTACTAATTCAATATTTAATCACCTATCTGAATTGCCTTTATACAACTGATTTTCATAATGCCTCAAGATTATAATCTCTAAACGGACAAGGATTTGTTTAACTTGTTTGAATGGTGTTTTGCTTAGTACAAGCTGTTAAAATTGCTACAGAAAATATCTGCTAACTCTATAAACACCCTCAAGGGAAATATATTCCTCTGTTATCTTGCATTGATTTATGACTTTGGATATACTCTATATTGTGGATAATTTCAGGATTATAAATAACTAATTCACTAGGCTGTAAATTTCACTGAACAAAAAAATACAGAAGCAAAAGCAGGCAAACAGCTGGGAGATCAACTATAATTTTTTTCCCAGTTACACCTTAGGCCGTATTTTTTCCAGTTTCATATTAAACCATTAAATTACACCGTTCCTATTATTTGTGATGAACTGAGGACAACAGAAATGTTCAAATTCATCTTATTTCTAACAATAAAACAGTGAAGCACAATGGAAAGCTTAATTCTAATTAACTGTAAACGTTTTCTATAACATAACACTTTCAAATCTCCTTAAATCCAGAGGTTTTTATTACACAATTTGATTTTTACATCAATAAAATGTTAGATATAACAATACAGATGAAGGAACAATTTAATTTGTATTGAAATAAATATTAGGTACACAAAGCACAGAAAGTGAAAAAGGGGCACAATAAATTACAAGTGGAGACATTATTTTGCTCTATCACCAAAGAAAGCCCTTGACACTTCCAATTTCACACCATCAAATTTATCATACTTGCTGATTTAAGCAGAACACAAAACAAATATGGATCCCAGGGCTTACTTTCACAGGTACCAGCATAGATAATTTGCTATAGTGATCCAATTTGGAAATCAGGAGGGACCAGTAAATCGCTGCATAAAAGAAAGAGTGAATAAGGTCCTTTTTCCTTAGTGTCAGCAGGCTATGATTATTATGTTTATTAGATTTTCTTGAAAGGACTTCACATTTTCTCAAATATTCAGGAGAAATATATTTCCCCTCTGAGCCCTACATTAGCATTTATGTGCTTTGGTCTTGAATACAGGGGAATGATGAATTTTTCAACTTATTTTATAAATTTATACAGTCTGGATAGTATTGGCCAATATAACTCCCCAACCTGTACAATATTAGATATTAAAAAGTGGATTCAAGAGAAGTTACTAAGAAATGCTGACATACAGTATATACAAATTTTTTAGTTCAATATATCCCATTATATAGAGCACCAGAAGTAATGCATTTATAAATCAAGCAGTTTTTTATGACTCTAATCCTTGCGACCCTTTTACATTTGTTCCACTATATACATACACATCACAAATGTTACCTGCCCAAGACTTTGTCCGTTTGGTCTCAACTTATTATAAATATATGTGTTAAGCAAAAAGTCACGTCAAAGCAATTTGTTTTAAAGTTACAAAAGAAAATAGTCAGGGTTTGGAATTAAACTGTCTTGAACCAAGAAAAAAAAGGTTTAAAAGTGCTGAGCATATAAAAAAAGTAGCGTCAGAAGGTTAGGAAGGAAAAAGTGAAATGATTCTTGGGCCTTTCTTTTTCCTGGAATATGAGCTATTTTTTAGATTCCAGCAAAGATATCCATCAATTTTTTACTATAACTTTCTTAGAAGAATTTGCTTTAGATTAAAAAATACTGTACTTTATTTTTGTCATTATCAACTCAAAGATAATGCAGGTCAATTTTCCTATTTGCACTGCATAGGAGAGAAAGATGATTCTAAAGTTCACCTCACAAAGGAATGTGTTCATTCTAAGAACCCACCTGAATATTACCTTAGAAGACAAACGTATTGTAGAATAATTACTACCACCAGGAAATCTCCCAAACTTTTAGTAGCTCTAGTATAATACCAGATCCAGTAACAACTCTCTACCCAGAATATTACAAGAATATTACACTGAAACAATCTCTAGAAATAACTCCTGGATATATAAATGTATGCCTTTGGTATACTATCTTTGAGCTATACTATCATAAAGCCTCTGCAGAATTCTCCAAATCCTAGAGAGATTCCAGTGAGGTGTTAAGAAAAACTACTTGTCGCTGCAACTCAAACTGAATGTACAAATCTAGGTACCTTTCTAGATACAATATCCAAAAATTACAATATGCTTTTGTATTTCTATTAAAGTCTAAATTTTAAGAGATTGAACTACCCATACCTCATGTACCTACAAAATACCATAAAAAAATTGTACCATTTTCTACACACCTGAAAATGAAGGAGAAAGAACAATTTTATAATTGATGTGTGTAGGTGATTTAGGCACTTATAATGAAAAGAGAAAAAAAAAAAAAGACCATGATCTAAATTATGCCACTTACTGTTTACCTACCTAGAAAGCATATGTTAACAGGGTACTTCTTCCAGCTTTTGAACATTTCAGTATTTTAAAAATGTAAGTAAATGCTTACTAAATATTTGCTGAATATTGAGCACATATTTTAAAAGGTCATGGAATCAAGATCCTTAGTTTTATGGCTGACTCAGCCCTTTTAGTGACTTAATCTTTTAACATGGCATGTGCAACTGGGGGCTACTTAAGGAAAGAG
>NW_006442508.1:2057506-2091622 GCF_000325575.1 Pteropus alecto | reverse complement strand
TCATAAACATAGCTGTCTGTGGTTATTTTCTTCCCTGAGGTTTTCATTACATAATAATAGGTAGCAAAATTTGGCTAAATTTGGGTGATAGCTTCGAGGCTACCAGGTACCTCTGGAGATTTGGGTAGGGGAGAAGCTTCAGAATAACTATATTAATCAAAACAAATCCATTAGCATGAGATAAAGGTCTTTACCACAATCCCTCAAAATTAATTTCATTCGTTTTGAACTCAAATTAAAAAAAACACTAAGTCGGATCTACTTGTCTTATTACATACACACTCATTTTCTTTTCCAGGATGAATATTCATGTCTAAAACTTACAAATCTAATCTGAAATTTGCAATCTGGACTTTTAGGAAAAAATGAAGTATTTTGATAGTTTTACAATTCTTATAGACCTCATAAATCTTTCATTCTGGTTTTATATTAACATGCCTCGATTTTTTCCTCTAAAGGAGGTTCCTGAATATCTAAAATTAAAAAAAAAAAAGCTAGTTTGCTTACTTGCAGGAACAGCTACCTTAGTGAATTTTATCTCAAGAAAATTTAAGTACAAATTGTTATTTAAGAAATTTCTCTTGGACTGATGTTAGAGTTTAAATTCATGAGGAATCAAGTATACAAAAGGAATACAGAATCCTTGTTAGAGTAAAGTAGGTTCTGTATGAGGCTTCTACCCGTCCAAGAGGTGTAATATTAAAAGTGCCAGGAGCACAGCAGCACTATACCACTTCCTAAATAATTAGATATTCTGGATGTTAAATCAACTTTCTTTTAAACCTGTAAGTAAAAATAAGGTCAGCTATGCTGCTATTTCTCCTACTGCATTCATTTAGATATACTGCTATTGTATTTTCTTAATTTTAATTTGATAAGTATACATGTTACACTGTAATTTCACATGCCAAATAAGGTGGTTGTATATATTCCTATCACAGAATTTCTAACTAGAAGTTCATGCAAACTATACATCTAACAATGCTCAAATTGTAAAATTTACTTTTTCATGAATGTAGATTTTATTTATAAATCAAGCCTTCCTTTAAATAAGTCAAAAATGAGTATGTCCTACATAATCCTATTATTTGATAAAAAGCCTCAACTTTTAAAGCACAGTGTTTTAAACTGTTGACAGGCTAAATGTTAAAATTCTTTTTGTTAAAACCAACATGAATCATCTCCTTTAGGAAAATCTTTTTGACCAACAGTAATTTTCAAAATAAAGAGGAAAAACTCAAAACAGAGGCAAACTTATAAGTCATTAAAAGCAAACGACAATCATGGTAAAAACAGAGCACATGAAAAGAATATTAACAATTCGAAAAACTGATGAAATCTGAATAAGTTCTGTACGTTAGTTAACAGTACTGTTCTAGGGTTAATTTCTCAGTTTTGATAAGTGTTGTATAGTTATGTAAGATGGTGACATAAGGGGAAGCTGAAGAAAGGGTATATAGGAACGCTACTATTTTTGCAACTTTTCCATAAATCTAAAATTATCTCAAGATTAAAAAAATTATAGAAAACAAAAAAGCTAGTAACTTAAAAATAAATATGCCTTCGGCTGCCAATTTTTTTCTCAAAATATCTTGATATAATTCAAGACTTAATTTTTCAAAACATCATTAGAAATCAATATACTGTTTACATAACATAGTCATTTTATTGCTCTAAAAAATTTAGTTCTCAAAATCATCAGATTGCATATATAGTGATAATGAGGCTAGACACACACACACACACACACACACACACACAAAATAAACTGTATATTATGAGGCTGCTTCTTAGTCAAAAAACATTACAAAAATAGTTGTTTTTACAGCTAAACTATCAAGTAGATATCATATTCTATAGATTGGAAAGTTGAACAAAAAGAAGACTGATGTGACTGATGAGTAACCAATGAATGTATTTGAGAAATCCAAATTACATGCAGACAGAAGAAAATTGGTTATAAAAACCATTACATTACACTGTACTAAAATTTTTGCAATGTTTTAAACATTTCCAATCATGCAACAGTAATAAATACCAAAAAAAATCTTTGTAAAGGAGTTGGTCAAGCTCAACAGGATTTAACATAATATACAACTCAAATCACAGTTGCATAATACATCCAATTCCCCCAAATTTATCTATGCATAAATTGAAGTGTACACTAATTCTCTAAAACTCCTCCTCCAGCCCCATTCCTAATCAATTACCTTACCTATATACCTTTCCATTTAACCTTTGAAATCAGGTTTGATGCGTATGTAATCTGCACGATAACTTCCTTTTTATTTCAGAACAGAAACAAGTAGTCATGTGCTCAGTCTTCAGTTACATTCCTTTCAAAAGGCATTGAACTACTGTAATTGTCTATGAAAATTCAAGCCTAAGAAACCAAGAAAATTGATAGTCAAGAATCTGATCTATGTAATTCTATAAACTATAATACTAATACTAGTAACTTGTGTGTCCATACTTGTAAAAGAAGGATTTCCTATTTGAGAACTATTACTCAATGGATCTCTGAAAGGAAAGTTGTATGACTACTGATTTCTGATGTAAAATGGTTAGGGACCCCAAATATTTACCCAATTGGCTACCAAGCTTATAGTGGAGCCTTTTAAAAAAAATATTCACAGCCACTGAAATAGTTATAGAAATAAAACTGTTCTTAAGACATATAGATTTTCTCATGCAAAATAAATCTGTCCTAACAAAGCAACACAAAATCAATTTAATAACAATTTGAAATCAAATACAGTGGGAAGTTTCTGTTAAAATCATCAACCAAAATTCGTAAATGCAAAAGAATACTGTCTCAAAATATACTGAATTCACATATGTTAATATTGCCATAACGAACTCATGCCAGATATAAATTCAGGTCACCAATTAGATTAAAACAAGTTTGAGACCTATTTTTACAAGAGAAATAAATGTACTTCATGATAAAGGCACAGCAACATCTAAAAAAAATTGATACATTTTTCACAAGATAAAAATTTCCTTAACCATTAATGACACAGCACAGTAAAATTTTCTTGGAAACTTTCAAAAAGGCTTGATTTAACATGCCAGGAAAATTATCACTTTTCATTAATATGCATTTATGTAAATTATGTAAATTGGATCGAGGTCAATTTTAAACCTGGAATTAACAACCCCTAGCAGAAGAAGTACCAGCTGCAAATAATGCTTGTTTATATTATGTATAACTTAGCTGGATATTAAACTACGCAACTGTTGGTGCCAGTCTGCTTATAAAGGCAATGCTCTGGAGACACAGTCTTCTCACAAACAGTGGACAAGCAGGTTTCATTATTATATGTTCAACAATAATCCTCAATTCATTAAACAAAGTCCTGCAAGATAAAAGTTTTCTGTCAGAAACACAAGGAAAAAGGCAACATAATGCAAAGCAAATGCTGATGAAGGAATTTCCCACAGCCATTAAAGAATTGGAAGAAGTAAAAGAAATAACTAGAATGCACTGTAGGCAAATAAAAAAATAAAATTCTCAAAATCAACACCTGTCTTTTGGGAGGGGGGTAAAAGTTCATTTAACAAAAGCATTTAATAAATGGCTATCTCTGAGGGCTAAGATTAGGGATGCTTTTTATCTTTTTTACAGTAGAATCACATTTTTACATTTACCTTAGTCAAATTCTATTAATTCTAAAAAAAAGAGAGCAAGAAAAGTGAAAATTATATAATATGGGCAATCCACCTATTTCCTTAAATGAACATATTGCCTCTTAGAGCTTTCATCTGTAAAACAGGAATATGTACTTCATGGAGTCATAGTGAAGTTTAAATGAGACAACATAGAATATACTCAATGAATGTTACTTCCCAGTTGGATCATTCTACTGATAAACGTGACTGTTTGCCTTCAGGCTAAAGCCAGCTCTTTAACATCCAACACCCTCGAGAATTTGGTCTCAATGAAATTTTCTGCTTCATCTCCTGCCACTCTCTGCCATGACTCCTCTGTTTGTTTCAGTTGTGTTGCATGTTTGTGCCCAAAACACACTGCAGACTTTAACTTTGCCTTAACAGTGCTCATTACCTACAAAGTACTCTTTATTGCATACTGTACACATCATACATGTATTTTACAGGCTAGCAGACACAGAATCATGTATCTTATACTGTAATTTATAAATGATTTGAAGGATCATCAAGGGTAATTTTGATTTCACAATTTTCACCTTACATGCTTACTCATCCTGCATAAAAACACAACTCCTGTTCTACCTTTCTGTATCCTCTGTGTTATTTTTATGGGTAGGAAAGAGCAGGGATCCAGTTTTTAAAAAGGATGTAATATGATCTCACACAAAGACAGGAAGGAAATTTGGAAAGATGCACACTTATCCAAAAATCTTCCCTTCTTCTATCTTCTATCTTTGTGACAGCCCATTACTCACAATTCTCTTAGGTTCCCAGACCAGAAACCTGGAGGTCTTATCTCATTCTTCGTCCTCAGATCCTAAGTTCCAGCCTTCCTAAGTATCTTTCAAATTTATCCCTTTTTTCTTTTACCAGTAAATGAGTACAGACTCGACTACTCTAACAGTCTCCAAATTGATCTATCTCTTTCCCCTCTTGGTAAGCCTGCAATCCATCTTCTAGAATGGTATTTCTACATTGGAGTCCATTACATTCTCTGCCCCTCCATGTTATGACCTTCAAATGCTCCTCCTACCTTCAAATAAAATTCAAACCCTTTCATGACCTACTCTGTTTATCTTCCTTGGCACAGACTTTTATCATTTCCCTATATACTTCTCCTCAGCTTAAAGAACATGTAACTAATGCTATGCCAAATACTTTCAGACACCCAAGTGCCAGAACTCAGACTTCAAAAGATCTGGCTTTATATAAACACCACCTCAGTGAATTCTCATCTCTCTCCCTCTGTTCTTTGTGCTTTCATAGACCCTTCAACATCGTATTGCCTTATACAGCTGTCCAATTCACTCAGCTCTAAGTCGCTAGAAAGCAGGTATTTCAATACTATGAAAACTTATCACCAACACACGATCACTGTCTTCTCAATAAATAAGTCTAATGAATAAAGATAGAAGGCACACTGAAAATAGTTCAATTCCTTCAGGTTACAGAT
Source organism: Pteropus alecto (assembly GCF_000325575.1). NCBI lineage: Eukaryota > Metazoa > Chordata > Mammalia > Chiroptera > Pteropodidae > Pteropus > Pteropus alecto. The sequence goes on along the minus strand of NW_006442508.1, from coordinate 2,086,497 downwards.
GAGGCCTAAAGAGGTCAATAACTTGCCCAAAGACACCTGGCTAGCTCCTTCATTTTTGGCTCTATTCCTGACATAATCTAGACAAAGTCACACTTCCTTAGGAGCAGAACTGACAGCAGAACTTGTAGTGATAATGGAAATGTCTATCTTTGTTGTACAATACAGTGGCCATCAGCCATACATGGTTTTAGAGCACTTGAAATGTGCTCTAGTATGACTCAGGAACTGAGTTTTAAATTTCATAAATTTTAATTAATTTAAATTTAAATGGTCAAATGTGGCTAGTGGCTGTCATATTAGCACAGCTCTAGACAATCTACACTAGACATCTACAAAATACTGATACCACTACCTTGATAATAAATATTTAGGATAGGTGAAAATGGTATAAACAGGCAATACAGACTATCTCAAAACACTTAAAGAAAGTGTAGTGTAGAAAATGTAATTTTATAGCCTATATATCAATATTTATAATCTCAAATATTTTCTATTTTCCCACTGTTTTGATTAAAATGTGCGCTTATGTGAGATCTTTGAAGACATTTGTGTTATCATCATACACTGCTATCCTTTTTAATTCCAATCAACACTTCTAAATTTCTATTTGTCCTGATCTTATTTTAAGGGTATGTAGAAAAACCACGAGTAGAGAAGAGGAGGGTATAATGAAGTAGAGAAAAACAAATCTGATGAAAAATAGATGTGAGGGTAGGGGATCAAATGTCTGAAATGAATACACGGACCAGAAATAAAAAGGGCAAAAACTCATGAAATCAAATAAAACTGAAAGTTTATTTGCAACTAGGGACTCATTAAGAATCTATGTCTAAAGTAAGCAAGCTCTATTTTAGAAAATATTATAAAGACATTGTCTAAGAAAGCATAAAAACCCCTCAAAGGAGAAGAATCAGAATGAAAGAAAAAGGTAAATAAACTATTAAGAATCTAATGGAATCTAAGCACTTAAAATCATTACTTCGTTTCACCTTCAGAAGGTTTTCTCCTCTACCAACAAAGAAATTAAAATCTAAATAACTAGCCTAAAGTTACACACCTGGCAAATGATGAAATAGCATTCAAATTCAGTTCTTTTTACTTTGTGTAAGAAAATACAATATTGTTCATGCTAACATATTCATTGGATTTCTGGCTGAATTCTATATAATAAATTTATTTTAAACTTGAAAACAAATACGATGTTAACATTTGTATCAAGTAACGTATTTAGGAGACTATTAAAATCAGCTATTCATTTAAGTTTTACTCTAACTTCTGAGACCAGCATGCATAATCTACTGTAAAACAATTTAAGCCTCCATTCTTGAACACTAAGGTAATTCACTAAAATATCTTCTTCCTTAGTTTTCCACTCCCCACTATTCTGCACAAGGCTACCGGAAGATTCTTATGATGCCAAAACCATCATTCCCATACATCTAAAAGATCAATTCCAACTTCCTATCCTGAAACTCAAGAAGTCTTACGATATGGCTCCAGTACACCTTTTTAATTGTCACTCCAATCACCCACCATTCAGAATTTCCATTATCGTCAAATGGGTCTACTCAATTTCCTTTAAACAAGGCTTGTACCTCCTTGCCTCCTAACTTGTATTCCCTACTGCCTTCATAACTAAAATGCTTTAACCTATTTACACTGTCTATTCAAAGGTTTACTCCATCTAGAACAAATTAAACTCTATATTTTGTGAAAATTTCCTAGGCTCTTCTATCTTCTGGCTCAATAATTTCTCCCTCCTGTGGACTACAATACTAATATGATGAAGTAAACATGACAATTTATCATATACTGACTTGTGCTGTATCCTGAACTACTGTTTCATTATTTGACATGTGTTTCTTCAACTAGAAAGTTCCTTAAGAGTGGGACTTTTGTCTTACACATATTTAAATTCTTTAAGCTTTAGTGCTTTGTTAGAGGTTATCAAGATAACTCCAGTCTGCTTCTGAAAAGAAATATAACCACCTCCTCACCAACATTAGATAGTTCTAAGGCCTAGAACTTAAAAGCACAAAAAGATGCCTTATTTCTAAATTCCAACATAAAAACTAAATAACTTAAAAGTTACAAATACTGTATTTCACAGTATTCTTAATAAAACACATTTAAACTTATCACCAGCTTACCGACAATACGGATTTCTTCGAGAGGAATATCGAAGAGTAAGAAATCTGTAATATATAAAAGGCTGGAGCAAACTACCTTGACCACTGAAATAAACAAATACAAGAGTTGTAAATATACATTATCAATTTATATACATACTCTCAAAACTTAAAGACAATTTAACTGGAGAATGTGTCTTCATCAAATGGTCATAGTATTATCTATCATATCTAAATCCAAGTTAGTCTTAAAAAGGAAATAAAAGAATGTATATGATTGGTAATAAAATGTTACTGTTTAAATTTTTATAAACGTATTCATGTACGAAATTTTTTTAAAAGCTATGAAACAGAAACTTGTATAAATGCTTCCATAATTACTAGTGATAATCAAGTTTTAAAACTTTATAACATATTAAAATAAAAACTGGTTCATTTTATATATACAACAACAAAAACCACTAATAAAATCACACAGGTTCACCTGTAAATTTACATAGCTTATTCTAATTACTTTTTCTTGGTTAAAAAGCATAATTACAATACTCAAGAGTCATATGTGTTTATGAAATTCTAAGTTTGGAATTCTTTCCTAGGAAAAACTATCTGGATTAAGATACTCACTGAAATAACTACAAATAAAATGCAGCAACAATGTGGATAGTCAAGTAGCAGGGCTAAGTAAATGATACTATTTTTATTTCATGGACGTAGTATGCAAGTACTTAAAATCTTAATTATGAAAACTATACAGTAACTTTGAAGAAAGCAGAATATAAAACTATATATATTACTATATTTTCTTTTTTTGAGGAAATACATTAAGATGATAAATGTTGTTTCTTAGGTTAATTTTTAGCCTTTTCTTCTAAATTGTGTGATATTACTTTCATAATAAAAATAATTTACGATTACAAACTTATCACTAAATGTTACATCCATTTTCCCCAATAAATGTGACAAATCTTTAATTTTTTTAAATTGAAAAATACATAGTACATAAAATATAGATAGAAAAGAATATTCAATGAAAGGCAAATACTCTATCATCCAAGTGTCTTCCTCGAAGTTATAGCACCATCTCTAATATATCCTTCCAGAAATTTATACACAAGCTTATAACCCTAATAGACTGCTCACTTTATAATTCACTGAATCCACTTAACAACTCTAGGAGGGAAGTGGTATTATCATTCTCATTTTAAAGATGAAGAAACTGAGGCAGAAACATATAAATGCCCCCAAATATATAAACACATACTTCAAAATATAAATGCTAACAAACTTTTAAACTTATTATATCTTGGAGATCATCCCCTATCACAACACATAAATTTACCTCATTCTTTTTACAGCTTCATGTATTCTATCTTATCAAATACTAATATGCAAGAATCTCTCTACTAAGGAGTAAATAAAGCTACAATGGTCATTCTTTTATCTGCCTTTGCACAGGAGTGTATAAATGTGTAAGGTACACTCACACTTTCAGTTCATTTTTAAATACAGGGCTTTAAGAATGATTGCTACAAATATAACTTAATAAAGCCTTCTAATATTAGATAATGAAAGATGTTTAAATAATAATGACTTTAAATTGTTTTTATTTTTGTAATTTGTGTTATATTCAAGTGATATACAGCATTAATAGCTTTTCCTATCAGGGACTGAATAAAACAAATCACAGAACCTGGTGTGACCCAAGACCAGGATTAGGTGACCCAAGAAATAGAAAAATGAGTTAGAAAATAAGAGGGCAAAAAAATCCCCTGTACTAATTAAAGTGTTTAAGTGTCTGATCAGGAGCACAAGAGAGAGAGATGAACTAACTTTTAGGGTGAAAGTTTTATTTAGAGTACAATAATAGACAAATACAATTGTATCAAATCCTGCATTCAACATTCAGAGAATGTAAGAGCTGAAAGGATTTTAGGCAACTATTTTGACTACTAATGGTTTTTTAAATGAGGAAAATGAAGGCTTAGAAGGCTATTAGTCAAATCAACTACAATCCAGGTTCCTAACACTCAGTAAGTCCACGGTATCATTCCAGACACTTATTTAGGTTATACTATCCAGTTGGGACCCCACAACTTAATATATAGTGATTCTGGAGTTTTCAGAGGAAAACATTCCTTTAAAGAATAGAACAGATGCATTTCTATAAAACTCTGTAAAACTAGTACTAGCTTGAAGACTGCTAAAGAAAGGAATAACTATCAGGTATATAAAAATAAAAACTTCAGGCAATGAACATTAAAATGAAATATTTCATAAACAAAAATAAGTTACAAATTAATGAGATTGTGGAGAACAGGTAACAAAAACATTTTAGGTGATATCTGACATGGTCTATTAAATATAAAATGTGCCCAGCTTAGACTCAGCAAAATAAATTTGGTATCTATGTTAAACACTGGCACAAAAGTATAAGCAGACAGGAAAAATGATGTTTACAGCATCAACATCTGGAAAAGTAAATATTTGGAAACAATAGTCCATCAATGGGGAATGGGAAATAAAATGTAGCACACTAACATGATGGACCAGTACCACAGCCACTAAATGAAAAAAATCACAACTCTTATCAACATAAATAAGTCACAAAAAACATATTGTCTGAGTGAAAAAAGCAAGATACAGACAACTGATGCATTGTGATGTTTTGATGTAAAATAAAAACAAGTAAACAAATAAAACCTCACACCCATAATATAATAATGTATATTTTCTACAGATCTGCACTAAGTATTTTTAAGGACTACTTATGTGTACACATTATCGAACTCCTTACTTCTGGGAAGGAGAGGGGAAAAATTGCTACTAGGATTCATAGTCAAATGATATTTTAGCTTTTATCTATAGTGTCCTATTAGCTGTAAAACTAAAAATAGAAAAGGCAATTTGGGCAGAAGTGTTGTTTTAAAACAAATGCAAGAATATCGATGGAGAGTTCAATACTTTTCTAATATTCTAATTTTTAAAAAGGAGGCTTTCTTTATTCATGCATTACGTCTATAATTAAGATACGAACTATCGAAGTAAGTGGTAGTAGGCAACTATTAATATCAGATCATCATTTTTCAGCTTTTTCTCTAGTGTAAGAAAAATCATCTCAATAATGGAAGAATGGACTAATTTCCCAAGATTCTGTCAAAGGTGGTAATTCTGAAATTAATTTTCAAAATGTTAAATGATAAATCACAAAGAATGATAAATGAAAACACATTCTTAGATTTACTATAATGTCTCGGGCTCTCCTCTATAAAGTGAAACGGTAATTACGAAGATCCATTTAGCTATGCATATCAATATCTACTTCAACAGATTTAAGAGGTTAAAATTTGAGTTTATATATTTATTATAGTCACTTAGTCATCAGCTTCCCAAAACAAATGTATTTTTATTCTTACCTAAAAAGCATAAAAACTGTAGCAGGCATCAAGAATATTTCATTACAAGCAATGAATTTCAGAATATTCTGTTGATTAGCGCTTAATTTATCCAAGATAGATCTCAGCAGAGGTAAACTATTTGAACCCTTTGCCTAAAACATAATGAAACAAACAATTAGAAACAACAAACATTTTTTTATCACTCAATTATTATTATTTTTTAGATAAATAACATGTTCAACAGGCAAATACTACCAAAAGACAGGTATTTGGAAATGATAATATAAAACTTTAGAAACTATTTAAGGACAAAAGTTAGTATATTTTCCTGCTTTATTGTATTTTGTGTATTTGAAGAGTTAAAAAGAAAAACAACTTTAATAATACAAGTTCTCCTTATTCTTAGATGCTTCATTTTTCTTAAGATTAGATAATTTCACAAAAAATGGCTATTTCTACCTCTAACAAAATCTGACTACCCAGTAATACAGTCAAAGTATCTGTGACTCCTTAGCTAACTAAAGGTAGAAATTAAAGGGTCCAATTATTGCTGTGATCAAAGAACTACAAGGATTAAGAAAAAGGTCAACACAAGGCAAATCTGGATATTTTAATTCAAATTTCAGTGTATCTGTAGTCAATCTGCCTGGTACACCGAAGTTAGGCTTAATGTTCCAACCCTACAAATAAGAAAAAATTTTCAGAAAGTAGCAGTTCTTAACATTATCAGTGTAAAAGAAATTCAGTACACTCTACTTACTTGGCATGTCAGAACTAAATATCTCTGACAATTTATCAAACTTAAAAGATATGATTTTTTTTAAATAATGAAGAGATCTATTTCAAACTTCAGAAATTCCTCTAGGAACTGAGTAATAATTTTAAATACAATTTTTTTATGTGCAAAATGTATTATTTTGTGTAAAGAGTAAAATATTCCAAACTTAGAACTTTCAAATAACTAAATAATTTAGAACAAGTTTGTAAGGAATAAAGGAACTTTTTGTGACAAATTATAAAATGTCTTAGAACTCAAATTCATGTCAACTATCTGTAATCCAGGAGTCAAAAGCAAAGCAGTTTTACCTACATCAAGAACCTTTTTTGTGTATGTGGCAGCATGAAGCAAAGAGAATAACAAGACTGGGAAAATACTCACTGAAGAAAACAATTAAGGAAAACATTTAAAATTCATCTAGAACTTTGCCAAAAAACAGGCTATGTATTATGTCCAAATATACACATCTGAAATGGCATCTGCTAAAATGAGTTCAGTGATAATTTTTTTCAGTGTTGCAAAGATTAATTTTGTCAAGTTAGTATATACTGGCAAAACAGGTGCTCAAAAACTTTGTTTCCTCCCATGCTCTTTTCCTTCTTAAGACTTATCTAAAAAGGTAATATTTAGTCTTAGGACATTTTATTGTGCTTTCCGTTAGGTAAAGCTGTATCATCAATATTCAAGACTCTCGAGAGCATCAGTTCTCAAAGTACAAAATATTTTTCTGAAGGATGATCCAAGGGAGAAAATAACGATTAAGTTTATGAAACACTAGTAACTTTTAGTCTCACAATGAATATTAGCATATCAAAAGTCCTACAGTAAAGAAACCTACATAACATTTAACCTAGTGCTTCCCAAACTAAACATCAGACTCGCATTCCCATCCCTCCCCCACCTTTTTAGAATATCTATTACTCCGCAACACACTTTTGAAATATGTAAACATTCAAATTCCAAATCAAATAAGTTAATTCTCATTAGCACCAGAGATTATCCATGTGGCCCTATTTTCTACTCTATCCATAGCAAATACTAATTTCATTTATTAATTATCCCATTCTCTGCTTAAATTATTTCTTGATGAACTTCCATTTGTTTCTAGCTCACTGAGAGTTAAAAGGATTGAGGATTTCTCCTTTGTTAAAGCAAAGATGCTTACCCAAAGATGTGAATTAAAGAAAACTTTAAATATTAAAATAAGTCCTGCATAGGATTGTGCTTTGAATCTGAATTTTAAAATATCCACTGCTAATAACAGAGAAGCTTGCAAGAGGCAAGAATAAAGACACAAAGCTTAAAATTCCCACATCAGTAATTCTTATATTAAATATATCTTCATTCACATGAAGTGCGACCAACTAACCAACCTAGGCTGCAAGGAACACCCACATTACTGAATCCTTCCTCTAGTAAAAAATAATCAGAAGAGATCTATATACACAGTAGGCAATTTCATTGTCAAAAAGGTATAAAAGGATACTTGTAACAGGGTAGGAATTGACAAAGATAAGTGAATACAACAGGTAGTGGCAGCTGTCCTCTAACAAAGCCTGGGCCAGGAATGCTCTGCTTAACTGGAAGTGAGGTAATCTTTGGTGCAGCCTCAAAGCACTGGTAAGAGCATTTGCCAGCAAAGCACGTTGGTAAAAGCTTGCTGCTTCATGCAACCTGCAAATTACAAGAGAAGTTATCATGAGACATAAACAAATACCATGCCTCTTCCTCCTTTGTGAATTGCATCATAATTGCACAACACCTAAATCTATTACTTGTCAAATACGAAAAAAATTACTTGAACACATTATACCTTCTTACAAGTATCATATATATACCCAACTGAATTTACATAGCATTCTTCTTGTTAAAAAGCCAAAAATGCAAAAACCATGAACTCATCTCATTCTCACACACCCATTTTCTCTGATTTTCAATGATGTTAGTGTTCACAAAGCACATAATACAAATCTCCAGTAAGCAACATTATAAGGTTAATAGTGCCTTAAGGATGAGACTTTTTTATTGTCACTAAACCATTTGCAGTTTAAAAGTTTTCCACCTGAAAGATATTCCATAAAAAAAACGACTGACCGATTTAATTATCAAAGGCAAAACTACATATAATACATACCCAAGAAGAGGCAGAACAAACAAAGCAGAACAGTATACTGTGAACAAGCGAGAAAGCCACATTGCCGTGTCCAGCTTATTGGTCATCATGAATTGCTGAGTTTAAAAAGAAAAATATTGTAGTAAACTAAGGCTGCAAATTATGTTTTTAAGGATGAAGATTATGCAGTGTTATTCAGATTCAAAATGTTGGACCCTGTAACAATACAATTGTTTTTTTATAATCAATTGTTTCATGTACATACTCAGCAACAAGTTCAAACACCTTATAGTTTTGATGCAGAAAGCACAGAAAGTACTTAAACAGAAAATATCAGTTGGCATTTAAAAAAATAAAAAGACAAATTAGGAAAAAAAATTGAACAGAAATTTAACTACCACTGTCTATATTCCTTCAACACTTTAATATCAGTTTCACCTACTTTAAAAGAATGTTAAATAAAAACTGCCCTCAAAGATGCCTAATCTGAGAAAAATCTCAAATTGAAATAGGAATAAAAAGGCATTACACAAAGCCAGTTTGAATTAAATATACCTTACAAAGGAGAAATGTAAAAAACCATGGTCACAGTCACTCTAGAACTCATCAGCTATGGATGATTTGCTTATATACATAAGGGCCTGGTATACCCCGGGTGTTCAAAATATGGCTGTCTGGTGTTAAATGGCACCTGCCTCTCAGATTTCATGACTTTATCTCTCCCCAACCCTTCCTCACTGCCGTCATCCCCCCTCCCCCCAAAAAGCTCCCTCACAGGTCTTACCTGGTTTTAGTAGCCCTAGATTAAACTTCCATATACCACTTACGCTGCGTTTTTTTCTCATTCTAGCTGTTCTTTGCCGGTTTTTGCCAAGAGATGTGTCCATTGCCGCTAAGGCTATACCTTAAAATCTGTTTTCTCATTCAAAACTAGCTTATGTTTAAATTCTAAAGTAGCTTTTATGTTTTTTGATAGGATCTACATAAATAAAAATAAATAAATTAATAAAAGTTTCACAAAATACCAATCTTTACTATGTGTGATGGATTTTGGTATTTTGTATTCTAGTTGTTTTAGAAATAGTGCTTTCACTAAACTGATTTCAAAACTCACCAATGGGTCTTAATCTGGAGCCTGAAACACTAATCTAAGCAATCTAACTTATCTTTTGAAAGAAGGCATGAAAAACTTTTGGGGAAAAAAATGCAAGCACATTTTAAAATTCAAGGACGTTTTATTGCATGTCTCAAGAGTATGCAGGTAATTTCAGAAATACATCTCTGGTTCATTCTCTCCAACTATACTGTTGACTCCTCTACATTTAAACGATCACCAGTAGTCAAGTGGAAGAATAAATCTAGCTCACTGTGCTGTTTCTCTACAAATATTCTGACTCTACAACATACTTTGAAATTTAATTTTAGAACATCTTTAAAACCTATCTAGAAGTGCTCATTTTGTGAAAAATCATTGAGTTATGAATTCCATTTTGTACACTTTTATGTATACATACAAAATATATTACACAAAATAAAAAAGGTTTTAAAGGTGTATTTATTAATTTAAATTTAAATTTTAAGAGTGAACTGCCCAACCACGTCACAAATAGTGCAGGCAAAAACAAACAAACAAAAACAAACAAACAAAAAAACCACTGCATTTTTGGATGAAAAACTATTGAGGTAAAAAACTACAGTCTCAAAGTATCGTATCATAGAATATTTGTTAATTACAAAAGCAAATAAAGTATCTTTACAATGGAGAATCTGGTGGATACCACTTGAAATAATCAAACTTGGTACCTGTGATGATGAAATAAATCAACATAAAATGCTTCCTGACATAATACACTGAGAAGAACAGAATATTACTTATGTAATATTCCTGCCAATATGTTTAACCTGAATCTAGTTATCAGGAGGGGGGAAAAAAATCAGACAACTTCAATTTGAAGAGTAGCAGCTCTGGACTCTTCAAAGACAAAAATGGTAGGAAGAGGGCAAAGAAACGGTTCTAGACTAAAAGAGACTAAAGTCCAGTAAAGGCAAAGCATGCTTTTCAGTTGAATCTCGGAAGAGGGGGAAGCATTTTTAAAGAACCATTAAGGAAATCTGAATATGACTTGTATAATAGGTTGCAACATGTATTGTTAAATCTCTCAAATTTAATTGCAAGAATTGCAGTGATGACTGCACTGTAGTCATGTAGAATACTGAAGTACTTATGGGTTAACCATGACGATGTATGCAACTCTCAAATGGTTCAGAAAAATAAAAAGAAAAAATGTGTATATAAACAGATATGTTGCAAACTGTTTTTTAAAAATGTGACTCGCTCAATTCACATACTCACAGTGTTTAAAATTAGAGGGTACAAATTTGGGCACAAATTACTAATAAGCAGCAGATCTGCCTTTTAGAGCTAAAAAATTATGAAAAGCATAATATATCTCTTCGTAAAGAAGTAATGACAAAATGACGAAAGAAGAGGAAAAAAAGATCGCTTTCCTCACTTTGCGCCATTTCTACATAATGGCAGTAAATGGATAGAACCGTTCTCTGAGCACGCGTGTGACATGAGGCGTGTCACAGCACAACCTCAGATGACTTCTTCAACCTTGGAACACAGGAAGAAACTAAGGGGTAGAAGACGCAAGAAGGCCTAATTTTCATGACATACAGGTGTGGATCACTTGTTCCAGGCCGGGCTGCAGTCCTTTCCGAAAAAGAAACTTGTAGCTACCTCTACATCTTCGTTCACGACCCCTCGCTCCCCGCAATCACTAATTCCAGTCCCAAAAGCAATGAGCTGTTGGAACGCCTCGGACCCGGCTTGCAACACTTCCCGCTTCTTCCTAACTCTTGGAAATCAAACCAGACCACCCTACCCGCTCACTTACCACTGCGCCCGTCCCTTGGGGGCCGTTCGGGGCCGTATCCGCCATGGGGGACGCACGCACGCGTCTGGGACGCTGCAATCGGGAAGGGAAAAAAAGAGGTCAGCGCCGGGGCCACGGCTCTGATAACCGGATTCTCTGCCCCGTGCCACAAGCCCGGCGCGCCCGCAGGAACTCCAATCCTCCAGAGAGGTACGTTCTCCCCAGCACCAGTGCAGCTGCCTCCCCCGGGGACACCCGTAGTGGCCGGGAAATACCTGTTCCGCAAGGCCAAATACAAAGCTGGGTTTCTAGAAAGACCGGAACGAAGGCGGAGCTTCCGAACAAGACCGAACAGAGCCGACCTAACGCCACCGGCGTAGGGTTACTGCCGGACCCGGAAGTGCTCCTTTCACTTCCGTGGGGAAGAGGCGGTGGAGAAGCAGCCATGACGAAGAGCAGAACCAGGAGTAGTGCCCTGCGGCATGACGGGAAGTGTAGTTTTTTTCTGTTCGACTTTACCTGTCTCGCACGCACGCCTATTGGCTCTGTAAACTAAGAAGCAAAGCTGGAGAAGCAACTTCTCCCTCTTCTCCAGTTCACAGATGGTCGTCCTTTCCCATATCCAGACTACGAAATCTTTCTACTCCCTAATATGGAAGGCTCAGCAACGCCTTTTTTGCTGTTTTCTTCCAGGGGCTCACTAAGCCCCTTGGTTCTGCTTCTAAAATTCTTTCAACAAGCACTTAATGAAGCCTGCTATGTGACAGACTCCAAGCTTGACATGGAGGATAAAAAACAAATATGACACAGACTCACAGACCGCAGGAGAGACAGACACGGAAATCATAGCACAGTGTTTATATCAAACGGGCAGAAGCCAAGTCAATCACACGGAGTAAGGAGGGGACCTAAAGCAGAAGGGGTCTAGAAAAGGTTCCCTGGGAAAGGTAATTCTGGCCTTAAGTTTTGAAAGACAAGGAGAAGTTGGCTAAGTGGGGGAGGGGATTCTAGGCAGCAGCAGAAAGTGTATGAAGCAACAGGGCAGTGCAGAGACTAGTTCAACACGAACAGAATGAAGGTGCCAGTGGGGGAGATTGTGAAAGATTTGGGCTAGAGAGGCAGAGAGGTGTGCTAAGGAAAGGATCTGAACTTGACCCTGAAATCCAGGGAACCATGGTACAATTTTAAGCACAAGTGTAACATAGTGAGATTTAGAAGATAACACTATGGCAACTAGACAGAGGATGATCAGAGGGGCAAACTAAAAGCCGGAGATTAATTAGGAGGCCATTACATACATATAGGAGAAAAATGAGATTCTGAACGGAGGCAATGTTGTGGAGGAAAAGAAGAGGAAGGATGACTTCAAGAGACCATCTAAGATTTGATGACCTACTAGGAATGGGAGGGAAGGTCATCTTCTGAGACCTAGAGAAGAGCTGTAGAGAAGGAAGAGTTAGAAAAGCACTGGACTGAGAAAAAAATCTGAAGGAGTTGGGGGAAGGAAACTGACTAGAGATATACAGAAAAGGTGGTACCCCATATAAAAACCATGGACCTGTAATACTCTGACTCTCTCGGATGTGTAGTTTTCTGCCAGTATCAGTGAGTAGTCCAGGTGCCAGTCAGCTGTAGCTGAGAAGTCAAATGGCACCCTCTTGAAGTCATGTAAACTTTTTCTAAGACCACCGCCCAAGTTCTGGTCCTTCAGAATTACCTGAATTACATATCCCCCTAGCTGAGGTAAAATGCCACATCCTCTCTACTCCTCACATATCATTTATTCCATATTTTTTTTATTCCAAATTTTTACAGCACTTATCACTCTGACATTTTGGGTGCGTGTGTGTGTGCATGTGTGTGTGTGTGTGTGTCTACACTTGGGCTGCCATAACAATGTGACAGGCAGGGTAGGTTAAACAACGTTTATATCTCACAGTTCTAGAGGCTGGAAAGTCCAACATCAAGGTGCCAGCAAGTAAGTTTTATTCTGAAGACTCTTCTCTTGACTTGTAGTTGGCTGCCTTTTCACAGAGTGCTCACATGGCCTTTCCTGGGTGGGTGTGTCTGTGAGGAAAGGGAGGGAATGAGAGAGAGATCTCTCTTCCTTTTTTAATAACACCATCCTTATGACCTCATATACCCTTAATTACCACCTAAAGACCCTATCTCCAAACATAGTCACATTGGGGGTTAGGGCTTCAAAATATCAATTTTGGAGGGATGATTTAAAAGATCCTCTTATTACAAAAATACTAAAATATAAAATGTCCTCTTGTACATTCCATATAGCCAATTGATCTCACACAATATTTTTGTTGATTTTTGCTGAACTCTTGTATCCATAGCAACATATGGTTGCAATTGATGAACCACTGTAATTCAATGAATATCGCTTGATATTTTTGTTAAGGAATAAGATGAAAGTGAAACAACTAAGACATATATTGACACTTCATTCTTTCAACAATGATATGATCAACTTCTTTGTTGGACTGAATATAGTTTTTGAATACTGAAGAATATTTACTGAATTTTGAAGTGCTATTCATAATGTAACAGCTACAGACATAATGCACTTTTAAGTTTAATCTGTATTATTAACATTCTCTCCATCACTTTTAAATCTAAACAATCAATGAAACAATAAATGAAACCATGGTTTGTAGTGTTTGCCTATACTGCCATGGTTAATATGCTCCCACCATGACCTATTTCAATTACTAACATAACATCACTAACATGGAGTTGGTAAGAGACGTGTGTAGCATACTATTATATATTACTGTCATGCAGATTCAGTACACATTAATAACCTCAAGAACACAGATAATGGTAAGATAGAGTAAAAATAATTAGGAATTAATGAGTTTTGAATATTTGTTATCTGTTTTTAATATAACTCATTGTAAATTTATACAATTTAATAATAGTCGTGCATAACAAACAACTTACAAAATTCTTCAAAACTTAACAATCAGTTCTTGCAAGCCAATATGAGCTGGTTCCAGCATACCACTATGTGCCATTGTTCATGATATTCTCCCAGCCCTTCCCTCCACTTCCTTTAAGTATCTGAATTTTTCTTAAACTTTAATGCCCACTCAATCCTACTGCCCAGTAACGCTGTTGCCAATAATCTCTCCTTTTCCCATCAGAAAAATACCCCGTTGAGCCCCCTGACTATATTCTTATTATATTAAGGCACTTATTTAATCCTCTTTTCTATTAGAATTTGGTGATTTTATGTTCATATCAAGATCATAAGTTTCAAGAAAAAAACATGAGAAATTAACAACAGAGTAGAAGAGGCTGGAGGACTTTTGGTTGATGGTCTTATATACAGTATTTATAATTAAAAAAATTTAACTAGTCAGTTAAAAATAAATACATTAAAAATGGTCATAAAATAATAGTAATAATAGACTCTTCAGTGGATGCTAAAACCATTGAGTGAAATGTAGATGGGTGTACAATATTGCCACAGTTCCAAAGTATCGCTCCAGAGATTTTTTAAAAAACTAATTACAAAAGGAAAGATAAGTCTTTCTCCATGGAGCAACATGGACGTTAAAACCTTTACCAATAAATCAAATTTAGTGTCACGAATATAGTGGGTTATTTTGACACTGTCTCCTGATGCGATGTAATACAATATTCACAATATTCCCTATAAGAAAATCTTGGCAGAATGTTTACTCTGAATCTAGTCGAGCCCTTCAAGTCCTAATTTCCAATTTCCAGATAATGTAAAGAGACAGAGTAACAAGTAAAACAATACCATGAGACAAAAATCAAAATGCAGGCCCTTCTATAAAATAACTGGCTTGGACTCTAAAAGTATTATACAAGGTGGAAGAGCTATTTCAAATTTTTTAAATGTACAAAGTCAATAACAACCAAGTACATGGTTTAATTGTCTTGATTCTAGAATTGGGAAACCACAATAAAATAAATTTGGGAATAATTATAGATATTGAATATGAGATGGATATTAGTTGACATTATGTTGTTATTGTTAATTTTTTAAGGGGTGTGTGACTTAGAGGTAAAGTTTTAGGATGTATGCAACTTACATTCAAAAGTTTCAGCACATAAAAAGTATCTAGGTAGATGAATGAACAGATAAAACAGAAGCAAGTATAGCAAAATATAAATAATCGTTGAATCAACGTGAAAGATGTGTACTCATTCAATTATTCTCTGATCTCATCTCTAAATTTCTCGTATTAAAAAGTTTAGAAGAGAATAGAAGTACTCTTGTTATAGCAATGTAATGCCTTCCGAGTTTTAATATGCCAAAAATTATGTAGTACTTTGCTATCAAGTATTATATTTAATGATTGATCAACTGACAAATCAGTTTGGTCCTCCAGTAGTGTTGAGAACAAATAAAATTTAAAGTGACTGGTAGCAAAATATGCCACTTTGGCGTAAGGATTATTTTAAGCTGAAGGCAGTTGAGAAGCAGCAGCTACAAGAAAAGCTCTCTGCCCTTTCCTTGTTTGCCTAAGAACAGGACATAAATTTGTAAAGTTGGTCCCCTCCTCTTTCTATCAAAAGTGGCAAAAGTTATCCTTATCAGCCCAGAGATGGCAACAAAGCAATCTACATAACCAACTTAACTAACTAACCCTTACCTTCTATTAATTCTATGTATTTGTCTTCCCACAATTTTTCACCCTAGAAACTCAAAGTTCTTTTCTTTTGTCTTGTCACTTCTTTTAAAATGTATTATTCTTTTGTTAAGATGCTACATAAGCCCAAATTCTAACCATCCCTTTGAGTTACTCTTTGCTAGGTACTCTCATGTATATGCATCATGCACATGTTAATAAACTTTGGTTTATTTTTCTCTTGTTACTACTGTCTTATGTCAGTCTAATTTACAGCACCCCAGCCAATGAACCTAAGATAGATAAGGGGAAAAGATATTCTTCCTTCCCTATGGAAGTTGCCTGGATTGCAAATGGATTTGTTCCAGTTATTAGAGTCTTATTTTTTTTCCTCATTACCTAACCTGATATTCCAAATAGTTCCTTTACTGCAGTGGGAAATTTGAACAGCTACTAAGATTTATTTATTTTTAATTTTTTTTTTTTAAACACCTAACAGCACCTGGTATTCTTAGGTGGTCTCTCATCCAAGAACTAACCAGGCCAGACCTTGCTTAGCTTCCGAGATCATAGGAGATCGGGCACATTCAGGGTGGTTTGGCTGTAAACTGAATAGCTACTAAGATTTAGAACTTTGAGTAGGATGCCTTTCAAAATGTGAAAAAGGAGGAGGGAAAGAATCAGTGTGATAAGTTCTCAAAAAGATAACTTTTTGAAAAGTAAATACATGGAAGTTAGAGTGTGGTTCATTCCATTAAAAATATCAGTGTCATTTCATCTTTTAGAATATTTTTTTGTATTCCCAGGGGTACAAATGTCACAAAAGTTGATATTTTATACTTACAGACAGTATAAAATATACCAAGGTCATGGTAGAAGTCAAAGCCACTTTGCCAGGATATTTGTTTCTGTAAGAGCTTTCAGTGGTTCATGTTAACTATTGAATGCAATGATTATCATTTTTCTTCTGCAAGAAATATCATGAATAGTTTTTGTTTTGTATTATGTTTAATGTATGAATTATATTTAATCCCCTTTCCTTTTTTTGTTTTTGTTTAGCAATTGGAATTTGTCTTACTTGCCCCCGACCGAAGGTATTTTTTTACTTTCTTCTTTGATCAGTCTGTTTGATAGTGTTAAATTAATTAAACATGGAAACCATTAGACTGAGTTGGTTCTAATACCTTCTCAGCCTATTTAAGCCAACCCAAATCTAAGCTGGTAAATGCCTTAACATTAAGAAAGCAAAACCTAAAGACAACCAATTACAAATGGCCCAGAGTTTTCCAGATAAGGCAAATGTTTAAGTTATAGCCAATTAAATAATTTTCTAAGTTATAGCCAATTAAATAATTTATCTAGATTTTTCCAGATAAGGCAAATGTTTAAGTTATAGCCAATTAAATAATTTTCTTGCTTTACTTCTGCCTTTTCTCTATAAACGTCTTTCTCCTTGCTCCTGTCAGTGGGGTGCTTCTAACCACTTCTGGTTTGGTGCTGTCTGATTTGAATCGATTTTTGTCCAAATAAACTCTTAAAAATTTAATATTCCTTTGCTTATCTTTTAACAGTAGTGAGATAACTTACCAAACACACATGGTTGTCTTAGTCAGGACTCTCTTGGTGTCAAGTAACAGGAATTAAGCCCAAACAGACTTATGAGGGAAAGGGGGCAAAATAATTGAGTACTTTGAAAAGCCCATAGGTAAATAATCTTGTAATAGACATGATTGGACTTAGGAGTACAAATGATATCAAAAGAATCTGTGTTCTTATGTCTACTTCCCTCTGAGTTGTCTTCATTGACAAGCTGATTCTTCCTCAACTCCAGTCCATATTCTAGCAAGTTAGCAAGACAAGTTCATAGAAAGTGTCTCTCACCTCATACATTCAAATAGTTATCCCAGTTGATCCTCAGTGTGTCAAATCTGGGTCCCATAAATTCTTAAACTTGTCATTGAGATAGGCTTGAGCCATTCACCCAGTCTTGTCTGAATGGAGTAGTAAGAGGAATATGTGTGGGATCAGCTGCATCTGAAACTCTAAATGTTGCTATGAAAAGAATGAGCTATGGATGCCAGGAAAGAAAAACAATATAGTTCCACTTTAATCTTCATTTTTTTATCTGATGCTTTTTATACTTTTGCTTTTTTCCCCAGTGTCTGTCAATCGATTTCTACTTGATAAGAGTTTCTACAGGATGAGGGTCAAGTCCTGTTACCCAGCTTATATTAATTGAAGGAAAGAAAATTCTGCTGTAACAAAACCCTGAAGCTGAAGCAGTTGGATACCAAGAGGCCATTACTCCTTTTGGCTAGAAATTGGCTGATGGAGCAAGAATTGATTCTAGAGTTATTGATGGTTTGGCTCTCCCCAGTTTTCAAGGGAGATTCTACCGAACCATCAAGTCATCAATTTGCTCATTTTTTCTTCCATTGGAGATGAATGATCCTGTGGTCGAATAGGGCATCTTTGTAATTGCTAAGTGCTGAGTCACTCAACTTTTATTTGCTGCCTGAAAAGTAAGCTCCGTAAGCTCTACTGATATAGCATGAGTATGAGGTCTTAATTGTGTGTGTGTGTATACCTTTGTCTTCAACTGGGCTATTTTTAAACTGTGAATTGTGATTAGCTGATAGCAATGCAACTAATTCCTGTCTATTGCGTTAGTTTCTTACTGCTGCTTTAAAAAATTACCTGGTACCTTAAAACAACACAGATTTACTACTTACAGTTCTGGAGGCCAGAAGTCCCACACAGGTCTCACTGCACTCTACTGAGGCATCTTCAGAGCTCTACTTTTTTCTAGGGGGTGGAGGGAAAATTTCATTTCCTTGCCTTTTTCAGCTTTTAGAGGCCACAACATGCCTGGGTTCTTGGACCCCTTTTTCCATCTTCAAAGCCTACAATCTTGCATCTTTCTGATCATTCTTCCGTGTTCACAGCTCCCTCTGATGCTCCTCTCCTTATCCACTTTTAAGGACACTTGGGATTACATTGGGCCCACATGGATAATCCAGGATAATCTCTCTGTAATAAAGTCAGCTGATTAGTAATGTTAATTCCATCTGCAACTACAATTCCTCTTAGCCATGTAAACTAACATATTTATAGATTCTGAAGATTAGGATGTGGAGGTTGGGAGAGGGAGGCATTATTCTGCCTTCCACATCTGTAGACATGCAAGTCAGTTCTGCCTGGTGGCAGTTGAATTGACTTTTCTACCCACCCACTCCTATAGAAAAATCCAGTTTTGCTTCCATTTGTAAATTCATTCCAATATTCCTTTATTTCATATAAATTCGTAGTTCTTTGACTTCTCCTTTGAACCAATTTTAACAAATTTCCCATTTCTCTCATTATTTAATGAGTCACATAAAATCTTAGACATGTTTTTATTTTATACACAATATAAAATAATATTTTATAAATATTATATATTATATGTCATAATTTTACTTCATTTTGAAAATTTATCAGAGATTTAGCTACTAGAGATAGTAGCTACCAAAACACATACACACACAAACACATACACACACATACATGTTCTAGGACTTGAGAAAATGAGAATATCCCCCACTCTCTTTCATCTTCTTATAAATTTCAGCATGCTCACCAAATGGACCTGGCTACAACTGTAACGTCAACTGGTTGAAAGTCAAAGATCAAGTTACTTCTTTCTGACATTGGAAACTAAAGTTTTTATTGCAATCAATTCAAGGGAATTGTTTAAAATCACCTATTCATTACCCAAGGCTCCCCAAAATTTTACAATCTACTTCTTGAAAAGAAGGTAGCTACCACCCTATCTCCAGTCCATGACCAAAAATAGTGTTTTTGCAAGATTAAATGAAAATTTTAAGCATTTCTGCTTAAAAGTATAAAATGTCCAATTACTCTTCACAAAGATATTGGAGAGTTCTCTGTTTTGACATATAGCAACTACCCTAGCCCTCTTTTCTTTCACCTCATGCACCTCAACTCACCCTGACAGAATAACTTACTATAAACTTTACCTTACTCACTAAAACACAACAAACCAATAGATAAAAATTTCCAGTAGTCCAGAAGAAACAAGGAAATAAGAGACATGAACTCGACGCTTCCTTACTATCAATCCAAATCCTTTTCATTTGCTACTTCATCATAAGGGAGCTGGCTAGTAGCTCTACAGATCATGATTGTGCTATCCATCTGTGTCTTAATTATAACAAAATTTCAGTAAAATAAAAATGTAAAACAATAACAAAAATGATAAAATAAATATTACATAATGGTTTTGTAGGCTTGTTAGAAACCTGAAAAAGTCACTTTTGGGTATAAAATGGTATTTAAGTGGATTTGTCCTTTTGATTAAAGTCCAAAGGAATCATTTTTTAACTTATTTCTCTGTCATCTACATATTTTCTCTCCATTAGTGAATAAAATTGTGTTTTAAATGATAGCTTTACTATCATTTAATATTTAATTAATATCTATTAATCTTATTTATTTTATTAAATATTTTTAAATTTTATTCAATATAATATCAATCATTAATATCAATTAACATTTTTCATTATGAAAATAATATATGCTTATATTAGAAAATTTGGAAAATTTTTTTACATAAAAGGAAAAGTTGTTTGCAGTACAATAATCCAGACAACTGTTAAATTTTACTACACCTAAGTTTTGGATGAACTTTTTTATTACATGGTATATTCATTCATATAAATATTTTTTACATTGCTCTTTTCACTTAATGTAATAAGCAATTCATATGTCATTTTTCATAATTTTTTATTGGTTACATAACATTTCACCAGCTAGGTATTCCATAGTTTAATTGCATATTTGTTGTCTTTATGGCTATACATAAGAGGGATTTGAGTATTATGGTGGCTTCAAAGATACTTATTCTGTTTTTTTTTTTTTAATTATGGTGACACTGGTTAACGAAATCCAGTAAAGTAAGTTTCAAGTATACAATTCAACAGTAAGTCATATATATTTTGCATTGTATGTTCACTGCCCATAGTTAGATTTCTTTCTGTCATGACATATTTGACCCCTTTTACCCCATCTACCTCCCTCCTCCCCCTCCCTCTGGTAACCGCTAGTCTATAGTCCGTGTCCACGAGTCTCTGTTTATTAGTCCTGTTAGTCTTGTTAGTTTGTTGCTTTTAGGTTTATATCCCACATAAAAGTGATATCATGTGATTTTCAACTTTTTCCGTCTGGCTTATTTCACTTAGCATGATTATCTCAAGGTCCATCCATGTTGCCACAAATGGCAGTAGTTTATCTCTTCTTATGGCTGAGTAATATTCCATTGTATCTATGTACCACAGCTTCTTTAGCCAATCATCTATCATGGGACACTTTGGTTGCTTCCATGTCCTGGCCACCGTAAATAATGCTGCTATGAACATTGGTGTGCAAATATCTTTTTGGATTAGAGTTTTCAAGTCTTTGGGGTAAATACCGAGCAGGGATCATATGGTAGATCAATTCTTAGTTTTTGAAGAACCTCCATACTGTTTTCCATAGTGGCTGTACCAATCTGCAGTCCCACCAGCAGTGTATGAGGTTTCCTTTTCCTCTGCATCCTCTCCAACACTTGTTATTACTTTGTCCTGTTGATAACAGCTATTCTAACAGGTGTGAGATAGTATCTCATTGTGGTTTTGATTTGCATTTCCCTAATAGCTAGCAATATTGAGCATCTTTTCATATGTTTTTTGGCCATTTGTTTGTCTTCTTGGGAGAGTGTCTATTCAGGCCCTCTGCCCATTTTTTGATTGAATTGTTTTTTGTTGTTATTGAATTGTATGAATTCTTTGTATATTTTGGATATTAGACCCTTATCAGAAGCATTGCTTGCAAATATATTTTCCTATTCAATAGTTGTCTTTTTTAATTCAGTTTTTAATATTGCTTCTTGATAACTAAAAAATTCATATGTTTATGAATAACAAAATTCAGTAGTTAATATTTTCACAATATGAAATTCAGATTTTTTATTTGAAAAATTCTCCAATAAAAGCTTTAAAAATTCATAAAACTCAATACAAATCATGAGATTTGCCCATGAATTCACTCACAGTTTTAGAGACAATAATTCTCCTTTGCATCAAACTCCTTGTTATCCATACTGTTTGTCAATAAACATATATTGGTCACTGACTAGAAGCTTAGTAAGAATAGATTGTAAAAGTAGGCAGTGAGCATGTAATACAAAAATAAAATGGAAATCAGTTTTAATCACTATTCCTTTCTGTTTCATTCAGAGCTGGTTTTTCAATGTTCATTCATTTATTCATTAAGTATTCTAGGAGCACTGAGTAGGTACCAGACATTGGAAAGAGAATAGTTAATAAGAAGAGATGAGGTTTCATTCTAGGACTGGCTGTATCATCTTCAAACTCTTTAACAGGGTAAATACAATGCCCTCTGGGATCTGGCTACTAAAATGAAGAATCAGTACCCTGTGCTGAGTTACTCAAAAGGCACTACCCCTTTCTTGGCATTTATGTCCTCAGTGGTAGCTAGTTAATATGAACTGACAAATCCTTGGCTTGATGTTGTAAAGGGAGAGAATGTTTATTGAAGCTTGAGAAAAGAAAGTCATATTGAGAGGGCTGCTTTGGCAGCAGCTGTAACCTTTGGTCTAAGAGGCAACCATTCTGCAGCAATATCACAAAGAGGAAGTCAGGGATTTAAACATCAAATTCCAAACTCTCTTTTCCTCAGATCATCTACCAGGGATCACCCATTGGCCAAATTCAAATCAAAGCTAGAGAGCAAGGGAGGGAGTTTGTTTGTTTGTTTGTTTGTTTGTTTGGTGAGGCAACCCTTGGTTGACCTCACAGATTGCAAGGACCTTGTCAGTTTACAATCCCTTAATTTTTAAGTTTTTTACGCCTACAGCACCTGGTCTTCCTAGGTGGTCTCCCATCCAAGTACTAACAAGGGAGTTTATTGATACAGCCCAAGCTTGGTTAGATTCCCACTCCAATTGCTAAAACTTTTCAAAGTGTAATGTAGAGACTAATGCAAATAAAAAAGAAATACGTGCTTTAAAAATTTTCAAATCAAGTGCTTTGGGAGGTTCAGAGGAATGTAGATCAGGGAGGCATTTGAGCAAACACTTGAGGGATATTTAGATTGGGACTTATAGAGATGGGATAGAAAGTCTTTCTATGCTGAGGGCAAGTTGTGAGCTCACATGGGAACTGGTGGTACTTCCTTGGCTAAAGTCTTGAGTTACATGTAATGGAAGAGCAGGAGTTAAAGCTAATAGACAGGCCTAATACATGCATGGGAAATAGAACAAACCAGATAACACTTAAATCCAAGACATCTCTAGTACAAGGGTTCCTGGTTACCTTTCTTGAATGTTAACATTTCTGTTAACAGAAACCTGGGAAATCTATCCTTCCAGACAGCTTGTAGATAAAAAAGAACATCCCCTCCTGCAAAATGAAATCTTATTAAAGGAAAAGGAACCCTACAGTTATTAGGTATTATGCCATGGATAAATTCCCAGTGTCCATAGTCTCACCCTGTCCCACAGTAGGCTTGGGAAGGGTTGATCATGTGGGCATCCCCTGGCCCCAAGTTGGTTTAGCAGCTCCTCTTGGGTCTAATGCCCCCATGTTCTGGCTGAGCTGCCCCAGGAGGCCGAAACTTGACAGTATTGTTTTAAATGCCTAAATGGCTTTCCACAGACAGTGAGGAGCAGATTCTAGGTCTTTGGTCTGGATCTTCCCACACGCTGCAGTAAGGGTCAGCCTTGCTGTTTCTGGGTGCATCTCCCAGTTCAGTTTTCCACAGAGGTCCACAGCTTTGCACAAGTACTTCCTAAAATTTTGGGATAAACCCAAGCATTTCTTCTTAGACATATAACGATTAGCATGTTTTTGCAAGTAACTTATAAAAATATACAAAAGGGGTAAATGTCTTTTGTAAAAAATTTCAGCATATACAGATAAGCAATAACAATTATTATTAAAGCTACCCAAATCTATTCTGTCTTAATCCTTGTTTATAATCTGTTATTTATTTTTCCAGAATTTTATTCTATGCATATATTTCACATGTATCCTAAAACTCCTAATATGTCTGCTAGTTCTACCTAGAAGTCTGCCAAAAGGGGCCTCACTTGAACTTGGAAAACCTTTATCGGGCTGGGTTTCCTTGTCTATCAAGAGGAGGAAGGTGAAAACAAAGACTCAGATAATATCTATTACCATTATTATTATTATTAAACCATTTTATCAGCTATGATCATCGTGTGGCTGAATTCCTACCTGGCAGCAGTTGCCCCTAATCCAAATTTCCTCGAAAGTCCCTTTGGTTAAGCCTCATCTTGAATACTGTCCCTGATGTCTGTGCCAAAGGACATTGCCCATCCATACCTCTGGTTCTTCCCACACTGTCCAGTGCTCGCATGCCAGTGTTCTGTCATGAACAGAGGTGGAGAAAATGGCCTGCTTTGGACCATGTGATCACTGTGAACCATGTGGATCCTGAGCTTTGCCGAGCTGCACTCCCTTCATCAGAGGTAGATTTCCTGTGACGTTAAATAAGCTTAAGCTTCAGTTTCCTTTACTTCCACGGGGTCTTTCCAAAAGCCTGAGAAAGGCTGAGCATTGGTTTCACATAAAGACTACTGTCTCTTTCTACTCCAGCTTCTTCTCCAACATGCTTTGCCTCATGTCAAGGGGTCATAGTGGCTGTAGGAATTTTAGTTATTTAGCAAAAAGGAAGTCAATTTGCAAATACACTTAATTTAGGTTTTTTGGGATATGGTTTAAGTGGTCCCTAATCACTTGGATGTATAATTAACTTTTTATTTATAGTAAGACATTTAGGGGTAGAAATCACTTCCAAGAATATCCTCACCACCTACTGTGTGGGCATACCATGTCATGACATGAAGGTGTAGGCCCAGAGATGATTTGAACATAACCCTACAGTATCTGGCAGTAAAAGAACATCTAAAACGTATGGTACCAGAACGTGGTGTATGAAAAATTCTTCCAATCATCTGACATGTAAAACTAAGTGAAGGAGTGAGTTTTCATTAAAGCTTAATCAAAATGGAATTCCCTGTCAGCAACACACTCAATAATGCAGCGTATGCAGTCGCTCGCTCTTCACTGCCTCCACGCCACCAGTGTTCACCTCCCTCCAGGGACTCCATTTGCTCTCAGGGCCGTCTGGCCACTTCGCAGGCTGGTGAGCAATGACTCCGGCCCAAGGACTGGCGTCCCCTGGGCCAAATATCGCTTACTTGTTGGCTGGCTGCGGCCTTGACACTCTGATCGCCAGAGGCCGCGTAGGAATGCGGTCTCCCTCCGCGAGCAAAGACATCCCGCACTCCAGAGCCTGCGCTCCCTGAGGGAGAAGGCCTCTCTTACACGCCTTCTCTCCGACTTCTTAATTTCAGGAGGTTTCCTAGGCCCTAAGTGCCTACACACACCCCACCCCTCCTCGCCCTTAGGAACTACAGTACTTCCGTTGTCCCATCAAGGATCATCCTTCACCAGGATTATCTTAACATCATCCCTGAGCCTTCCACCCCATACTCTTTACTACGAGTTCTGATTTCTACCAATGAAATTTTTTGATGTTTTCTTTAATCATGTGAAATCACCTCTTGTCTACCCCTTTTCCTTTCCAATTGCTAAATACATTAGGTATAAGTTTGAAAAAAAAATAATGCATTGTATGCATTAAAAATGTGCAATCATGGATTGTTTGATTGATTAATGAGGAAGCACAAATCATGTGAATATTTTGGGAAAATATTTAAATATTTATTGGTAATAATTTTTTAAATCAAGTATGCTAACAGAAAGACTAAATGATCTCTCTGATCCTTCTATAGAAAATAAGATTGCAAAACTATTGTCTTGTAAAGAGGAGATCAAAGAGTTTGCAGCCAAAATATGTGGAAAAAGGTATTATAGAGATGAGTCAGGCAATTAATAAAGATACTATGTTATTTTCCTAGATTTTTATATTTGTAGTATTTTTTTAGTACTAAAATCTTTTAATATTTGGAGATTTTTTTCTCATTCTAAATAAATTTTCATTTTTGTAACCTAACTTTATATTAGTAATGTGGGAATTTCTTTTTAAAGAATGTCTCCAAATATGTATGAGGTTCAAGTTCAAGCCCTTTAAAACCTGGTCTTCATTCATTTAATCGACAAATGTTTGTAGAACATCTACTATGTATATATCAGGCATTATTTGGTGTTGAGAACACAAGCAGTGAGCAAACCCAGACTGCCTCACAGAATTTCTGCCTAGAGTTGGTCAGAGTCTCTCCTGAAGAGCTGCATCAACTTCTGGCCCTCACCTGACAAACAGGAGGAATTTAAACTCCGTTTACGGACCGAGGGGAAAACAGACGCCATACTATTCGTAGTTTTTGGCTACCTTCTGGGGGAAGATTTTTTGCTCACTTAGGTTACCTGTCCCTCAAGGGTCAGCTGTAGCCCTACTCTGTGTTGTCTTTATTCTGCTACCCAGCCTCCAGGAGCTGCCCTGTATGGGACATATTAGTCTTGTGGCATTAGGAAAAGAGTCGGAAGATCACATGATATTTTTAAAAAGCATTTGTTCAGAGAGGTATATGTCATTTTCACTCACATTTCATTGGCCAAGGCAAATCACATGATTAAGCCTGAAGTTAATGGGGTGAGAAGTATACACTCCAAATATGGCTGTACAGACTTGGAACAATAATACAGTCTACCTCATAAGTCATCTGGGATTGATAAATATATTTGAAATATTCGTAAGATACATAACTAGAATGTTGGCTTTCAAATACCAATATGTAAGGTGTAATTAAAACTAACACACATGCATAATAACATTGCCTTTACTGAAGTTCTATAAAGTAGGTTATAGATCAGAGCTGTCCAACAGAAATGTAATGCAATCATGTATGTAATTTAAAATATTCTACTGGAGGGTGGCTCCATAGTGTAGTGGTTAGCATGTCTGCCTTGCATGCAGAAGGTCCTGGGTTCGTGCCCCATGTGGAGCCATGGACCATATCCTGGGTACGCCAGACCCCCTGGGTGCGCCAGGCCCCACGAGTGCACCGGCAGTGCCAGATCCCGGGTGTGCGAGGCCCCGGATCACGCCACAAGTGTGTGGGAGGGGATGTCCTGCCTTCAGAGATCCAGTTCTTAAGAGGAAATGACAACATCCATGGGTCAGGGGTGGA
This sequence comes from Pteropus alecto, assembly GCF_000325575.1. Lineage (NCBI taxonomy): Eukaryota > Metazoa > Chordata > Mammalia > Chiroptera > Pteropodidae > Pteropus > Pteropus alecto. Next base: position 2,059,351 of record NW_006442508.1, on the reverse strand, counting down.
AGTGGGGTGGCGGGGAGTTGGAACCAAAGAGGGGGAAAAATAATATTCTACTAGATATTCTGGGAAAACATGGCAGAGTGAGAGCCGTCCTCAGATCTCTCCCCTTGAAACAACAAGCTGAACATCTAAAACTGAACAAAAAAACACCCAAACTGCACACCAGCATGTCTGAGCATGGGATCTGTGCATAAGAGCTACCACAGGTCAGAACCCTGGGTGTCGGGTGGTGGACTGGAACAAATAAAGAAGTTACCTCTTGCAGCAGTGGGAGCTACTTGCAGGAGGAGGGAGAGGGGTGAAGTTGTGGTGATTGCCTGATCAGCCCTGCCTGGAAGAGCTGGGACTTTTCTACGCAGCCGGCAGCAGGGTTCAGTCATCAGGGCAGAAAGCAGAGAAGCAGAGAAACAACAGTTGATTTCTACTGGCCCTGGTTGCAAAACCGAGGCTGAGCCGCAGCCCTAACCCCAACCCAGAGGGCCCCTCTCCCCATACCCCTTGAGATCGATCTCTGCAGAGCTCCAGGGGAATCTGAGCAAACACCACCAAAACTGTTGCTAACACTAACAAGGACTGAAACCGAGAGTAATGAGTGTGATTAAAATCTACAAGAAAATAAAAGACGTTAGGCTTTATATAAAGCAGGGATCCAAGAGGCTTAGACTCCACCTACTTGAAACGAAAAGTGCCTTCTTTGCAGCAGGCTAAAGAGAGACCTTTATATAATAACTCTTCTTTGTGGAAAAACAACAGAATACATTTCCATTAATTCCCAGGCAAAGAAATAGTCCATTAAACACCATGAACAACTAAGGTGACAAGGCATCTCAGAAAGAAAGAGAAAAATCTCCAGAAAATGAGCTTATAGACATAGAAATATGTGACCTAAGTGACAGAGAATTCAGGATGGTACTTCTAAAAAATCTCAGTGAGTTCCGAGTCATATCAACAATTTCAGAAATTGCAAAAACAGCTAGATGAACAGAGCAAGGAGATTGAGACCCTCAAAAAGAACCAAATAGAACTACTGAAGATAAAAGAGCTGAAAAATGAAATAGCAAGCTTGGGAAATAGAGTCTACCAAATGGAAGAAAGGATCAGTGAATTCGAAGACAGAAATCTAGATATAAATCAGAAGGAAGAAGAGAGAAACTTAAGAATGAAAAATAATGAAAGAGTAATACAAGAACTAGCTGATACCATCGGGAGAGGAAACATAAGAATAATGGGCATTACTGAAGGCAAGAAAAAGGAGCAGAGACTAAAAAGCATTTTCAGACAAATAGTGGACGAGAATTTCCCAAATCTGAGGAATGACCTGGAACTTGGAATTCAAGAAGTCAACAGAACACCCAATTATCTCAACCTAAAAACGCCTTTACCAAGACACATTATATTAAATTATCAAAAATCAATGACAAAGGAAGAATTCTCAGGACAGCCAGGGAAAAGAAAATGGTAACCTATAAGGAAAACCCATTAGATTATCATTGGATGTCTCAACACAAACCTTACAAGTCAGAAGGGAGTGGAATCAAATATTCAAACTATTAAATGAAAGGAACTACCAGTCAAGAATAATGTATCCTACTAAGCTCTCCTTTAGAAATGAAAGAAATAAAGACTTTTCCAGACATACTAAAATTGAGGGAATTCTCCACTACGAAGCCTGCACTAAGGAAATACTGAAAGGGGTCGGTTCACCTAAAACAAATTAACAACAACAACAAAAAAATAGGGAGTAAGGTGACCAAGAGGCACATAGAAGCAGAACAGTGCAACCCTTACTAAGAACAGGGCATTATAAGTTTAACAATAAGAAGAGATTTGCTAGAGTAAGATAGAAAC
>NW_006442508.1:2046408-2053728 GCF_000325575.1 Pteropus alecto | reverse complement strand
TAAAAAAAAAAAATAAAGAGATAAACGAAAATATAGAGTAAAAGATGACATTAACTTTAAAATATTTATTTAACCAATATAGCCAAAGTATTATCATTTTATCATTAATATAATAAAATATTAATCAGATATTTTACATCATTTTCTTATACAATAAACTTAATAAAAAAATAAAAAATAAAAAATAAAAATAAAGAGATAAACGAAAATATAGAGTAAAAGATGACATTAACTTTAAAATATTTATTTAACCAATATAGCCAAAGTATTATCATTTTATCATTAATATAATAAAATATTAATCAGATATTTTACATCACTTTTTCTTATATGTCTTTGAAACACATTGTGTGTTAGAGCACACTTAGAGCACATCTTAGTTTGGACCAGTCACATCAAGTCCTTACTCTAAGAGACAGTGCATGTCTAGACAACCTAATCTCTTTATATTCTCATAGTAACAGACCTATTAGTTGCAAGATAGACCCTTAAAACCAAAGGCCAAAATCTTTATTTGTAAAATACAGATTTAATACTTTTCAGGAGAAGCAAGCAAATATTAAGTATAATTATTTTACTATAGAATACCTAGCTATGTCCTCTCTTGTCACATGAAAAAACACATCAAAGCAAATTAAAACTTATTCTCACATTTTATTGACATTTCATCAGCCTTTGATTTGGTGAGCCAGAGCCAGCTGGGCCAAAAGTCTATGAACTTGACATAGATTTCTGGTTATTAATATTTCTGCCGAATCTACCTTCTAATACCATCTACAGAACTAGAATGGGCAGGAATGGCTTCATGACAGACAACATTATTTTAAGTGTGGTTATAAACAATGTGTCTTTAATATTACTTCCTTTCATGTATATGTTAGTAGTTTGGTATCACTTTTGGATGAAAGGAAAGAAATATTTACCTTCTCTCTTGAAATAGTAAATAGGAGTGTCCTTGTAGAGTGATGAAGTTGTTCTATGAAGCAACCTCAGACAAAGTTTCCAGTATTAGCAAGAAGAAGGGATGATCATTAACTTTGAAAAAATAAAACTAAAAACAAAACAAAAAACCGCACTAAATCTAAACTACTGGTTCTCTGATTTTTCAGTGTTCAATGTTAAATGAAGCAGATCAATCTGTTCACTTACCCCAGAGGAGTGATTTATTGTTAATTCATGTTGGTAGGTCCCCACTTTAGATATGTTTATATCCTTAACGCCTACCACAGAGCTGGGCACATAGTGTGCAGTTCATAAATACTTGCTGAATTGAATTAACATTAGCCATCTGGAAGCCTGTGGTGTGTGTGTCAGGGGCAGAGTGGATAGTGGAGAAGGCAGGGGAGTTGGAATTGGACAGAGAAACTCTTAACAATGGCCAGAATCCTGGACATATTCACTCTGAATGCTGAGATGAGCTTAAAGTTCTCCTGGGAATTCTAAACTTCAAAATAGATACTATGTGATAAGAAAACCATTCATTGCCAATATAGTGAGTTAGAACATTGTGTGTTTTATTTTGCAGATTCAAAGGAAGTTTCTCTTTTCTGGTCTTTATTTTGCAGTGATTTGGGTACTATCCCTTTCAGGTGCCTAATGTCTTCAGAAGCAACCCAGCGATGTGAAATATTTTATGTAAGTCCCCAAAAGGGACACAAATTACTCCAGCTGCATTCTCTCATGTTAGGAAAAAAAGAGTCCAATATATTTCTTCTCTAATAAAAAATCTCGGGAGGTTGAAACACACTAACACAGAAAAGAGAATGCAATTTGGATTCAACTATTTGCTCTCATGAAAAATGTCAACGGTTAATAATGTTTAAAATTCATAGCATGTTAGAGATAAAAGAGTCCTCAAATGTCATCTAGCACAATCCCTCTCCTTCTACAGATGGACAGCTATGACCAAGAGAAGTAAAGTGAGTCAAGACTTCAGTCTCCTGATGCGATCTGACAGCTCACTGTCAAGAAAGTCCTTCCAACCAACAGTGCTCCCTGACTCTTTGAGGAAGATACATTCTTAAAACATAACTGGAACATCAAGATATTATCAAATGCCCTTTTTCCACTTTTAATCTTCACTCACCAGTTATATAGTGCTCTATTAATTATATTGTAGTCCAAAGAGTTCAGGAACTTGTGTGCACAACTCAGGCTCTTCTCAGAGATACACAAATGGTTATAAATACATGTGTATAGAAATCCATGTGTGTATATACATACATATGTACATGTATATGGTTATAAATATACATGTCTTTACACATATGTTATGTATGTTATTACATCAGCTAATACATAAAGAGACATTATCAATAGTCAAACAGCATTAATTGCTTAACTATACATAACAATATAACCACAGTTAAATGTATTAGAAAAGGAGAAACAAAGGCAAATTTTCCACTTATCAATATTTCAAAGTGTTTGTAAAAAATTTATTACTCTGTGCTTCTGTTAGATTCTGTTGTCAATTCTTAGACCATCTAGTACTAAGCCTAAGGGCAATTATACTAATGAAAAACAATCTAACCTGAGATGTGTGTTTAATGTGAATAATTCAAAACTATTTGTGAAAGAACATCAACTTTTGCAGTAGTCATCTTTAGTGACATAGTGTCAAGTGTTAGTGACATAGCTCTAATTTAATTATGCCTCTGACCATAATCCTTTTTCTTTTTTCTTTTTTTTTTTTTAAGGGAAATGAGTGTGTTCATTACTCTGTGCAGCACATCAAAGTCCAGACAATAATGTAAGGAAATGCTCAGGAAATTAATTCCATGTGAATTAGAGTTGCTTCAGAGTATTTGTTTGAATTATGATGATTTCTGGTGATATTTTTTTTTTGCCCTTTGGAAGCAATAACACTTTTCCTCAGTAACATGGTTCTTCTGGGCAATAATACAAATATTTGGTATGTATTAGCTAAAAGATTGTGTTTGTTTGTATTGTTACCCAAAAGAAACATGTTACCAAAGAAAAGCATTCTTATTATTGCTGGGAGATTCGTGCTTTGATTCTTGAATATGGAACTTTACCATGTACCAGCAGAAAGAAGTAGTTAAGAGGTCTCGGGACCTCATCTAAATCTTATAAATCCCCCCAAATGCACCATCTCCAAATAATATCACATTGGATTATGGTGTCAAGCTATGAATTTGGGGGGACATTCAGTTTGTAGCAATAGGGAAACCCACATGTACCAGATTTTCTTTTCTTCCAAATATTTGTAGATGATTACATGGCTGTGAGCAGAGAGGAGAGAAACGTATCCACCTGCTTCTAAACCTCAGCTTTTCTTGGTGTGTCTTGACTAGCATGATACTGCCTCTTCTTGGGGCTTTGCTAAACCACATTCAAGCTTGCCTCTCAAATTGCTAGACCAAAATTTTCTTCTGACTCAGACATACTTTTAATAATATAATTGGTGTTAACAGTACTTAATAAATATTTGTCAATTTATAATAGCAAAAGAGTTGTTGTTATAGGTTGAATTCTGTTCCACCCTAAAAACATGTTGAATTCCTAACTCCCAGTATTTCAAAATGTGACTTTATTTGGAATTAAGTTTGGTGCAGATGTAATTAGGTAAGTAAGGTCATATTATGTGTGTATGTAGGGTTAATCTAATTCGACTAGTGTCCTTATAAGAAGATGACCATGTGAAGACAGAAATACAGGGAGAATGCAAAGAAGCGAATGTGAACACAGATCAAAGTGAATCTGTAAGCCAAAAAAAATATGTTACTGAGGAAAAGCCTTTCTATTGTTGCTGAGAGATTTGTGATTTGATTCTTGAATATGGAATGCCAAAGATTCTGACAAACTACCAGAAACTAGTAAGAGGCAAAAAAGGATTCTAAGTTTCAGAGGGACAGCTCGGCATTGGTTTCAGAATGCTAACTTCCAGAACTATGAGACAATAAATTTCTGTTGTTTTAAGCCACCTAGTTTGTCGTACTTTGTTATGGAAGCCCTACAAAATGAGTACAATGATCTATTTTCTGGAATTGAATTATAATAGAATAGTTAGAGGCACTTTACATTCTTATTTTGAGTTTGTATATATATATTTTTTTTCTTTTTCAAATATGGTGAAAAAACAAAAGGTGATCAGAATTTACTCTTTATTTTTAATATTTGGAGCTGGCAAAATGAATTACAGCAAGTAAAAACCAAAGATGATGTTAACTACGTGTATTACTTGTTCCAAGAAAATAAAGTGAGCATTTTTGTGCATAGTGTGGCTTCTTGCCAGAGCAGTTGTTGGGAAAACAGTTATAAATACATTAAAAATGACATTGACAGAATCAATTATCAAATTATTTGTAGAATACATTTAAAATAAAATTTTTATTTCCAATTCCACTACCAAAGAACATTCTTAATATTGTTTACAATATTAATTATGCGAAGTAGATGGAGGATATCAAATTCACAAATAAATTGACAATTTAGATAGAAGCTACTTGCTCTGAGAAGTCTAAGAGGTATTTCTGAAGTACTCCTTGCTTCAAATAGAGAGAGAATATTGGAGATTCATAGAGGTTCCTAATGCCTTACACTTTACTAGAATCATTTTCGAAGCTAAAACATTTCTTTACATCCTGTTACATCATAAAATAGAACATACCCTCTATTGACTTATATGGAAGAATCCAAGAACGCTCAAGTTCCTTTGTTGACTAAATAACCTCTGTGTTCAATATTGAAAACAGAAAGTAGAAGAGGAAGAAGTGATGTGCAGAATAAGCAAGAACTATTGAGGTATGACTTAGTGATTAACATTCCTTTACCTGGAAGTGGAGGGGAATGGAGACTATACAGTAACATGTTTTACCCCATAAAAATACTCATTGATAAAGCATGCTGCAAAGAAATGGTCAGGATAATAAATGATATGTAATACACATATACATTCTCTTCTTCACAAATTCTAAGGGAGTATGTATAGTCTCATCTTGCTAAACAAGTTTGATCTAGCACCTATTATGTGCTGGAGACACATGTGCATGGAAACAAACAACCAAAGGCCCAATTTTCATTGAGCTTGTATTATAGCAGAGGAGGCAAAAAAATAAATGTATATTATTCTATAATGTGTTCTATAAAGTTGCTTAAAGACTTAACCTTTGCGAATGAAATCATGAATTGCAACATCTGAGGAAGTGAATTTAATGGTTTCATTAATTTTGTAAATTTAAGGCCATATTTTAAAGTCTGTCTCTTCTGGGATGATTAGGGCAATAATGGGACAGCATTTACTAATAGTGACATTTAACTGGCAGGTTAATTCAAAAGAAACAGTCATGGATGTTCTTGAGAATTCTTTTTTGTCATGCTGAAGTTCTTACCACCCGCAGTAAATACAAACAACTACTTTTTGTTTGGAACATTTCTTGTTCACACTTCCCCATGCCATTCTGCTGATGTAGAGTAGATAAATTCTGGAGTCCAAAATAATACTAAATGAATACACGTTGAACAATCAATTTTCCCATAACAGAACAAAAGAGTCTGGGCCCTTTATCTACCTCTTACAGTTCTATGAAAGGTCCATGAAAGAAAACACATTGAGTTTGAGTCATTTAGTACCAGGATTTCGTATTCCTTGCATTTCTTTGAACAACTGTCTGATAGGCTCCCAAACTTCAGTTCTAGCTCCCTACAAACTAAAGAATAAAGTCCAAACATTGTTGTTAAATAATTTGGGAAATCAAGACAATAACTGAATCTTCAATGATCTATGCAAGATCACTTGGTCTTTACATAAGGGAAGGGATCGATTCTGAAATTCTTATAGGCATGTCCTCCATTCTCCAACATACCAAAAGTGTCAGGATTCTTAGATGCAATCAAGAGAAATCAAATCTGGCTATTTTAAATAGAAAAGAAATTTATTAAAGGCTATCGAATAGTTCACCTGAAGAACAAGGCTTGGAGCAATGCCCTAGCTCATGCTCTGGAATTGATCCTACAGAGCCATCACTGCTGCTACACTCGGCCTAGATACCACCACTTGAACCACCTCCATCATCCACACAAAACATGGAACACTAGTGCTAAAACCACAGACACTGGCAATTCTTCACATCGTGTGTATCTGCTACATCTGCCACTCTTTTCAGCATGAATTCTCCTCAGATTCTGCTTTCTTTCAGCGTTTTCTTCTAATTATGTCGTCATCTCATGCTTGGCCAGAGATGCAAGGAAGGTTGAGAAAGTAACTGATGTTTTCCGATTCCAGGAGGGGCTTCCTCTCAAAAGGTGGGAGATGTTTCCAACAAAGGGAGGGGGTTCTCATACAACAGTAAATATCTCCCTTACTGGTTAGGCTGCAAATTGAGTCCCTAGGCCTTGTTGAACAAGCATGTGAGCTAAAATGGACTTGAGACTTTTGCTCTCTTTGTTCTATAACACAGCAAATGACACGGCTCCGAGAAGAGGGCAGCCGCATTTCCTACTGCTCCCCTCACTTGCCCCTCTGAGCACCTAAACACAACTTGTTCCATCAGATGGAACTTAGAGTTGTCCAGTCCCATGCCTGACCCATGCTGTACCCACTGCCTGGAAGGTCTTCTGTCCCTTAGCCACCTGTATGACCCATAGTGCCTGATTCAAATGCTACTTCCTCCAGAAAGCCTGGGAATTAATTTGCAAAGGAGATCATCACTGCCTGACTCCCTCATGGAAATTACTAGGCTCTTGGCTCTCAGTGCTCCCACAGTGCTCTGCTTTTACCTTCTAGAGCACTTACCCACCTTGCAGTGTTGTGGTTTGTGAACTCGCCTAATGTTCAATGGATATTCTTGAGGAGTAGTTAGTGCGGGAGTCAAAATAGCAGTGGGAACTTGGAGGCTGGAGCTGTGTCTGCTTCATACTTTATGTGAGACTAGACATCATCAATCTCATTATGAAGGTGGAGGTTTTTTGGGAGCTCACTGGCCCCTTTCCCAGCAATCACCTCTCAGTTCTGCTGCCTTCTTGTGGGAGTGGTTCAGAGTCCAGGCCGTGTCGCTTTCCAGTTGTGTGGCCTTCTTAGTTTGGTGAATGACTTCTCACATGCTCCACAGGGTTGTTGTGGAGATTAACTGTGTTAATACTTGCAAGAGTTAGGAAAGGGGCTTGGTTCTCTTTTGTACTCACCTCTGCCCAGGCTCTCTCCCAGGGCCTTGCTTAATAGGAGAGGCTGATCAAGTCTGTTGAAGTGAGATTTGGCATCTGGAGGGGTTTGAGTGGAGGCTGAGGAGGCAGGTTTTCACAGCAATAAGAATCCTGAGGCAATCTGTGTCAGGCTTTCTCAGGCTTTAGGGGCAAAAT
>NW_006442508.1:2039010-2046382 GCF_000325575.1 Pteropus alecto | reverse complement strand
GGGGGGGGGGGGGAGTTCAGACTGATCATTTGCAATCATGTCAAATAAGTGATCTTGGAAGGAAAAAAAGTGTCCACCTCACTCCATAGAATTTATTTGGTAATTTTTATGAGATATTACTTAGGGCATGCTTGATTTTGCTGCCAAAAAACCTATACTCACCTGTCTATTCCTTTCTGAAAATGGCTGCTCGTTATATACATTTTTCATGTGCACAAGGATCACCCAGGAACTTGGTCAAATGCAGATTCTGATTCAGTAGGTCTAGATGCGGCATGAGATTCCACATTTCTAATAAACCCCTAGCTGATGCTGATGCTGACGCTGTTGGTCCATGGACCACACTTTGAGTAACAAGGATATACAACACGACTGAAGAAGGAAAAGAACACATATAACTTTTCCCTCGGTCATTGCAAAATAACAGATGTTTAGTCCTAGGAAAGCCCATTCTAACTTGAATTGTTTTAAGATATGTGTGGTTATGGTAGGGTTTCTCCACAAAGTATCCCCTTCGCCTCCCCCTTCCAGCTGACAATGGAGTAGCCATTAATGACTATATTACTATGTAGGAAGGACATAAAAATTATTTATCCAAAACATGAGACAAATTAATCTCAACAAGAGGAGCAGAAGCACTTCAACAAGTGGAGATAATCTAAAACAGCAGTCCCCAATCTTTTTGGCACCAGGGACCAGTGCTCTTATGAGGATCTAAGGCCTGAGGATCTGAGGTGGAGCTGAGGTGGTATGCTAGCACTCGGGAGAGGCTGCAAATACAGATGAAGCTTCACTTACTTACCCACCACTCACTTCCTGCTGTGAGGCCTGGTTCCTAACAGGTCAGTACCAGCACCCATCGTTGGCCTGGGAGTTGGGAACTCCTGATCTAAAGGTTCAAATTAGGTGATGATGAAAAGTGTATAAAAAGGGTTAAATTATATTTCTTCAAGATTCCTCTATCAACCACTGCATCAGAATTTTCTGGTATGTGTTTTCAAATGCTGGCTCCTGGATTCTACCCCAGATATAATGAATTATAGTCTTTGAGGGGTTCGGGGGGAGGGGGACGAGAATCTGAATCTTAAATAATAAAACATCTATCCAACCAATTGTTACACATATTAAAATTCAAGGAGCAGGAGTTTAGAGCCTTTGAGGTCTCTAATGAGACTTTGTATCATTTGATGACCTCAATCCTCATCTTGCCCTAAAATAGTCTGTGATTTAGACTTTGGTTTCTTACCTAAACTTTGAAGAATCTTTGGGTTTGTGTAAGCATCTTTAGAAGCCATTGATGATCGGTCCTAGTCTTGGTGCTTTTTGTTGCTATCCAGTAAATACTACCAGTCCATCTATAACATAACCAGGTCAATGTTATTTTCACAATTTATACACATAATGGAGTGTGGAGTACTTTCTTCCTCTACATAGGAAATGTAGACTCAACTAGATGAAATAGATTTCCACCAAAACCTACAGTGGTTTACTTGGAAATATTTCCTTCCCCAAATTCATGGAGAACAAGAGTATCTATGTGAGAAAAGAAAATTAAATTCATGATATCACTAGAATGAATTCCATCCTTGACTAAATGCTGGTCAGGCAGAACAATAGTCATTTGGGGGTATTTTTCAGGCTGGATAATATTGTAGTCTCTCCAGCAACCACATTACTGAGCTACAATTGTATGTATAATTGTGTGATATCTTAAAGGCATTTTCTGTGTAGTTTTTATCAGAGAACAGCAGAAGTTTACCAGAACCAAAAATAATTTTCTTCACATTGTTAAGAGAATTTTCATGCTTTTCATCCATTATTTGGAAAATGAAAAGCTAATTCCATGTAATCACAATTTCCTGGGATTCTTAAAAACCATTAAAGAGGCACATTGATGCTCTTTGAATGGAAACACTGTAGCACGTTTTGGATTGGCTCTGATATGAGGTTCCTGACACTCATGTGCTCAAATCAGAGTTTTCAAAGGTTTCTTTTGTGTCCAAAACATCCAGACGGTCTGATTTCAACCATGCATGTATTTCTGGATGAATGCAGATGGTAAGCCTATTTTTTCTTTAAGGGAGAAAATAAAAAGAAACTTAATTAGAGTCTATATTAATTATATCAATACCTTGGGCTTGACAATTTCATTTTTTATATATGTATAAAATGTAACATTTTAAAGTTGAATTGTCAACTAAACTATTTTCCCATAATAGATTTACTAAAACTGAAGCAAATACCCTATAAAGTGATCTTTTTTAGAAGCAGGAAAAAACGAAGATTTTTGGCTCCTTTCCTATTTAATGTAAAGACAAAGTAACATGACTGTGTTACTAGATATATTAGACTATATTTTGAAACCATATTATTCTTTTTAGGCCCCAGAGAGAGCCTTCTCTACCTAGTCTCTTCAAAAATATCTCTGAGGTATATAGAGTCCTGAAGCAAGAACCTCACTAACTCCTAGGAAAATGGTTATATGGAAACAAAATCAGTTTGTGGGGCACTCACAATAAGTGCGATAGCCAACATCATTTATGAATGCTTATTGCATACTGAGCGATGTGCAGAGAAACACACAGTGTTAGACATCAAATGATTGATTCAGCAGCGTGGCATGGGAAATGTCATAGGTCCATATCTCTGTGTAAAAGATGTTTTTGGTTCTTCGAATAGGAAAAGGCTCTTGATATCAAAAAGGAAATCAAACCTCTTTGAAGATCAAAGCCACAAAGCAGTCAGATGAGACAGAGAGCTACGGCCCCAGCCTGCCATGCTCTGAGTGGGTAAGCAAGTCCATAAGAGACTGAAACCAGAAGTAAGTATTCTAGCAAACATAATAAGGTCATCCAGAATAACCTTCAGGACTAGGCATGCTCCTCAGCCACCCTTGGAAAGATGATGAACCACAGGATACTAGAGTTTGTCATATAGATCTCATTCTGGAGTTCAGTAATATTCATAAATCCTTTTATGGCCTTCAGAAATTCTGGTATCCAAGATCCCTTTTAAGTTGTTATGTGTAGAAATATGAACCTGGTTCATCTGATTTGAACAAGAAAAATTGCCTCAAAGGGAGATAAAACTTCCCTCACCGAACTGGGCAAGGCCCATTTTGGTCTAGATGTGCTATGTGTGATTCTAGCACATGTGAAGAACCTAATACATTATCTTGAATTAAACAGCCAAATGATCAGATTTGGATATGGAGAATTCACCATGCTTTTGTGAAAAAGAAATGAATAACAAACTGAGATATTTGAAAAAAGACTGAATAATCTAAGCTCATTGATAAGAGATATTTATTGCACCTCTAACATGTACCTCTGATAGGTGTCACAGTGGTGAGGGTAGTGGAAGCTGCAGGAAAAGAAAAGGGGATAGGTCTGCCATAGCTTAATTCAAGCCTCCTACAACATCTACATTCATAACACAGTATGATGAGCAGCGTTGCTCAGGAGAGAGCCTGTGACGTCCTGCAGTGTGCTGTGACTCATTAAGTAAGGCCATTTAGCATAGAGTTAAGGGCATGCTCTCTGGAGCCTGATTACCAGGGTTTAAACTCCAGTTCTGTCACTTCTTAGCTGTGTGGCAGATTTCAGCCTTCTTACCTGAGATCTAAGGATAGCAGCCATACCTACCTCATAGGAAAGGAGAAATTAAAAGAATTAAAATACCTGAAACAGTGTAAGTTATATAAGTATTAGCTATTACCAAGTACTACCGAAATTGTCATTTAGCAGTCTATGTATTCCATTACATACTGTGCACAATTTTTTTGAAAATGATTAATTTAAGTAAGTTATATCGGTGACTGTGAGATAACCTACTAACTGGAATTCACAACTCCTTAAGCCAGAAAAATGGTAATTTACAGTACAAAGATTAAGAAAGACCCTGTCCCTGTGCTTGAAGATATTATAAAAGTATCTAAAGGAATCTTATAGCTCCACATTTTATTGAATTTTACATATTATGGATTCAATTCTTACTGTTCGGGTGAATATAATCTATATTGACTGAAGGAAAATCAGACTATTTTGCGGAGGTAGCAAAAGCACGTTTTCATGCGAACTGACAGTTGTTGTCCACCAGGGGGCAGTCCACCCATTAAAACCAAAGACAGAAAATGACAAGAATAAATAAAATCTGTAATTTTTTAAAATCACATTTTAAATTAGTTTCTGTTTCAATAAACCTTTTACTAGAGGTACAATCACATAACAGAGCTGGTCCCTGTTCCTACCTTCTGGTAGATAGACACTCAAGGAACAGCAGAAATCAAAATGTGGCTCTGATCTACAACTCTGTTTCAAAGACAGGCAGGTAAATGAGGCGCCAAGATGGACTCAAGGAAGTGAGATGGACCGACGCTAAATTCACTATATGGAACAAGATTTAAATGCAAGAGAACTAGTGACAATTAGTGGGACAAGACTTCGAGTACATAGTACACACATGTTCATCAAAGGGTGTTTCGTGTCTCCTGCCTCCTCTAAAACATGGTGAGAGAAACAATATCTGTAAAAGCAGAACAACAATGAGCTTCTCAATTAAGAAATTCATCCCTTAGTTCAAGATTACTGATACACACTTTGACAAATCTGAAAAACTTCACATCCAAAAACTTCACATCCGAAAACTTCACATCCATATTTCATATGTCCAGAACTGACATTTAGGCCAAGAATAGATGCGCCCCCACTGCTAGAATATAGAAGCTTTACATAATGCCAGAATGAACTAAACATATTCAATACTGAAACTTCTCTGGATTTTGGTGAAGCTGATACTGCAAGTCCAAAGATCACACTTTACATAGCAAGGAACTAAGGGACGGTTGGGTTCAAACATGGTACGGTTTGCAATTAACTAGGAACTATTCAAGTATAGTGGAAAGATCACTAAACCCATTGTTAAAAGAGCCAAATGTAAATCCTTGTGTCTCTATTTTACAGTTATATAAGAGAGTTTTGGAAAACCTATGAAGGGCTAATCATTGAAGGCATAAGAAAAAATTAAGTCAAGTCGGATCTATGTGTTTTTCCACTATGTGGGGCATGGTCATATCGTATATTCATAAAGCTTTCACAATTACAAAGCACATTTGCATGCATTATGTACCCGTAAGACCTTCCTCAGATGGGATTTTGCATGAGATAATTCACATGAAGTCCTTGGAGGGTGCCTGAGCATCAGAGCAAGCATGTGACGAATGGAAGCTGTTATTATAATTTGATTATCTAACAGTCCTGTGCACTAGAGATTATCATCTCCACATTGCCAGATTTTGAAAACCTGAGGTCCAGGAAAAATAAGTGACTTGTCCAAGGTCACATAACTAGAATGTCAGTGTCTGAACTTGAGCTCATGATTGTTTTCTCCACTTTCAGTGCATGTTCCTAGACATTGTTTACATAAACACAAAAATATCATAATAAGTTTTTTTTTTCATTGAAGAATCTAACAAAGTGAGAGTTCTTTTTCTTTCTTTCTTTCTTTCTTCTTTTTTCTTTCTTTCTTTCTTTCTTTCTTTCTTTCTTTCTTTCTTTCTTTCTTTCTTTCTTTCTTTTCTTTTCTTTTCTTTTCTTTTTTTTCCCTCCAGCTTTATGGGAAATAATTAATGTATAACATTGCGTAAATTTACAGTGTGAGCAGAAATTCTCACCTTTGCTGCACATAAGAATGCCCTGGTGAGTTGAACAAAGTACTGAAGCTGAGATGCCAAACTAACCTAATAAAATCAGAATGTCTTGTAAGACAGGGGTCCCCAACCCTCAGGCCATGGACCAGTACTGGTCCAGTCCGTGGCCTGTTAGGAACTGGGCCACATAGCAGGAGGTGAGTGGCGGGTGAACAAGCGAAGCTTCATCTGTATTTGCAGCTGCTCCCCAGTGTTAGCATCACTGCCTCAGTTCCACCTCAAATCATCAGGCATCAGATTCTCATAAGAACACTGGTCCCTGGTGCCAGAAAGGTTGGGGACTGCTGCTGTAAGACATTTCTTCTTCTACTTTATCCCCAGTGAGAATGTTTGAAGCTGGAACTCAAAACCAATTCCTTCAACTCCAAATGCAGTGCTCTTTCTGCTACCACAAGTAAATTCTATCAGTCTCAAGCAGTGAGACCAGTTAAAACTGGGCCCTGATTCCCAAAACAAACGAACAAACAAAAATACCGAAGACTTTAACATAAAAGATGGAAGATTGTCAAAGAGGTGGATTGCTAGGAAAAGGTAAAGAGTTTAGGACACAAATTACTTGAGGAAGAGTCAAACTAGAGAGAGTGAATAAATATTCATGTACTGGCTCATTTTCCAGACATGGGAGAAATATGCTAATATGAAACCCTCCCCACCGCCCTAGATTGGATATAAGAAAAGAACCAGTCCGTAGAGCACTGCTTGACTTCACTGTCTCTGTGAAAGCTGAGGACCAGAATTAACCGGCATAGCAGGCAGCCCTCAGATAAAACTTTCTTGATGATAATTACTGTTAGACAGAGATGTATGCCTCTGAGGCTAAGAATGGTTTGGTAAATTCTTTTGTACTGAGTAAGAGTGTAATATGAAGCAGAGAATAAATCTAAATTAGAGTGTCTGGCAGAATCCGTTAACCAAAACATTTTGCTAGTCAAGCTAATGGATATCCCCTCAGCTCCAAATTTACCTACGAGAAAATGACATGTGACTAATAGATAACAGATTCTCTAGATATCTAAAATATGAAAGTCTCTTTTTATTATCTTCCGGTGACAATTCACCAGGTCTTCTCCTTATCCCTCATGCCCAAATGCAACAGGCCCTAAATCTCATGGGCAATGGGATCAGAACTATTGCCTAGATTACCTGGAATCCCAGGTCAGAACTGACAAGGGAATTCAAATCTTCTGGCTATCCTGGCCACTAATGCTGGTATGATTATTGCCTCCTCTCATGGCTAACATTGGAGGTAGACTCTCCCTCTCCAATGTAATTCTTCCTCCAGATTTGGTAGCAAGTAATCAAAATTTATCTCAAATGGGTAAAATGCAAGTTATGTTCCTATTTAAAAACATTTCTTTCTTCTCTTTGTAAAACTCCATCAAAAAATCTCTCTGTAAACTCATGGATTTGTTTCTTGACCCCTGCCAGACCTGAGATGGGTGGGCCCTTTTTCTGGTTGGTGTCCAGCTCCAGCATGGCTTCTGGGATCTGTAAGTTTCTCCGTCCTGGGTTAACCATTGCCTTTTATGTAGAATGCTGCCCTGTATGGAATCAGCCCAGGAAATCTTAAAAAAAAAAAAAAAAGATGGGCATGGCATTCCCACTTTGGAGGATAAAGACCAGAAGAACAAAAGTTTTAGGCGGACAACAATAGCTCCTGTCAAT
>NW_006442508.1:2021510-2036510 GCF_000325575.1 Pteropus alecto | reverse complement strand
ATCTCCGAGAAATGTATAAAATAATCGAGAGCGGCGGAGGCAGGTCAGAGCCGCCTGGAATGCGCGTACCTCCAACGTAAGTAGCCAGAGCTTCCGCTCGGGGTTCGAGCCCCAATCCGGCGGTGGGCGCCTTGGCTGGGCACCTCCTGGGCTCCCTACGAAAAAGGCCTCGGACTGTATTGGTTTGGGGCCCACACTGGTTTTCAGGCGGAATCGCTTTCAGGGTCTGTTGGGCTTGGAGGCTCCGGCCTTGCAAGGCGTTTACAAGGTTGCAACCCCGCTCGGGCCCAGGCAAGTACCCGACCTCTGGCCAGATTCGCGCGGGGTTCACGCTGCACCCCCACCCCGCGCCGCAATAAACCAACTCGGTTGCTGCCGGGGGTGGGGGAGTGCTACCTGCCGCCGAACCGGGTCTCCAGGTGACCTCGGCTGGGGGAACCGAGGGAAGGGAAGGGAGACAGGTGAGGGCTGTACAGAGTCACCCCCAGATGCCCTGAGGTCCGCCAGTATTCTGCCCCGGCCGCTGCCCGAAGCTCCGGGAGGGGGTAGGTGGGACAGTTCTGGAAATTTTGGCGCCACTGAGGTCTATAATGGTTGGGAAGGTGGAAAACCGGGCAAGGCACCCGGAGTGGGGGCGGGGAGGGACGGAGGCTCTGAGCTCCGTGGGGTCTCCAGGGAGACCGCAGCTCTTACTACTCTGCACCATCGCCCGCCTTGGAGGACAGGTGAAAGGATGGTTTGGGAAGAGTGCGGAAGCTGAGTACCGGGGCACCCTGCTTATGCTCCTCCGTAGGGAGATTCCTGGGGAGAAAAGTGCAGCGGACGCTCCGGAAAGCGCCTCGGAGCCTCGGGAGACGCAGCACCTGGGAGGCACGCGGGCGCAGGCGAGACAAAAGTGTCCGAACCGTTCCCCTCTCCTCAGCCTCTGCGCCCAAAGCCTGGGCGGGTGAGCGCGACCCCTGCCCCGACCCCTCGCCGAGCCAGCCCGCGCGATTACTAAGGAGACGCGGCCTTCGGCGCTGCAGTCCCCGCGCCGTTTGAAAACGGATCCATCAGCGGATACTGGGCGTTAAAAGGGGTTTTACTGAAGGGACTTGTGGGAAAGGACAAAAGCAGGAGGCCCCATTCAGCTGATCAGTCAAAGGCGCTAAATGGGGGCATCAAAAGGCGCCCCAACTAGGAATATGGATCCAATCGCAAGAGAAAAGAACCTGGTTTCTTTTCGTGGCCGCAACACGGCTGAAAAGCCCTAAAGCAAATAAGGCAAAGAATGCGGAGGGGGCAGAAAGGAAAAATAAAGAAACAATCTCATGAATGCATTTTCTTGGGCTTTAAATGAGAGGAGTGACAACTTCCTAAGCGCTGCTGGGGGCCCGGCTAGGACATCTTTAGCCCCCGCGCCATTGCAATTTCCGCGTGCTCCAGAAGAGGCTCCTTTTTTGGGTGTAATACCATTTTAAATATATATGTTATATATGTATGATATGGATATTATATTTATACATTTATATATTTTAAATGGCCAGGAAGGGAAGGAAAGGGAAAGAATGGAGAGCAGGGCGCGGCGTGAGGCCAAGGTTCTCCATCACAGCTTTTCTTCAGGCAAGGTTGCGTTTAGGAACACTGGAGCCGGAGCTGTCTGACCCCGCGATCTCCGTCCCATTCTATCCCCAACTGCAGGTGATCTTTTCTCCAAGTAGGTCATTTGGGGATTCTTTGCACTGACTTCTCTGCTCGTCAAAAATGAATAGGATTGGCAAGTCAAACTACTTTTCGACCGCGCTCGTTCGCGCCTACCCACCCTTTCTTCTGCTCCCGATTCTTTGCAAATGGGAATCCCTTCCTTACGTGGCCAAGTTTGTCCTTTTGCTCAGAGCCGGGAGGGAAGTACAGTCTGACGCTTCCCTGGCTGCCCCACTTTGGGGTCAAAGACTGGCCGTCGTCTGAGCCACGGATTTATGGGATGGCAGTTCAGATTCAGGAGACCCCTGAGACAGAGAGAAACCCGTACTTCCCTGTACGGAGTCCGCGCGGTGGAGAAGGGTACGGGATCCAGGGAGGGAGTGGATGTTGGGGAGACCGTGGCAGCTCGGGCTTTAGCCAAGCTGGCCCGACTGGCTTTTGTTTCAATGTGTTCTGTAGAATTGTGACAGGTCATTAGAAACGGAGAGGCACGCGGAGTCACGCAGGAGCCGCACGCTCCCGGGGCCAAGCTTGATGCAGCCAGCCTATTCCTCGCAGGGGCCCGCCGCGAGGGCCTCAGCGCAGCCCTCAGTCCTCCTGCATCGCGTAGGAGTGGGGTCTGGCCTTGGCCTTCCCGCACCCACTAGCCGCCGGAGACGAGTTACAGGCCAGGGAGGCAACATGAAGGGTTTCAGCACCAGGAACTCCGGGGGAGAAGGAATCCTCTCGCGGTGAACAGGGAGGTCTGCGGATTCTCCCACGTTCGGCATTCGGCTCAACTCCGAAGCCGCCGCTCCTGGGAGGCAAATTGGGGGACGTGGACTTAGCTAGAACAACAGATATGAGTTTGTGTTGCTATCCCCGAAAATATCTAGACGGAGTATCTGTTCAGAGGCTACAAATCCTCAAATGGATGCTCAGTCGAACCCTCGATTCCAGAAAAGCTACTCGAGACACAGTTCATGGCCCCCAAACGGATAGATTTCACTAGGCATGGTGGTTCATTAAAATAGACTGCACAAGAATAACTAGGGTGCAAAAAGGCCACATCTCCTCTCGGGGCTTTGGGGAGCCCCTCCTTGCCCCAGGTAGGTGTGCGTGTGAGGGCAAACCCCTGCCTTTTGTTTGTGGGTGAGGGATGCGCATTGTGGCAGCAGCCGAGCAAAGGGGGGAAATTAATTGCAGCCAATTAATAATTAATCCCCTTTAAACAGCTTTATTATCTCTCCCGAACGACAGGGATTTGTCTGATAACCCCCCGAAGACCAAATGTCAAGTTTAACCAAATAGTTATTGCTTTATCAACCCGAGTCTGCAAATAAATTAATCAAAAGCAAATCTGTCCTTTGTGCGGCTCATTTGCTGGTAATGGATGGATACGAAGATTTGCCGATATTATTGTCTGTCATTCAATCTAACAAAGTGAACATTTATTGCATATATATTAAAAATTATCCCGGAATCGAGTGGCGCCGGGTTGCATTTATTGGAGTCTTTCCGGGGGTGACGTCCCCTCAGATGCGGGCGTGTGGGGGAAGAGAGAAAGTGCAAGAGCATGTTCCAAATCTCTTTAAGCCTCTGCACCCGCCTCTGCCCCCTCCCCGAGGCGTCCTGCACACCAGACTTTGCCCCCGCCCCGGACCTGCCTTGCCTGCAGCTGCCCGCCGCGTGCCCAGGGCTCACAAGGTGCCGTTGGGGGGTGGGGGTGGGGGCGGGGAGAGCCGCTGTCAAAACAGAGGCCCGGAGCCCAGACCACTCGCCAAGGGACCGGTCGAGGAAATTTGGGGTGTGATCGGAGAGGGAGGGGGTACAGCTTCTCTTTGTCTTCTGTTGGGTTACATCATTTTCTAATTAGGCATAAAATTGTCTTCATACACCAGTATTGCAGCCTTCATAAACATCACCATTATGGTTCATAAGGACGCCATTGTAGGGAGGCCTTCCCAAAATAGAAAGAGCTGTGAAGGGAGAGGCCTGGAGTCCGGGAGGCCCGGCTTTGTCCTCCCCTGAGAGAAGATAGATGGCCAGTGTCACGCAATGACGATTTGGGACTATTAAATTGTCGGGGGGGGGGGGGGCGGGGAAGAATCTTTACCAGCCCCCAGCGCTGATGGAAAATTCTAGAAGCAGGATCTGGAGGGTCTTGGAAGACCCCTCCTTCCAAGGGAGCGCCTGGCGGCTGGGTTAGCCTGGCAGGTAGTGGGAGTCTCCTCCCAGGCACCCTGGCCTCAGCTAAGCTCTGATCTGGAGCTGATCTCCCACCCCAACCCCATCACCAAGGCTAGGGAACAAGTGGAGCCAGAGAAAGGAGAGGGGAAGCGAACCCAGAGCAGTTACGGGCAGTGCCAGGCACAGAGACAATTGTTCCCATTATCTGGAGTTAAGGCTTAAGCCTGGCCTCCCGCCCGGTCCAGGGAGAGCTTTACTAACTGGATGGAGATGGATGGAGGCGCCCTGAGCCCCTGGCGTCGTGTCAGACCCGGGGCAATTACTGTCCCGCCAGGATGGCCACACTGCCCGCCACCCTGACCCCGGCGCGCAGGCCCACTGGCTGCCCGCGCGCCGCCGCCTCGGCGATTCGCTTTCTCGCCTTTACAATAACCGGATTTAACATAAATAACTCCAGCGCACTTGTCTACATCTGTTTGACCTCTTGAACCTGCGAAAAATCTTTGCTGCATTTAACCAAATTATATTTTTCTTTAGAATAAAAAGCGTTAAAACTGCACATTCTAGTCTCCTGTCTTGTCCACTGCTAGCTCGAGTTTTAGTGTATCTTGGAATTCACATTCTTGCAAGACAAAACAGTTCCCTTCTGTGAGATTGGTTTCTCCTTGCTTGTGCCTCGGTCATTGGTTGCGCAGCTTCAGGTATCCCGGGCTTTCCGAAGTGACCTAAATGCACCTGAAGCTCTAGGCAGTGGTCCCATAAGGGTCCGAAATCCCTTACCCTGGACCGTCCTTGAAGAGGGCAAAGGGAAGAGCAGCTCCTTTGGGTGCTAAACCCCTGCTTGGTCTGGAGCTGTCTGCAGGCGCAGCTGGGGGAGGGGCACAGTCCAGTGGCCCAGAGCAGTCCTGGCGCTCGGCGTGTGCTCGCGTGTGCTCACGGTTGACCTGATCTAGCAAGGGTGGGGGGCAGGCCCCGGAAGTGCCTGTGCTGGCGCCACGAGCAGCAGTCGCCAAGCGCCAAGCGCCAAGACGGAAGGGAGCCGATGGTGGGGAGGGGAGAGGAATGATTTTGGAGATTCCAGGGAATCGCCTGGCCAGGCTTGTGTCCAGTATGGATCTCCTGCAGAAGCTGGCCTAGAGATGCCAGAGACGGCCTTGCTCTCTGAAGCTTTCTTTGGGTGAGAGGTCCGGGGCTTGTGCCACTGACTTGCTGTCCGTCACTTAGGGCTTCATTAGGCCCAGCTGGCCGTGAGTCAGGGGGTCCAGACAGCATCTCAGAACTTTAGAGATGGAAAAGCTCCTATAGGTCAGGTGGTTAGAATGACCTGCCTGTGTGAAAGTGTAGCAGGTCTCATCCATCCCTATCCAGGTGCCGCCTCCTGACTTTCTGATTTCCGCACCTGCTTAAGACAAAATGAAACAAACACACTAATTTCTGGATTTCAAAACTTTGAGTTGAGGGAAGAAATTCTGCCAGTGGACAGCAGCTTCAGTTCCTGTAGAAGACTTCCAGCCTGCTCTCTTGATGACCTGTCCTACAGATTTCAGACTTGCCTAGCCAGCTCCCATAATCCTATAAACCAATTATTTGCAATAAATCTCTTAATGTAAAAAAAAAAAAAAAAATTGGGGGGCCAGTTTTTCTTATAACGTTTTCTTTCTATTAAAAAGGATCATTTAAATGTCCAAATATCTGGTATGGTTTTTACACTGTCATTATCAACATCATTTTGGTAGGCCCAAAGGTATCTCTTTGATTAGGGT
Source organism: Pteropus alecto (assembly GCF_000325575.1). Classification (NCBI taxonomy): domain Eukaryota; kingdom Metazoa; phylum Chordata; class Mammalia; order Chiroptera; family Pteropodidae; genus Pteropus; species Pteropus alecto. The sequence goes on along the minus strand of NW_006442508.1, from coordinate 2,030,895 downwards.
TCCTATTCTATCCATTCACTTTCTAGCCATTAGTGTTCTTTAATTAATTCTACAAATGCTTTGTGAAGAAATAGTTCCATATGAAACACAAGAGAAACAACAACAAAAAAAATAAGCTCAAGGCACTTGCAGTTTCCTTGGAAGGAAAATCAGGTGTAGTGGATACTGAAGGGTTTCAGATGTAACCTGGTTGTGGAACCACAAGACTCAGATTGAGACTAGATTTGCCACCTTCTGACTCTGGGACCTAGGATGGGTACTGAATACCTCCGAGCCTCAATTTTCTCACGTGTGAAATGAATGAGTTTGGACACGTGTTCTGAAAGTCCCCCTAAGTTCTCTGGGTACTCTAAAACGTGTGAGTAATATCTGCAGCCCAGATATGAATGAGCGTCAAAGTGCCTGTACAGGCTGGGGGGAGGCGTTAGTTTCCCACCATGCCTCTGAACTTTGTATTCAAAATCGTGAAGGACAAATTACAGAGAAGGGGTGGAACACACAGTAGGTTAGGAATCTGGCTGTCATAGACTGTGTAAAATGAGTTGACTTCATCTTTCTAAATCTGTTTCCTCACCTGTACAGTGGGAATAATAATGTCTGCTCTATTTACTGGACAAAGTAGTTGGAAGGGTCAAGTCTAATAATGCATGTACATTTGTTTGAAAGCTAACAAACATCATGGAATTGAAAAATACAGACCAAGGAGCCATGGCTCCAATCTGTAGAAGGCATGCCATGATGACTTCCTGGAAGGGGGGCTCTGTCTTCTGGCTCTGCAGGAATGGGAGGACGCTGAGTCTTAGGCAGCAGCCGTCCACACCTGGAATGACTTACCACTTGCTCTGTTGCTGTCAAGATACGACAGTCTCCTTGATTTTCAGAATCCACCTGTGGATAGTAAAAGGAAAGTCTTTTTCATACATAGGCAAAGTTCCAGAGATTGAGTGCATACAGCAGAAATACTTGCTTCAGTAAGCGTTGCTGAATTTTAAGGACTCTGCTGCTAGAAGTTTTCTTGAAAAATTTTTTGAGAATAAGATTTATTATTGATTGGGAAAAAGTGAGGAAAGTGAGAAATGCTTTTGAAGCTTTTTGACTGACCCTCCCTTCTGAAGAAATAGATGTTTTATCCTTGGGGGGGGGACCCCAACAATTCTTTTCATAATATGCTCCTTGCTAAGAATTTTGTTAGCTCATGCAGAAGGGTAAAGTGGATTTTAAAAGAAACTTTATCTCTTTGCTGAAATGAAAGAGGAAAACGACAAGGGATTCTAAGAAAAAGGACTTTGACTCTTTTGAGAAAGAGTGCACCTCTGAGAGGGAAACCTTGGGAAGGGGGAGATGTGGGAAGGGGGAGAGGTAGGGTGGAGGAGGAGCAGGCCCACCTTTTTCCTGAAGGTCAGAATGTTGATAAAGCATTGAATACATTGCTAGTTAGCAATGTATTCATCTCTTGTGGCATGTGGAAACCTTCCAGCAGGTTCTCAATTAAGGGAGTTTTCTTTTCCTTCATTCTCTTAACTTTTGTGTTAAATGTTAACAACTTGATGCTATCTATTATGGTGCCATTATTGCAGAATGTTGACTGAACTGGTTCTTTTATCTCTATTATGTGGGGCTGGCTCATTTGCAGATTTATGCATTTTTGATATTAAATTCTTTCCCTCGTTAAACCTAAGCTCTTGTTGACTTTCATTGACCTCCTGCCCTGGTCTCCAATACTTTTCCATATTTAATATCGAAACATTTTTCTCAATGCCCCTCTTGGCTTTGTTGCATTCCATTTGACGGCTGTCCCTAATGGCCTGTGCTGTTTGCTCTGTTCTTGAACTTGGTGGGGTCACACAGTCTTAAACAGTGATGTCCTCTGAATGTCCACCCTTGCTGTCCAGCTAAGATGCCCTGTGTCTCAAGCTCTGCCCTTTTCTCTGCCCCTAACTACCAACTGCTCCTAATGGCTTAAACAAACACCTTCCCTCCTGGTGCCCCAGACCCCCCTGAGCCTTTTGGGTTTTGTTTAGCTGAGCTGCTAATGTTCTGCCTGGCCCACCGGCGGCTTGGCCTCCCTGACCTGATACATCGCAGCTCTTCTCCTTGGAGCGCCTGCCTTGTCCAGCGCCCCCTGGGCCAAAGGCCAGGGCCCGGGCAGGGTTGACCAGCTGCTTGAGGTGACCACAAAAGACACTAAAAGACAACTTCAGCTTGGAGCAGGCAAATGAATGTATTCATTTATCTTTCTCCCCCCTCGCCCAACCTATCCACAAACTCAATCTATTGCTTGGCTTGAAATGAGACAAAGAGGAAATATTGGGAAGGGGGGCATCTCGCACCAGAAATCTTAGCTTCCTTCTTGGGGGCGTCTGTTCAGTTTCACAACACTTACACGACCAATTTCCAGAATTGAAGTTGCCTGGTGTTTTGATTCTTCCTTTGCCTGTGCATTTGTGCCCTGAAGGTCCTTTCCAAATGGATACTAATTGTGGGGGCTGCACGCTGCTGCCTGCTCCAATGCCCCCAGGGCCCCGAGGACCTGCTTCTCAAAGCCTTAATTGACAAGGACCTGTCTGTATTTAGGAGCAGCTGGTCCAGAGGGTTGGCACATCAGTGCAATCTTAACGCAGCATCCCTAGCCCCGAGGAGGATGAGGGTAAATGTGGTTAAAATGAAGGAAGATTTATAGCCAGCCCCCTTGGGTAATACGACAGAAGACAGCTCCTAAGATTTTCCCCTACGAGGGGGTTCATTCATCAGCTCCCGGGCCTGGAACCGGGTAGGAGGCGCGCTCCAGCTATTATTACTGTTGGGGGAGGGGAGGAGGCCCGCTTAGAACAATTAGGCAGGTGACAACAGTCCACTATAATGCATCGTCCCCAAAACCCGACCGAGGTTTCGCAGACTATCACGACTGTCTCTTGCTTCCGCGGGCTACGGCGCCGGATGCCTCCGCCTGGGTCTGGCTCGGGGTTAATACTGGCGCCGCCGGCGGGCTGGGAAGGGAGAGGAGAGTGCGCTCTGGCTGCCCTGCCCCGGAACACGAAAGCTTTCAGTGGCCACTTGAACTCCTCGTTAGAGTATTTTAAAGCCCCATACGGCTGGTGGCTAGGGCAGTTGCGAAGACCAGTTTCTCTTTCCTGCGCCGGGGCAGTTGCGCCCGGCTCCTCGGCTCTCGGTTTCACGTTAGCTTTCTGAGCGCCTTTCTGAAACCTGCTCGCTCCGTAGATACAGCCATTCAGCGCATTACAAAGAAGGTTTATTGGTTCATGAGGAACCCAGTTTTGTTGCAATGTGTGGGAAATACTTTGATGTCCGCCCAGTTCGCACGTGTGAACAGGGATAATGGCTTTGGGGATCTTCATTGAAATTTGAAGTTTTAAAGCAGAAATTCCCGAACTTTTGCCTGTTTTTCTCAACTTTTTCTTTTTCTTTTTCTATTCCTTCAGGAACAATGCCAACATTGAATCCCTCGGTTGGAGTCTGCACAGTTGGAGATCTTTGGTGCCATTTTAGACATCTTTGGTTTTCATCAATCAAACTGACTGCAATTTTCCATAAAAACCCTGAATTTGGGTCAGAAAGTGGCCAAAGTAGATAAAGATCATTCGAGCTGTCTTATAAGATGATAAATAGATATCCTTTCAGGCCGACAATGCCAAAGTGCAGTTTTGTAATTCTCTTCCATGGATTCTGAATGCAGTGCATCTAAACGATTTATACATGTTTTCCCATGGTTTAGGAGGTGTCTTTACATACTCGTCAATAGTAGCCTGACCTTTTCCCTACTGAGTTGCTAAGTGTGTTGCCTTGGGTGTTCCCCTTCCCCCTTGTTGTATGTGTGTGTGTTTCCAAAACACACAAGAAAAGGTTTTTTTCTTTTATTGCTCAAATCAATAGACTACACATCTGATCTAGATAATTCTTTGCAAATAGACTGGTTGCAGAAGTTTATGAGTTGGTGTAGAAATTCCATTTGCTCAGTGGTTGCTTAAGAGTCACTTTAGACACCATTTTAGATGCCATGCTGGGACGTAAACTCATTTTCTTAACAACAACAACAACAACAACAACAACAACAACAACAACATCCATTGGCACTGTGTCTTTTTCTTGAACTTGACAAATGGCCTTTTGTATAAAGCAAATAAAGGAAACCCGAAGAGAAACAGCAAAAAGAAACCCCAAAAGGGTATTTTACCTTCCAAGACCTTCCAAGATATTAGCAGAAATAATTTCTAAGTGAATAAGAACATTTTACATTTTTCCTCTTCATTATTAAAAAAGTCGGTTTATCAGAATAATTACATGTCACTTTGTATTTATTGATAATTAGTCTAATTCTTCCTTCTTTTAAGTCTTTTTTACTCTTCCTCTCAAAATGTTTCCATTTTGATAATCCCTTCACTTAACGTTTGCAGTTAACCAGCTACTTAAAAAGATTCTTAGAGAATAGTACTGGTTTTTCAAGGAGAAACCAAGCTTCCCATTCTTGGCTATTTATGAGTTAATTATCTGACATTTCCTCATGAGCTCAGATCTTGTGGGGGCATGCACAAGTATGCAGCAAAAAAATCTATATTTCTTGATATAAGGATTTTTTCCCATATCCATCACATGAACATCATCTCCCTATTGTGCTTCGTTTTTCTATACTTGCTAACTAAATATCAAATGTATGTTACAAAGCATCTATGGAAGGGAATATGGTAAAAAGGGAGTTAATTGTTGTTATTAACTTACTGGCTTTATTAGTTTTGAATGAATAACTGTAGCTGTGGCTACAGTTATTTAAGCACTCTTTATTACCTACAATAATTTGCAATTTTTGGACACAGTCTCACTATGTAAAATTTAAAATGGCAACTGGAGATTTTGAAAATATTCCCATCTCTCATTTGTCTTTAATAACTCTTGCTGTCAAGTAGTAAACATTTTAACTTAACATATAGCTATCTGAATTACCCTTTATCTCACTCTTTCTATGACATTTTATTACTAATTTTACATTTTATGTGGTAAAAATATATCTCTTCTAAGTGATATTTTAATCTGAAAAGTGCCTTCTGGAATTCATAAGGACCATGGCAAACAACAAATTCGTTAAGGGAAAAAAAATCATACTTATTTATCTTGTTTAATATTTTTCCTAATGCCCCATCATCCTCTTTTGCTCTTAATATACATTTTAGAATATCTGTGGTATCCATGAAATCTATTTAGTAAGAAGAAAAACAAGGAGGGAAGGACAGTAGTAAACCTAAAGGTTGAAATTTTGTTAGTCACTTCCAGTCAGGATATCATAAAAGCATACCTGAAGTTATTATATAAATAGATAAAATGGTAGAATTTTGTTCACTACTGAAGTTTGTTTTACATAATTTCTTTTAGGCATCATCTACAACATCACATAGTCACTTATAAAATTTTAATTTTGGAATTTTGACATATTCACACATACCATGAAAGCCATTTTGATTATTGATTGTTGATGAGGGTAGAGGCCCTATTGATTAACAAAAAAATGTCAAGCAGTTATATTTAGTGAACTATGTTCTATAAATAAAGTACAGAACAAAGGACAAATGGTGAAGTATAAACTTAAAGCTTTGGAAATTATAGTCTGGAACCGTATGTTTGAGTTTATGACCAGGTATTTAAGCAATTTGGGCTTTGTCCTAAGCATCAGAACTATAGACCAGAGAAGGAATGTCATCAATTTGAGTTCCCATTATTTTTTTTAGATGAGAAAACTGAGCCTGTGCAGATAAAATGATGGTCACAATGTCTACTTGCGGTAAGACTACAAGTGCAACTGAGCTTTCTCCCCACCTGCTCTCCTGTCCCTTACTAAATCAAGGACACATTTCTCCAATATTAAAAAAGAAAGAAAGAAAAAGAAAAAAAGAGGAAGAAGGAAGGAAGAAAGGAAGGAAGGAAGGAAGGAAGGAAGGAAGGAAGGAAGGAAAGAAGGAAGGAAGGAAGAAAAAGAAAACTAGAAGGCATTTATATCCAGTTCTTGCAAGATCCCCCTTCCACTTGCAGCTTACCTTTAATAAGCTAATGTCTGCACAGGCCAAAGGAAGCACAAGGTCAGTTAAATCAATGCCAACAGCTCATTTGGGGAGCTGGGCCACAGGAGCTCTCCTTTCATTGAAGATTTTTGTTCTTGAGAATTACCTAGATAGTTCCCTCAGTGTTCCCACTTCTGTTTCTCTACTTGCAATAAAAATGAAGAAAATAAAAATTTTTCAAGTAGGAAAAAGAAAAGAAAAAAAAGGAAGAAAAGAAAAAGGGGCTGTGCCTATACATACAAATACTTCCAGGTGAGTGGAAAAGAAGTTATTTGGAACCACAACTGTCCAGTTTGCATGCAGATAAGCCTTGAATTTATTGTATAATTCATTCCACCCTTTACTTTTCTAGATGTCTACCACCACATCCTAAGCAATCCATATAGAATTTATTTTTATAATACCATAATATTTTAAATTCACCCTTTGACACAAATCTATAATTTGACAATTATCAATTATGCTTTTCAAAATCCTTTTAAAGCTTATGTTAACATGCACAATAAGAAGGGATAACATTCTTATTTTCAGTGACATTCATTAACTTGCTATCATCACCTCCTCTATGAGGGCGATTATTTTGGTAGTTATTATCATATCTTACAGTACCTGAAAATGATGTGGTTTACTAAAAGTTTTGGGGGGGTCAATACAAAGTAAATAATTTAAACCAAATCTCCTCTTCTCATTTATTGGGGTAATTTAAAGAAAAGCCATCTAGGTGGGTGTCATGAATTTTCTGAGTCATTTGATCCCATCTACCATGTATATCAATTTAAAAAATGTTTGTTAAAAATGGGACTTTATTACTTCTTGCAAGCATGCAATACAATTTTACTTTAGAATATTTTCAAGTTTTAATAAGGATTTAATAAACCTCTGATTTAAAAGCAGCTAGAGCAAAGTTGTTGAATTTAATAGAGCCTAACATATGGGAAGGGTTTTAAAGAGTCATTCAAATCAAAACCCCAAAATATCTTCAATCAGCAGGTATCCCGATGTTTATTTAATGAAGAAATGTATGAGCAGCTGCTGTCTCCCAATTTCAGATGTAGTTATCTTTCATTTCACTGCAACAAATCAGAAGAACAGATTTTTAGCTGTAATTTAGGATCATACCATTAGATATGCAGAGCTACACCACTAGATTCATAAATAAGAACAATGAGGCTAGTTTAAGGAAGAATATCAAATGTCATAACTCTAGGGATGAAATCTGTGGGTTGTGTTTTCAGATCTATTGTTTAGTTTCTAGGTCAAAATTTTTTCAAGTTTAGATTGAGCCCTAAAGGTCTTTGTGTAGATAAATAAAAGTCCAATCTGACACCAATTCTTGACTGACCTTGTGGTATTATTGAAGATGGACACCTGGGGCTAATTTTTGTTGCCTAGTGCATGGCGGGCATTGACAATACCATACTATTCCTCTAACCATGCCAAGGAAAAAAGTGATGGACAAACTGGGGCTATGATATGGCCCAGAGGGTTTATGGGGCAATTGCTTCTGGGACAGACATTCTTATAGCAGGTATATCTAGCTGTGAATGCATTGTTCATTTTGCTCCTATTTAAAGCAAGTTCTCTTAGGGATTTGGGGCTTGTAAATATATTTATTTTTGCATGTCTATCTTTTGAAGAAATATGAATTGGAGGAACATAATGATTGCTCTCTCTCATTAATACATAGGCTGGACCTATTAAAATGAATCAAGTTGGTATTTGGTGACCTTAATAGTAGACTTCCTACTTTAGAGAGCAATTGAGAACATTTTTCTTTTATAACTTTGGCCTTTGGGGTAGAGTTAACTACAGCCTTACAACTTTTACCTGATATTTCTTGTGAATAGTTTCCAAGTTTGGCGGAGGGGATAATTTAAGAACGAGAGCCCTGTGTCTGCTATATCGGGGCTTACTGTAATCTATATTAAGATTAAGTTAGAGTTATATATTTTTAAAATTCTCCACCCAGGGCAAATACCAATGATGAGTTTATTTGGGAAGTTCTTTTAGAATGCAGGTTTTTCCATTCATTTTTTATTTTCTTTTTTCTCCCTTTTTTACAGCTTCACCAGGATATAGATTTATTAATTTTTAATGTGTTTATTGGAGACTAAGGTAAAGTATTTGTCTGATTTAGTCTCTCAGAAGCCCTAAGCTTCATGCAACTTCCCACTGTGAGTCTGAAAAGAAAACAAAAAGGAGGTAACTTGAGCTATTATCCAATAGCAGTGAGTGCTATGACTGAGTACAGGTGAGGACCAGGAATGTTGATGGCTCTGTAACTGATCTGTATTGCCTGTTATGGATCTGGCAAATGGGTTTGCATGTGAACTGATTGCTGTGGCCCAACACGTAGTAAACGTCAGGAAAGTAGCCATTAACTCAGTTAAAAGCAAGGACTCTGAGACCAACTAGTTCGAATCTGGGTCCTCTCACTCATCAGGTTGCAACCTTGGACAGTTTAACCTCTCAGCTGCTCAGTTTCCTCATCAGGTTGTTACGAGAATTAAATGATTAATACTTGTTAAAATGCTTAGAACGAAATAGTGCTCCTCACCCGTTACAGTGATGAGTTTTCCACACAATACCTGCCTTCACCACGAACCCCTCATATCCAGTACAGTATCCCCTCGCTTCCGGATTCTTGCAAAAGCAGCCTCCACCACGCCCGAAGAGTGTCCCGCCGCTGACGGCTCTCGGGATCTGTTCACATCGTAACACTTTGACCTACCATCCCTAGGCCTGGCTGGTCAGGTCCGCTGGCCTGGTGTTGGAGTCTGAGCAGGGGCGAGGCCCGGGACATCGCACCCAGGTTGATGGCAGAGACCCGGAGCCGAGCAAGGAGGCCTGGAAGCGAGCGGGAGCTGGCTGGGCGCACTCTGGGTGCATGTTAATGAGGAGCGCGGGCACCGCCCGCCAACGCCGCGGTCGGCGCGCTTGCTGTGCAGGAGCAGCGCCCCGGCCGGGGCACGCGGTGCCACTCAGGCCCGCGGGGGGTGCGCAGCTCGCAGCAGCCGCGCGCTCAGGCCTCTCAAAGCCCTTTTCAGCAGCTCTGCGGGCTCCTCACCGGAGGAGTCTGGAGCGACATAAAAGAGCATTATGAAAATTATAATATCAGCCGCAGAGCATGTCCATGGAGGCAGCTCTGCACCTTTGAGGCATTGAGTCTCGTTCAGCTGGACCGAGAGGGGAAATATCCATTTGAATTCGGCCCCTGAATGGGGGCAGTGGCGGCGTCAACTACAACAGTGCCTCCTTTATCCATTTGGCCACTTCTCCTGCTTGCTCATTCCCGGGCTGTTGCACCTTGTCTCCTAATG
>NW_006442508.1:2020560-2021462 GCF_000325575.1 Pteropus alecto | reverse complement strand
GCGGGGCGGGTAAGCATTCACAGCCGGCTAGGACAAGGAGCGTTGTCATTCAGGTCCTCACAAGAATGATAAATGAGGCTTTCTGGGGCCCGAAGAAATTTCTGTTCTGCTGGGGACCGGAGGAGCGGGGGTCAATGGTTGGGTGCATTTGCCGAAGCTGATTCTGGGGTCGTGCCCCATTTTCCTGCCTGCACGTCAAGCGGGAGCGGCCATTATTAGGGCGTTTTCCCATCAGAGCTCGGATTCCAGCATCTGGAGTTGTGGGCTGGGTGAGGGTGAACACCTCAGGAATCCAGGTGCAGGTCACTGGCCTCTGGGCGGGGACCGCACACGACTTGGACTCCAATGAGGGAGCCAACATCTGCAAGCTCGTCAGAGACGAAGCTGAGGTGAGAGTGGACCCCATAGGAGGGTCTCCTCCCAGCCTGCAGGGCGCGCCATTTCGGCCGGCTGACTCCTAATCAGGCCACATCACGCCAGTCTTCCCCTAGATCCCATCGGACTCGGACCCTGGGGCGGAATTCGCACGCTGCGGCCCCGGGGCGGATATGATGTATTATAGCAGATGAGTTGCCCTACCATTCAGATCCCTGTCCATTGTCTTGTTAATCACCTTTCATTATGGACTGCTCAGAACCCTCATAAGCTTTAAATATTAATAAGGCCCAGCTCACCAGTCCCCGCACCGCGGTCCTTGAGCGACTCAGCAGACAGCGCAGGTGTCGCGCTGTAACCTGTTTAGCCAGCCAGGGCGGGAATGTCCCTGGGTTAGCGCGCTGCACTAGTGGGGGCGGGGGGGAGGGGAGGCAGATGGCTCTTGGGTCCAAAACAAGACTGGGAAGAAAAAACAAAACAAAAACTCTCGTTCAAACGAAAGAATTTGTGTAGCTCCGTGTGCCCGT
>NW_006442508.1:2013426-2020489 GCF_000325575.1 Pteropus alecto | reverse complement strand
AGGGGTCCGCTTGGGCAGGAACGTGCCATTTCCTGTGGTAAAGCCTGCATTGGCTGCTAATAGAGATCTAATTGATGGGTGAAGTCCCATTTCCGCGTGCTCTCCTTTATTGCTCCATCCAGTCTGTTGCAAAATATAACCTTAATCTGATTTAGCAATTCCTCCAGGATTCGGTGCGAGCTTCCAGCCCAGAAAAAAAATCGTTATTAAAAAAGTTAAAGTACAGATTTGGATTCAGTGCGTTACCTTTTTAAAATCTTACCCCAGCTCCTGACATTTAGCACTTTCTTTTTTCGTAATCGCCTGGTCTTTTGTGATTATTAATACCCTCAGTGCTCCGGAAGAGCACAGCGCACCGTTTGTTGGTGATGAAAATTGGCGCGTGGGGGCACAAAAGCCCGGGGGTGCACGGGTTTCCTACAGTGGTGGCCGGTCCTCGGGGATTCCCAGGAGGCCAGAGTGGTTTAGGGTTTCATAATCTCATCCCAAACCCAGGATTCCCACAGAGGCCGCCCAGGGACAGAGGGTCTGGGAACAGGAGCTGTCTGGTGCCAGGTGGTGGCATGTGGGTGGGAGGGGCCAGGGCTGACGGATGCTTTCGCTCTCCCACCCTAGATTTCCAAAATTTAAAAGTAACAGTGCCGGACATGCAGGTGCAGATCCCAAAAATAGTTGTTTGGTTGCATGAGGTAGTCCGGAGTCTATAACTCTGGGGCTCTGGTGGTGCTGTAAGGAGATGGACTTGGCTCTTGTTTGCAATACAAACTGGATGTTAAGAGGCCATTCTAGGGTTATAACTTCCCTCCTCCCTTCCACCCTGCCTCAATATTCGGTTCCCAAGCCCTGTTTCTCTCCAGTAAGTTAAATGCATATCCTCCTCAAATCCTAGTTGCTTCTAAGAGATTGATTTTACCAGAGCAATAACATGACTGTTTTTGGTTTACTTCCTCTTTCTCTGGGGAAGACTCTCATGGAAACACATTTGTATCTAGGTATCTAATGTCATATCATAGACATTGTTAACAAAAATATACACAAACAACAGCACCTTCATGAACTTCTCTTTACCATGTCAACAAAGTTGTGTAAGAGAAATGATGGGGTTTAAGCTCACTCATTTCCTGCTATATGATCTAGGTTAAATTCAATCTCTTAATCTTGGCTTTTCCACTTTTAAAATGACATTGAAAATAAAATACCTGCTCTAGCTACCTCCGAAGGTTGTATTGAAGTAATGTGGGTGCGAACCTCGTGTAATGTGTTTATATATGAAAAGAAAATTATGAAGCCTAAAAATAGAAATCTGAGTCATTAGTCAGTAGAATAGAACTTTGGAAAATTGTAGAAGCCTCTTGTCCCCAAATATATAGAACTGTGTTTTGTCTAGGTTACCTGGATGGCACTTCATGATTCATTTTGCCCCTGAAGGCCCTCAATTCAGTGTCGGCTTCTTTCCTGACTCCCAAACTTTTTTTTATAACCAGCATTCGCATCTGTCGGTCTTAATACACGTACGTTTCTATGAGGCTGTGGTCTCCAATTCCACCAGTAAATAAATAAGAAGGAAGACTGAGGAGCTCAGCTTGTCATCCTGAGTTGATCATATAATTTCCCATGTGCAACTCTCAGAAATCTCCTGAAGCAGCTAAAGGTGAAGGCTGAGCATTTGATGGCCATGTAACCCGTCCTGTGCACCCTCTTCCCATCATTTGTGGGGCCTTTTTCCTCTCTGAGATGTGCTGCAGTAGGAAGGCTTGCCCAGGCAGTCCCTGGCCCCACCGCCTCTCTGCAGCGCCCTAGATGGGTTTAATGAGGCGGAACACCATGAAGGGGATGTGAACTGGTCCAAATGATTGATGATGCCAGGGGCAAAGCCCAGGCGTTTCCAGATAAAGCCCCATACAGCCCTTGATAAAAGCAGGATAGTGGCAGGGCTGGGCTCCTTCAAAAGCTGTGGTCCAAATACATTGAGAGGAAACAGTGAGGGAAGGTGCTCTGTTGTTACCTAATCAGTTCATGCACTAAGCCACCAGCCACAGAGAGCAGAGGAAGGCTGCAGAGGAAGTGGGGAGGGTGAAAGGCGATTCTTCACTCTCTCTCTCTCTCTCTCTCTCTCTCTCACACACACACACACACACACACACACACACACACACACACACACACACACACACCAGGGCTGGGTACTGAGCCTGGGAGCAGGGCATTTCCTTCCACGGGGCACAAAGAGAGGGAGCAAAGGCACCCAGAAGAGCAAAAGACTGCTCAATTGCTTGTCAGTCCTTATTTAGTGTTAGGGTACTTTCTGGTTACCTTCCTAAGTGTTATAAGGTAGCTATTAAAACAACAGGTTCTAGTCACGGAAATCGAGCATAAGGGATGGATGGGAAGCACCACATCCATTCAGGAGTTTCAATGAATAATAAAAAACTCTTCTATTTTTTGTTATAACAACTAAATAACTAAAATAAAACAAGATTCTTTAGCTTAGGGTAAAAATAAAACTAATTTTTCTATACATATATATTTTTTTAAAGGATGATATACTATAGTTCTTATAACAAATAAGATAAGAAGATAACAGTCGTTTAGCCAGAAATAATTTTGGAATTAGAGTGCCCAGTGACTGGAAAAGCAATATTTGCAAAATGAATGTAAATATTCTGATATCAGGTGGCACCTTCCAGTTAAGATGTTTAGGCTAAGAAACAGAATGAGAGTAGTAAGAAATGTAACCTTTTCCCCCTCCTGGGTCTCTAGGGCGGGTGGGCAAACATAGTCTCTTTTTTCCACAATTCAATGTCAATTCACAAGCACTTACTTGTAGGATGGAACATTTCCATCCAAGGAATAGAAGTTTTGGGTTTTAGCAGGAACAGAATTTCGACACAGTTGTTTATATACTAGTCATTTACTAGAATTTGTTTTAAAGTTCCCTTTTATGGATGTTTCAAAGGCTATGTATAATAATGGTGCTGAGACTCACGAAGATTTGAGAGCCCTGTAGATGAGGTGATAAAGAAAACCCCAACTCCACATTTATGCTTTTAAAAGAAACTTGCCTAGGAATGAGCTTTCTACCATAACCAATAGCATTTATATAATAAAATAATTTATTCTGTTCATTTTTACTATTCATGCCTCTCAATTGCAGATCATTTCTGCTTCTTTTGTCCCTGAGTTTGAACTTAGAAGATAAGCTCCTGGAGTGTAAGTATCCTGTCTATTGAATGATTGTGTATTGCATTCCAAGCAAGTAGAACTTAATAAATAAATCACATGAGTTTATCAGTCAAAAGAGAAAATATGGAAAATTATAGTTTAGCTCTTTTAGATGAGGAAGGGTATTAAAAATTATCATTTTCTCTAATTGTAAAGCAATACATATTATTTTAAAAGGGTTTGGAATATATTATTTTAGGATTCTTTAGAAAGGAAAAATTTAGAAACAAATTTCTTAATATATGCTTGGCTATTCCTTTGAAAACCTTCCTGAATTTATTGTATTAAAGTGAATCCTTTTCTTCCTTTCTTGAGCTCCTAAATATCATATGCTCACAGAAATCTTTTGGAGAAGATGAGACCAAGCCTGAAAATTTTAATCTTGAACACAATTAGATGCTTTTTTGAGATTAAAAGGAAACTCTAATCTTTTAAATACAATACTGAACTGTAGTCAGTATCATCTACAGAAAATCTTTGTGCCCACATCATTTGTCAAATTGGGTTGTAGAACTGAGATAATTATCCATATAACTTACCTGACTAGACATTGGTGAATGTAAAAACTTTCCCGAAAATTATTTTTACAATGGCTAGTTATTGTAAAGTATATATCCCTGCACACTATTGAGAGAAAAGGAAAAAGATTTAGAGCCCAGCTCTCTAATTGATTCAACTAAATTGATTTTGTTGATTAAATAACTGCTTCACTCTCACCTTCTCCTTGTCTATGAACAAAATAAACTGCGAGCTTTTTGGAATAAAAAGCTTATTGCATGTCTCTGGGTCCCTAACACCAAGTAAAAGTATCCAGTATTGTTATTCTACAGATAGAGCAAATTGAATTTGCCCAAAGTTGGCCTACATTTCTGATTGAGGGTCCCAGGAACTCCTAAAGCTTTAATGGGGACCCTGATGGTAATGTGCCTACAGAAATTACTCAAGACAAAGCAGTTAATTTTTTATGCAATTATTATCTAATCCATGTCGGAAACAGATGCACCTACAAGGTAGACTTTAATTAGCTGCTATAGAGGAAAACCTCTTATTGTTTTTTTTATAGTTCTAAGTTCCTACTGTTTAACTGGATTTCAAGAAAAATTACAAAGTAAGTTTGTGCAGATGAGTGAATCAGCACTTTTGTGCCTTAAACATTGAAAATGAAATGATTTTAAAATAGGGAGAAGACATAGGAAAAATATACCAGCATTAACTTAAGTATATAGGATTATTTGTATTTAGAGAATGTTTTGCTGTAATCATAATAAAGATGTTCACGATGAGAAAAATTTCCCAAAAGTAAATTTAAACAAATAACCTCTATTAGACATTGTAAAATTCTCTACTCCCTTTCCTCTCCTGCTTTAAGTTTTGTTTTTTCATTAAAAAAGAAAATTGTTGATTATTATCTCCTCATTTACTTTGTTTTAAGAAAGGTCAAGGGAATGGGCCTAAAATCACATTTAAATTTTATAGGGGCTGAATTTTTACTTAATTTTCTTTTCATGATAAATATTATTTTATTAGTTTATCTAAGCATAATTACTAAGGTTATACACATATTTGCATAGCTATTTCTTTAAGCTTATAATTTTCCAGGAATATTTTATTTGCATAAAAGTGCACAGTAAAATATTTTGCTTGTCCTCTGAAAACTGATGAAACTTTTGATGTGTTTAGTCCTTACTGAATCTCTAGGGAAATCTGGAAAGAAATGACAAAATAACTAGCTACAGTGACTGAAAAATTGCATTTGTTCAAGTGTAGGATGGAATTCATAAACACTGGATTTACATAACTATATATGACTATAGAGTTTCATAAGCAGAAAGTATTGATGTTTGATATTTACACAGCCATAGTTTTAGTACATTTATTTGATAGTGATGCAGGTGGATTTTGTTTATATATTTAAATGAGGCTGTAGATAGCTGCATTCATATTCTTTTTATTTTTATTTCTTATATCATCTGTGGTAAAAGCAAATCAAAACAAAGAAATCTCATGGCCTTAACTCAAATCCAAATTCCTTGGGCCTCCTGATAAACCTCTTAGGTCACTAAATTAAACACACCAGCAAGATATAAGAGTTTGGCTCTTAGAGTCAAATCTGTTTATCCATATTGTAGGTAACAAAATTTCTTCCCATTTTTAAAATGTACTCTCGAATTCATGTAGAAAAGAGGTTGGTTGTTAGTAATGCTGTACAAAGACTTTAGCTATGCAGTTGTTTAAGTATATCATTCATTCAAACTTGGGAGCTTAATGTTTATATGATTCATTTTCTTTTTGCACATATAAAACATGACCCATATTTTCAAAGATCATTTATTAATTTATTGCTTTTGAAAATAAATGTCACTCACAATTTAGCTTTCAAATATTCCAGATGCAGTTTTGTGAGATTCTTTATTATGTATTTTTTCTACCAGTCTTAATAAGAAACATTATTTACCTAATTTTCTCCATAAACTATGTTCTCAGTACATCTTACTCTATCAATGAAAAATGGTTTTTTTTTTCAGTCTTTTCTGTGCTTTTCATGATCTATTCTGCTTAAAGAATGTGTCTTTAAAAAATTTAAACAGTTATTTAAGAAAAAACAGTGCCCAATGGAAGTGAATAAAATGTACAATAAAGATTAGCTGGGAAGTGTTCAATGTGCCTTGTTTGCTTTGCTTTCTTCAGAAGCCACTTCTGTCAGTGGTCAGTTGTAATAAAGGATGAACAAAGTTCCTTGATGTGTACTGAAAAAAAGCTGCCTGCAGTTCCTTTCAATTGCTTGGTTACCCAGGCAGGCCGGCCTCCAGCCAGAAGCCAGCAGGCAAAATTTAACAGCCACGCTTCAAAATGTTAGTAGCAGCTATCAATGCATCCATAACTCTTAGCCCTCTAGATATGGGGTCATCTTTCAATACTACCCCACTGTCATATACAACATTTGTCTTGTCCCACATTCAACTGATTGTGTCAAACTATGGAGTGACTATATAATACACATATACAATAGCACAATGAAAGCAATAATCTCCAACCCAGTTTCTTTATTTATCTAAGTGCTATTACAAAGTTTCCTGCAGTAAGGAGAAGCTGGGGAGGCTGTGACATGTTCCAGCACCGCAGTGGATTTAGAGGAGTCAAAGCTCTGGAGGGCTGAAGTGTAGAATGCAGTTGCTTTGGCGTTATGCAAGAATCCAGCTTTTCCATTACTTCAATAACCAACTTTGTTTTCCTAAATTCTGGTAGTCACTGTTTATATTATGTAGAATGTATTTTCTTTTTTACTTAAAAAGTATATTATGCTAATATCTATGCACTATGATTAGAAAAATAATTGGTTATATAAACAGCCATTTACTCACCTTGATTTTTAAGGACTACTGATTCTTTGACTAAAATGAATCCTATATACAAAAAGTACATTATATTTTATCCACGTATAAAAGCCTTCGAGAAAATAAAAGTTGGCTTTGGAGAATGATCGCATTTTTTCTTTAGAATCTACACCTGCCATAAGGAGTGAAATGTCAATTCAATAGAGAACATTCACTTATTTAGTCACTGTAAAGGTTGACGAGGCATTTAGATAAAAGCATGAATGACTGGATAAAATAATATTGAGAAGTACTGCACTCAATTTAGAAATATTACACAAAGCAGAGTTTTAGTATGCTAAACAATAGTAACAATCTAAAAGCTGTGTTGTAAACACTCTTGTGATTAAGATTAGTACGAAGCTAGTTAATTTTTTTAGATAATTATTTAATTTTGTGATTATACTGCAATGCTTCTGAGCAATACAGCCCACTTTTGCCATGGCAACATTATGAGAAATGACAAA
>NW_006442508.1:2008847-2013399 GCF_000325575.1 Pteropus alecto | reverse complement strand
CTCAGCAATTAGAAAAATGCTTTGTTCAAGAATATATGCCATTATATGATTGATATGAAAATGCCCATCAAAAAAGCAAGTTGCGTGGGAAGGGAGGAGAGGATCTTAATCCAGGTGTAACAAGTAATTTGTAATTCTTATACATCACAGAGCACAGAGTCACTAAAAGCAGAGTTAGTCTCCTTCGTAGTATGTTCAAAGGGAAAATGAATCTTGTAAATATCTTCGCAAAAGTCAATTCTCTTTCAACAGTCAAACAATGCTCTTTGTAACATAGCTGCAAAGTACATGGGGTTTTCAGCCACACTGTAATATTTTTATAGCCCCGCAGTCACCATCTATTCCATATACACAAACATCCACGTACCCAGAAAATAATTGTGGATAATTCAATGTTCAGATTCGATAATGGATGCTCAAATAAATATGAGAATTCCAAGCAAATTTGTGCAAATGAAAAAAGATTTCCTCTGACATAATGGCATGGTGCAAGGCTGTGTGTAATGAGCTGTAATTTGTCTGGAAGAGCATTTTAAAGGGTTGAGCCATCCACTGGAAGGCCAGCAGCCGCTCCAAGTCTTGCCGCAGTGAGCTGGCCTGCCTCGTCTCAGAGGAAATTACACCACAAGCAGGCCAAATTTCTGACAACTTCCATAAATTATTTCAGATTTTCATATTTCAAATTTCATCTGCATTCATCATGTGAGTTTGACTGGGGGAAAATGTCTAGGAGGAGCTCTGCTAGCATTCAATGCAGCAGTCCCAGGAGCCTGCCCTGGGACTGGATAATTTAATTTTGTTTTGATTAGATTATTCTTGCTGCAGTCTACTGCCAATCTGAAGTATTGTGCCTTCTCTTCTACTTAACCTTCCTGCCCCATGCCTGCTCCAGCCTGCATGCAGCTCTCTGTATTGCAGAATATATTTGAACAATCAAAGTTAGGAGTTATTATTTTGCTTTCCATTGTCCATCCTTATAAAAGCACACATCTTTCACTGGGCTCCCTTTTCCCAGAAATCCGATTACTTCTTTTTTTTAGTTTGTAATATTGTTTACCATTTTCAGTGGAAAGTGCCCTGTAATTTAGGTGGAAAATCTAAAATCATTACTAAATCTCAGGATGATGCAATAGACCGTAAATGAGGATCATCTTTAAAACAACTATAATCATCACAAAGCGATACTCAAGAGACTGAAAACAGGTAAATAATGAATACACCCATCCATTAAACTAAAAATCTATTGTAAACCAAACTTATTTTTAAACCCTTTGCCTAATGGTCAATGAAGAAACCCCTCTGTAATCTGGTCTCCAAAAGCAGGACATTAGAGATTCAGAATACATACCCTTGTAAACATGCAAAAGCATAAACGTGATTAACTTGTGAAAATACTGGCACGATAGCAAAATAATCTGGAAACAGACTCAGTAAGGTTTTAAAAAATTCTCTAAAATTAAATTTGAATACATGAAATGATGATTAACAGTAAATATGGACCACGGGTATCTCGAAATGCATATTCACAATTTTCTCCCTACTTTTAGAAAATGACTGTATGGATATGAGGTTCAATAACCAAGGAACACGAAAAATGTTTGTTGCTTACTAAGTTAGAGTCAGGATTATTAGAAACATAGGTAAATAAACAAAGCTAATGTTGTTCTTTAAGTAATATCTATCACTTCCTCTTTATTGGGTTATTTCTTTAAACAATATAAGTTTTTCTGATGCTATGTGTCTGAACTGAGGACTTTAGGTTCTTTATTGTTCTCCATTTTGATGAAAAAAATTGAATTGGGGTCTGCTATATTAAGTTTTGTTCAGTAAATATACTGAAATCATATTTTTGTTAGAAACTATCAATAAATCCAGTATAAGAAAAGTAATAAGATACAAATATGAACAGGACCTTTGCAAAGGAAATATTACAAAGAGAGTGTACCCAGAAAATATATTAAAGAATGTGTTTTTTCTCTTGTGCTAGGAGAAAATACAGAAGGACATGAAACTGTGTTATTTTTAATACAGATTCTGTGCTTGAAAGAAAAACAGTTCTAATCACTATATCACATGGTTCAATAAATTCATTTTTTCAGCATTGCAGTTAAAAAAATATTAGGAACAAACTTAAATTTTTTTCTACATCAAGAAAACTTACTAAGAAGACATATATTTGATAAATAATTGACTTCCCAGATTATGAAAATTCTGAACTTTTTGCTGTCCATGTTCTAATAGGGGTATATAACTGTCTCAATTCTTTCTTAAAATTAATTTCAATAGCATATGTGGCTAAATCATCTGTATTCAGAACTCTATTATATTCTATTCTATCAGTAATATGCTAGGAAGAAAGGTACAAGGACTTTACAAAATCTAATTTATTATGGATATATCTTTTGATGCAATAGGTAGTGTTTATTCCTTTTAGTTTGGAGATGTTGGGGATCAAGAGAAAAAAAATCGAACATAGATATTCTTCTCCCCTTTTGTTTAATTGAATTAATACTATGGGAAAGGAATGACATAATAAACTAAATTGACTTGTGGCAACTTCATTCTGTTAAAAGTCATAATTTGCTTAGTAACTTCTTGCTCTCTCATATGAAAGCAGACACTGGGCGTTGATCACTTGGGGTGCTAAAAACTTCTGTGCTGTCTTTACTTTTATATATAATCATAGAAACAAGCACCTTAAACCCAGAAAACTTTAATGACATTCTCTATTAATTTAGACCTTTGAACAGTTTTATAGCCACTTGGATATTAGTGATAGTTGTTAAATAATTTTCCAATAAATAAAACGTGAAAAGAAAAAATTATAATTCAGTATTTGTAGCTTGTCTTAAGGTCTTAAAACTTGTTTTAATAAAATTAAATGTGTGTACTTTTAAAGTCTTATCTGATCATTCTCTTGAAAATTTCTGCGACAACGTTAGAGCCACTGTTCCATTTGGCAAGGAGGACTGGCAATTAAGCTTTTTGTACTCAGTATTCAAATTTGAGAATGTCACTTTATTACTTTGATTTTTAATTATGGACCATGTCAGCAGAAAGACTTCCACTGAGTGCAGTAAAAGAAAAAAAAATCCCTTCTTTCCTGGAAATGGCAGTCAATGAAGAGAAAAGCAGCATTCCTAGAAATGTATAATTTATGATTGAAGCAAGAGGCTCCTGTGGGCTATCGTAAAGGTAGTTTTAAACAAGGATAGAGTCTTGTGGGAGTATTCATATGGCTGGGTGCCTTTGGCAGTAGAGTTTTGGCTTCTCATATTGGGGAGTAGCCTAATTACTTCGAACTTTGTAAGCTGAGCTGTGGAACAAATGCAATTAATTATATGTCTACACTGTAGAAGGACTAATGTCATTTTAATAGAGCAAGAATTTTGTTGCTGTTAAGAAAAATTAAAGCTTTGTTGTGATAGGCCATATTCCCAAGGCAAGGGCATTCTAACTTTCAGTTAAAAACTTAATCTCCTGTCCGCTCCCCCTACCCCGCTATTATTTAGAGGCTGCTACGTTGCCTACATTGATTAACCCTAGGGACCCCAGTCATATTATATACTGCGGAGTTGTGCTCTTGGGGGTCATTTTCACAAAAAACAATAAGAATAGTGCCCCCTAGTGTTGTGGAATTCAGAGGCTTCTGTGAAAGCCATTGTTAAATGGTCTCTGTTGTGTTTCAGCAAAGAAGAGATGACAGAAATGGGAAGAGAGAAAAGAACCACTGGAAGAGAAAAAAGAGAGAAAAGAACCATTTTTTCTCCCTCTAGTGCAGCCTTTAACTTTCTTTCCCCTCCATATTGGTTTTTCCACACCACTATGGAGAAGTACTTATTACCTGTTCAGATCTGCCTAAATGAGGATGCAGGAGAATGGGAGCCTAGCCTGGCTGCATTCTGAGATTCTCGTTTTGACCTCTTTCATGTAGTCTGAGAACCTTAGGTGTTAAATCAGACAGGCATCTCTCCATGTGTCTGAGTGGCAATGCTGCATTAGAGATGAGACACAGAAGCCAAATGAACCCAAATATATCCTCTCAAGGTGACTCTTTTTGAGTCAAACAGAGGCTTTTAACATTCAGAGAGAGACATTCAGTCCAGAAAAATCTGGTTTCTGTCATGGAGGTTTGGATTACTGGTAAAATTAGTTCATTATTTGGAAAGATTGTTACCTAAAGAAATGAAAATGGCTTAAAACCCAGATCCAGTATGTTTAAACCTCTGGTTGAGAAAAGAGGACATCAGGTACAGAGCCTAGGAGGCAGATCAGAAAAATCAGCCTTTTTGGATTTCACTCTCCTCATCTGTAAAATGAAGTGACTGAGTTAGATTATGTCTTGAGTTACAAAATGTATTGAACGTAATTGAAAATGAATAATACTTCACGTATAGAAGTTTGTGAATTTTAATTTTATCTGAAAAATAAATTTGAGTAATTTTGCATTTTGGTACTCTCAATTATGCTTTTTTGAGTGGGGGAGATACAATGGTGAGTTACAGTTAGTGTCTCGGGAATGGAAGTGTGTCGGCTGTGGTAGTATCATTAA
>NW_006442508.1:1958662-2008831 GCF_000325575.1 Pteropus alecto | reverse complement strand
AACCAGAACCAGGAGACCTATAAGGTAGCTTCCATCTGTTACAATCAATGGGAGTGGATCGGTTCCTAGACACACCTGTAAATTAGGAAGGTCCATCTTTAGTATTTCCCTGCTCTTTGCCTTTTTGGCATTTCATCTGCCCTTTCCACATACATGTATGGTATCTCTTCTGTCTTTACCCTCATCCCTCACCTTGCTTTGGCCTCTTTCTTTTCTCAAAATGAAATTGATATATTCCATGTGGTCTACTGCAGCCCAGCTTTGTAAAATGTAGTTCATGTTACCCTGGCAGTGCTCGAGATTATTTTGGATCGTACCTGCACAAATATTTGAAATGTAATAGTTCGGTGTTTATTTTAAATTGTATTAGACACATAATTTAAACATCACAATTGTGATTCTGGAATATTATTGTTTAGAGCTAGGCTAAAGTAGGAATATGTATTTTATCAATAATCAATTTAATAGAATATTGATTATGTAATAGTATAATGATACCACAATACAGAAGAGATCATAAAGGTGGTACATCGAGGACTGAAATTGGGAAACTTTGGATAAATTCATTTTTGCTAAAGAAATAGAAAATTATTTAGTGAGCTTTACTCCCACTCTAAGTAACAAAAAAGTACAAAATAACAGTGGCCTTAAGTGATAGAAATGGAAACTCTTTGCTATGGAGACTCTAATGATATTATGGATATTCTATTTACCTTTGTGTGATAATTCCAATTTTTCTATCAGTTGCTCCTGCTAGCTCTTGCTCATGGTGTCTTGGTTTCTGGTGTGTTCTGTGATTTACTTTATTTTATTTTAATCATGAGATTTTACTCCTTAGGTAATTCTTGGAGAATTTCTTTGATGCATGGTTTAAAGGATGATTTTTTTCCTATTTCTTTTTCTTTTTCTAGATTCCTTGGATGAACTACCCATTCAGAACAACTTTAAACTAAATTTTAGGCTTGAGGTTTTTCAGACTTCTAAGGTACTGTGAATTTGGGTTATGAACCTTTGCGAGGGTCAGCTTTGGGTTCTGAATTGTCAGAGGGATTTCTTCCTCCCTTCTCCACTTAGTGCCATGGTTCAAGAAAGGCAGTTTTCTTGCTAACTAACCTCTTTGAGAATAAGTTTATTTATGGTTCACTCTCACTTGGGCACTTTGTCTCTCATTCCTATGTCTCTTAAGGTCATGAAATTTCTAAGCCCCAATACATGTGGGCTCAGCAAATGCTTCATGGTGGAAGGTGACTTTAGGTCCATAAGTACTTTTCTGGATTCCTGCCTTATTAATTAATTTTTGGCTTCTGAATTGTCCTTACTTATTTTACTTACTTATTGATGCATTTAAAAGTTAAAATAATACAGTATAAAATAACTTGCATAGATGTTGGGGGAATACAAATTGGTACAACCACTTTGGAAAACCATTGGCAGTATGGACTAAGGCTAAACCAATGTACATCTTATGTATGACCCAATAATTGAATTCCCAGCTGTTTAATGAACAGAACTACATATACAAACCTCCAAAAGACACTTAAAAGAATGTAGAAGTTGTACATTTGGAATTTAACTTTTTAAAACACACAATTAGCAGTTGACCAGGTTTTCTCATTAAAAAAATAAAATAACAACAGAAAATAACTGGTGTAGACATTTATAAATACAATTGCCTTAATCTAAAAATTGTGGGCTGAACAGATTATACTACTTTATTTGCTCTCAGAGAATTATGGGATAAGTAAGGAAGGCTCAAACTGTTTCTCAGTTTAAAAGAGAACAGAATGCTCCTAACTTTGGGAATTGATAAAAGGAATTCTTGAGTAAGTTCTTTTTATGTTGGATGTTTTGTCCTTTGAGATGTCAATTCCTTGAACAAAGAGTAAAGGTAATTTCCCTAATGGGAAGAATGGAAAAATAATCTTTAGAAAAGTTCAAATTATATTTAGACATGAAGGACATTTTCCTTGAGGAAGTTAAAACTTATAACAGAAAAATGGCCTAGCTCTGCAGGGAAATCTCAGTAAGTAGCTGTGTGACCTTGACCAAGCCTCCCATCCTTTCCGTTCCCAGTTTTCTCATTTGCACAACAAGAAGCAAGTACTAGGTTTCTTTCAAAACTAAAATTCTATAATTGTGCAATTTCATGTAATTGTAGAAAAATTGGCTTGAATTCTTTAAATATATGAATTATAAATCATTAAAAATGAAAGGTGGTTTTGTTTATGTTAAAGTAACAAAATACAACATAATTTATGACACATTTCCTAGAGCTCTTTTAAAGGGGCTTTCTCAAAGATTAAAGAATATTTGAAATTAGAATGTTAATTGTTCAAAATTTCCTCTGCGTTTTGGTAAGTACCATTGGGGCAGAGACTGGCTAGCAGAGACGGCCTGTTTTCTCTTCTTCCTGGATTCATACCTAGACTCTATTTCCTCTCCTTTACAGTGAGGTGTGGTCATCACTTCAAGGCCTGGCTCACGAACACCCAGGACTGTCTAGACTTTCCTTCTGCCTACAGCATGTAACCTTAGAAGCTGCATGTAGAAGATGACAAGGCCATAAGGTAAAGGGTTTCTGGTCTTGAGTTATCACTCGGAGGAGAGCTGATGATCAATCAGGAATACCTATTTTGGAATATCTATGAGCAGGAAATAAATATTTCTCACATCTGATTGATTATATGATTTGAGTATACATTTAACTAAACAACCCCCCGCCCCGCCAAAATGTGTCTTAAAAAGAAGTGTGACTGAAGAGAACACTATTCTCAGTTTGTGAAACTTCAGAGCTGTTACACTTAAGACATCTGCATTTTTCTGAATGTATATTATACTTTTTCTAAGCAATGAAAAACACTTTAAATTTCTGATTTTTGCAAGCAAAGCAAATAATAAGAAAATAGCAGAGCTGACATTTCTCCTACTCATAATAATTCTATTAAGAATGGGTTTGCTAACAAGATAATGTATTGCCCTTCTGATATTCTCCAGGAACTGGACCAATCATTACAATATTGGCATTAGGAAGGCAGCAGGTTATGGTGGAAATAGCAGAGATCTTGGATTCAGTTAGGCTGAATTCAAGTCCTTGTTTTATCTCTCTGTGCCTCAATTTTCTCATCTATAAAAGGGAGCTAATAATATGCACCTAATTAGATTGTTAGCAGTAAAACACAGTGGCCAAAAGCATGAAGTTGGTGTTAGGCTACCTAGAGTTGAAACCTGGCTCTGCCATGTACTGGCTTGTGTGAGATGCTTAAATTCTCTGTGCTCAGTTTCTTCATCTTGAAGATGGGGATAATGTGAGAATAAAATGAGTTAATACATGCAAAGTGCTTAGAACAGTGTCTGCCACAAAGATGTATGTAAATGTTTATTTTATTGTTATTGTTGCAATGATTAACTAGAATATAGACAAAAATTCCCCCACATTGTAGATACCCATTAAATGGCAATAATGTATTATTCAAAGATATTTGGAAATACTTGTTTGTATATAAAAATGACAGAATCTTAATTTGACACTTTCCACATGCACAATACCCTATTGTCCAGAAATTTCATTTTGACTCATTTCGATGTATTCAATATGTGCTGGTCCAATGTGAAATAATTTGATTTCATGATTTAACATTAAGAAAAAAATATAGTATATAGAAAGCAATCTGACTTCTCTAAGATCAAGATTTGAGGGCTTATGTGTCATGTTTTCTTACTCATATTTAGCTGCACACCTAATCCTATGCATTAACTCTTATGATTAGGGCCAGCCATGCTTGCCCCCTTAGCTGGGAAAATAGAATCATCTTTCAGAGAGAATAGACTATTCTTTTTGATAGTGTCCTTTATTAGTTAAACATTTTTAAGCATGTACTCTCAAATAAATACCTATTTACTGGCTCTACTGCTTATTAGTTTTGTAAACTTGAGGTAAATTAATCAATCTGAACTTCAATTTTGCCACCTGAAAAAAGCGATAATACCTAATACATTAGTTAAGATATATGTTAAATTGATATTAAAAAGAAAAAAAGAGAAAGTGGTTGGGGAAGCGAGAGTGGGGAGAGAAAGAGAGAGCAAGCACTCAAAATACAGTAGCTTAAAAAGATATTTATTTCTTTTTCATGTAAAAGTTCATGTACACTGGGCTCCCATCTCATAATCCCATGATCCACTGGCTGTTTCAGTTACTGCCATTATGTCTGATTCTAGCCAGAAGGAAGGAGGAGAAGGAAAAGGGAAAGCATACTACTTTTCTTTGAAGAGCATGACTTGGAAGTTGTTTAAATTCCATTGGTTAAACTTTAGCCACAACTAACTGAAAAGGAGCATGGAGAGAGTAACATTTGCTAGTAGCCATGTGCAGACTTCAGATTTCTATTACTGAAGGAAGACAAGGAAAATGGTTATGGGGCACATCTCTGGACCACCTGCCTCCTAGATTAGTTGTAGGAATTAGATGATGTCATTTAGCACAGAACTGGGCCCATGGCTAAACAACAAATCCAAGATCACTACTACTATTATTATTTCTCTCTGAGTCTTTTGTTTTCTCTTAAGCGAAATGAATATTGATTGATTGCTCCATTCTGTAAACAGGCATTGAGTTCTGATCTTGTGGCAAGAGTATCCTGCCTATCTCATCAGGTAGTAAGTATGGAAACAATAGTAACATAAATGGATAGCCCATATGATTGTATTTATCGAATGAGAGAATCCCTATAGAGCAAAGTTTCCCAATGGTATGCCAGAAATGGATTACCCGTGTGTCATGATATTATGTTTTTCAGCCCGCAGACCAGTTGGGTGAGGCTTGGAGCTTCCAGGTTCTCAGTCAGTGGCCTCCTGCCACAAACAGACTCACCTGTGTGCTGGTTGCACAAGTAGTACCATTTTCTGTGTACCATGAAGTGAAAAATGTTAGGAAGCACTGGAAAGTAAAGCACTGAGGTGATGCCTGGCCCTTGGTAAGTTTTAAACCAGAAGCAGCTGTTATTACTGATAAATGCAGAGGGGGCCGGGAAGCAGTTCTGATGGCAATGAAGGCATCAGTGAGAATCACTGACAGAAGAGAATTTCCCTCCACAGCAGCTTCAAGAAAACTACTTGATGTTTTGCCGGTTTCTTCTCTGTGACCCTATTGGGGTCATGACCTGCCCTCCCCCACCCCAGCAATTTGAGAAATCCTGGGAAAGAGGATGCGGAGGACAATGTCCAGAGCCCATGCTCTGTGTGACCAGAGTTGAAAGTTGAATCTAAAAATATGTCTTGCTATAGAACTCCAATTGTGGCTGTTTCTATAGTCATTCCAGAGCTCATTACAAATCTACCCCAAAAGAAATTCCTGGAATTGTGCTTGTCTGTGAGTTGCTGGGAAGACACAGCACCATTCTTGGTCTGGTATGTGGTCAAGGCTGACTTGCAGTGGTCTGAAGTTGGAGCTTCTCCCTGCTTTTCCATGGGCTGGGATGTGAAGCTAATACTATTGGTCTCAATCAGAATCTATCCTGGCTGCTAAAATAGTTTCCTCTTATTACTATAGAGATGAGTATTCTCAATGTAGACTACAAATCTAGGGCAACGGCTTAAGTCATTTGAAAATGTTGCTAGTTCTTAGGCTGGTTATACTGCTAAACAAAGCATGTCCCCATTTGCTCACAGATTTATTTTCCTGTTTCACGCTTATGTTTCCCTATTACTCAGCATAGGTGTAGTCAGGATCTAGTGTCCTCAAACAAATATAACAGTTGGGAAGATTAACATCAAGAACTGTAGTCTTTAAACTAGAAAAGTTGGATCCAATTTTCATGTTAGTTTGTAAATCCAGCTTTTAACACATAAAGTGATTTCTGTTGTATGATCATTGGTTTGCTTGACAAGGATTTAACCTTCTCTTATGAATTACTTCAACAGACATTTATTGAAAGAAAGACTTCTATGTGTGAGATGCTGGAGATACAATAATAAATATGGCATAGTTTCTAGTTTCAAGGAGCTTACAGTTAAGAGTTTTAACTTAAATAAGCATCCTGAAATTTCACAATATTAACCACTACTCTGATATTTTGCACTAAATATATAAAAAAAAACTGCATAAAAATTCTCTGGTAATTAAACAGTACTAGATACACATTTAAAAAGTATTGTTAACTAAGTAAATCCCTCTCTACACTAATGAGTCATGAATGTCTCCTATTATTTTACTGTGGAAAAATAAAAACACTTGGTCAGCAGTGTTGTTAAGGGGACAAGGAAATGGACATTCTCAGGCCCTTCCGATAGTGATGATAGGGACCCAATTTGGTTCAGGCTTTCAGGAATAGCAATCTGGCATATGTAAATACCCTAAAATGAGAGATTCTTTCAACAAATTATGGAACAGCCATACAAGGGAATACTATGTGAATCATAAAAATGATGCTCTAGGGAAATACTGAAATGGAATACGCTGTTGAGTGAGAAAAATACAAAGCAATAGACATAGTATGACCCCAATTGTGTGTGTGTGTAAATAGCTACATGTATAGAAAAAACTTGGAAAAAGACAATGCCGATATGTTAAAGACGGCTATTTCTGAGTCTTGAGATTACAAGTGATTTTTAATTTGGGGAGTGCTTTTCAGCATTTTTTAAATTTTCTACAATCACAATCAGAGGTGGTGGGGAAGGGCTGGTGACTTTTGTTTGTTTTATTTTTTAAGAAACAAAAAAGTCTAAATCAGGTCATCTCAACTCCAGGGAAGAAATGATTCCAAGTAAAAACATTTACATTTTGTGGCAGAATTAAAGCCATAAGATTGGGTAGCTGGTGGGATTTCTAGCTAATGTAGAATTTTCAAATTAGGCCTATTGAAGAGGCAGCACCAATTTTAATTTATGTACACAGTAAAAAACAATATAAATTTAGCACACATGCAAGGGAAGGTGAGCTCAGCTCTCTTAAGTAAATTTTGCTATCTTCAGCAATTTTTCATTGGAAATATGGAAAAGAGGCAACTGGGAGAACTGCTTGCTGGAACACTATTCAGAGTTAGGGCTGGATTCTGGCTGGTGTTTGAGTCAGCTCATGTGTCTCCTTACTTAGAGTGAATTTACGGAGGTCAAGAAAGCTGATCTCTAACTTCAGATTTCTAGATAGAAGTTGATTCTTTTATTTCAAATATGGTGCTTTAAAAATTATTTATTTAAAACATACTTGAAAAAAATTAAAAATTAGAACAAATACCAGTTTTATAAATTGCCTTATTTTCTTCAGATTTTTTCCTCGCTCTCAGAATAGATATTACAGATATAACTGAAACCATCTGTGAAACCCCTTCCCCATCTCATTTCCCCACCTTCTTCTTTAGAGATAACCACATTAATTATTTCAGCATCCATCATTTCCATGCAAGTTTTAGTAATTTCTCTACATATTTTGCATCAATAAACAACTAAACTTTTTTCTAAACTTTTGCTAACCTTTTTATTTGGTATTTCTTCTAGACTCCAGCAATTTGCTTTTATTGGTTATTGTTATTTCTGAGATTTATCTGTGTTGATAGATGTCATTATAATGTATTCATTTTGACTTTGGATAGTATTCCATTGTATAAACATGGCACAACATATTGATCTCCTCTTCCATTTATGGACACTTAGGCTGTTTGCAATTTTGTTTCTATTTTTGCTATTTCCAACAATTTCGTGATGAATATTTGTGGACGTGCATCCTTTTCTAGGGTGTATACCTAGAAGGGGGATTGCTGGGTCATAGACTAAGTGCATCTTCTACCTACCTAGGTCTAGTCAATGGCTCTTCTAGGTGGTTGTACCAGTTTGCAGTCCCACCCTAAAGGTATGAGGGTTTTTGTCAATCTTTGGAATTTCACTCTTTAACTTTTGCCAATCTGAAGGGTGTAAACTGTTTTCTCATTGTTGTTTAATTTGCTGACTGTCTTTCCATATGTTTATTTGCCGTTCGGGTTTCCTTTCCTGTTAATGACTTTTTCTATCTTTGATCACTTTCTTAATGGGCTGTTAGTCTTTTTCTTCTTGATTCTTTTCCACTTTATCTTTTAAAAAAGTAAGAAAAAGAAATCCATCTATGCAACATATTTTTTGAGTGAAAATTGAGTCTTAGGTCCTATGAAAAGAGAATGAAAAAGTACAGTCTCTTATATACAAATAATGAATTAATACTATTTTGATGGTAAGAAGAGAAAGCTCTTTCAACTTTGAGTAAGTGTTGTATTAGGATACACCTTTACTTCATTTATATTTTTGTTCTTAAGATTTATATCAGACTATTTCTAATAAAAATACAAAATTATATGGTTATAATTATGGTTGTATTGCCCCTTAGTTGTCCAAATAAAGCACACATTCTAGAGTCTTGAATCAGAAAATAAAGGAAGATGGCCATGTTCCCCCAAGGTTATCTTGGGCTCATTATGCAGCAGCACATGTGGGATGGTCAGGGGTACACAGAGAATGACTAATGCATTAATAAGGCTTACATGTACTTCCCACCCCCTATAATTGCATTCCTTTCATTAGCTTTTACCCAGCTGGTCTGAATTGCACAAACAAAATATTGTATAAGATTGGGCCATTGATGTTAAATTCAGGACGATTTTTGTAAAACTCTTGCCAAGTTATATACTGACCCCAGGGTCTTTAAATCAGCCAAAAAAATCTTAAGCAAAAGCTGAATTAAATCTATTATCACAAATTTGTGCACCGTAATCTGATGAGACTTCCAGATGTCCAGCCTGAGACCATCTGCTGAATGTCTGTGGGCACACATTCCCAAAACATGTACATGGATAAGAGTAACAGAACAACAGCTTGGAGCTCTAAAACTCTGAGCAGTTCCTGCTTAGACATAAAAGCAGATAAAGAAAAACAAGTAAGAGAGGATTTTTTTTTTTTTGAGAGTTCTTTTTTTTTTTTTTTTTTTTAAAAAAAAAACATTATTTGCTTTTTGTTGAATTAATCAGTTACTTTGTTCTAGAAGTCAAATGGCTTTTCCAACATATAATAATAAGATAGGCTCATGTCTCTCAAAGACAACAGACTATGTGATTTGAAATACTTTAAAAACTAACACAATCTTTAGGAGTTAGTTGCTAATTTAGACTTGGTGGTAATTCTCAGTAGTATGTTTTGTTTGTTATCTTTGTCTCATGGCAGGTTTCTGAAAAAACAGACTCCCAGAAGGAGCTATAAGTATAGAAGGTTTATTTGGGCAGCTCTCAGGAAGAACATGAATGAGAGACTGAGGGGAAGCAGGATTGGACAGCGGGAGAAGTTGGACTGAGAGGCAGCAACAACAAGGAACTCAGTCATTCCTATGGGGAATATTAGAGCTTGGATGGTGTGACAATTAATTTTATGCGTCAACTTGGCCAGGTTGGGGTGCCCAGTTGTTTGGTCAAATGCTAGGCTAGATGTTGCTGTGAAGTTATTCTTTAGATGTTATTAACATTTAAATCAGTAGACTTTTAGTAGAACAGATTAACTTCCATAATGTGAGTGGGCCTCATGCAATCAGTTGAAGATCTTAAGAGCAAAGACTGAGGTTTCTTCTTCTTTTTAAAAATTTTTTTTTAAGTTTATTAGGGTAACATTGGTTAATACAATTGTATAATTTTCAGGTGTACATTATAATTTGGCATCTATATATTCTATTGTGTGATTACCATCCAGAGTCCAGTTTTGAGATTTCTTGAAGAAGGAATTCTCCTTAAAACTACAACATAAAAAGCCTACCTGAGTTCCCAGCCTGCTGGAAATTCAACCTCAAGACTGAAATATTGACTCTCAACTGAATTTCCAGTATGCTGTACAGACTTCAGATTTGACAGCTCCCACAATCGTGTGTCAATTCCTTAAAATAAATCTCTCTTGCTCTCAGTCTAGGCTCCTAGAGATCTATTATGACTATTGTATTGGGGTTTGCCATAAACTGCACACAGCATCTGTTCTCATTAGAGTGTCAAGAACTCAGAAGTTCTTGACACTCATCCTGCTTACAGGTTAACGAGTTAGACAGCCACAGTTTCATGAATGCTGGTAGAAGACATGAGGCTCATGCATCAGAGATGAAGAACAGTTTATTACTCACAGCGATAGTCATAGCCAGAGTATCAGCATTTTTGTACCAGTTTTCTGAGCCCCAATTACCATAAGGTGATGTAAAGAGGGTCACATCACACCTGCATTTACAGTGGGTTGCATTACAGGAGGGACCCGAA
Source organism: Pteropus alecto (assembly GCF_000325575.1). NCBI lineage: Eukaryota > Metazoa > Chordata > Mammalia > Chiroptera > Pteropodidae > Pteropus > Pteropus alecto. Next base: position 1,998,590 of record NW_006442508.1, on the reverse strand, counting down.
GCTTAGGGAACCCAAATCTTTTATAATGGGCAATAAGTGTGCCTGCCCTTTGTTCCAGAAGGAGCTACTATCTCTATCTTCCATGGATGTAAGAAAACCTGCCCTGTGTGCTGGAAGAAGACACTGCCTCTACCTTCCATGGCTGTTTGCTATATAAACATCCTTGAAAAGATAGTTCAGAACAAAAGGCAGACAATGCCTCACTCGTGAGACCTGCAGAAACACAAAAGACCCATGGAGAATTGTCTCTCAACATGATACCTCTAGCATATGGCCTGCCAGGTTATACAGTCCAAATGGCAGAGCTTCTTATACCAGAGCCTAGGCCTACTTCAGAGCCCTGTCCTGCACTGGGGTCTACCAGAGCTTGAAGCCTTCCAGGTCACTTGGTAAATTAATTGGGTTAATATCCAAACGTGTCAAACATGCTTCTTCTAGAATTCAAAAAGGTCTGAGGCTTTCTTCCTAGAGGTGAAGGTACAAGAGCCATACTTTGGAGAGGATTTCTTTTTATGTCCTAGATTACTGGACCCTTTAAAATTTATTAATGTGTTAGGCTTCTGAATCTTCATAGGGTTTATCTTCCACTCTCGAGTGCACGCATCTTATGAAATTCTCCAACGTACTTGTTACTTCTTGCCTATTCAGTCTGATAAACATGATGTCCTTCATATATTGAGCCATTCCAATGCTTTGTGGAATCTGAAGATGGTCCAGATCCCTTTGGAATATATTATGATATAGTGTAGGAGAGTTAACACAGCCCTGGGTAAGCTCTATTAAAATATATAGTTGTTCATTCCATGTGAATGCAAACAGGTATGACCCTCCTTCCTTGTATGTATGGAAAAGAATGTATTCATAAAGCTTCTTCAGCTATGATACCATATCTGGCACAGTAGCTGTAATTGGGGCTACTACATGGTTGACTTTGTAGCTGTTCACTGTTGTTTGCTGGGATTCTTCCTGGGATTTGAAATTGTTTTTGATATTTGCTTTACCTTAGCTGGGTGCTTCAATCTCACAGGTTCTACATATCCTTCCCTACTACAATAGCTCTTAGGCCATTGACCAAGTGGCCTGTGTAGAACTCTGCCAACTTCCATGTATGTCCATTGCAAATATGCATTTGGGGACCAGGAAAATGACCATCAGATGAGTCACAGTTTGGACTCAGCGGACTCACTGTAATCAGATGTAGGCCTAGCTTACTTTGCTCCTATATACCCCCACTCTAACAAGGCAGCCATGACAGTGTTTCAGGTCCCCAGGTATAATCCACAAAATGTGGACCTTTTGTCTAATAGTCCTCAAAACCTGAATTTTTATCTTTCTCCAGTATATGGTTACATGAGTAAATGATCATAGGTCCTTTTGGGTAAAGACTGAGGGAAACACCACTGTATACACTTTCTATTCTGTTGCAGGGTCCTTCCTCACAGGACCTATATCTTTAGGCTGTGGATCTAAGCATCGGCTCAGGTTCAAAATTGGGCAGAGGATCATGAATATATATTAGGGGAGTTGCCCTTAGTCTCCTGATATTTTTGATTGTATAAATTGAGCAAAACACTTGTGGGCTACTTATCTACCTTGCCATTAGGTAAACTGTATTTTATTAACCATCTCCAGATCTCTCTTAGGTCAGATCCTCCTGGCTGCCAGTTTAACCTTGCTGATCATTATGAGAATTGTACTCACTTCGCTTCTAATTTTTAAGTGCTACTACCTGGCTTCTATTATTTTAGAATTCTCTCGCCCCCAATACTATAGATAAGCTCAGTTCTGTAACAACATAATCTACTATCAGCCTTAACCTATAAATCAGAGATTGGCAAACTATTGCCCATGTGCCAAATCTAGCCTATTGCCTGTTTTGCAAATAAAGTTTTATTAAAATACACAGCCATACTCAGTCATTTACATTATTGTCTATGGCTGCTTTTATGCTACAATAGCAGAGTCAAGCTGTTGTGGCAGAGACTATATGGCATGCAAAGCTAAAATGTTTATTTTCAGGCCTTTTATAAAAAACATTTGTGGCCTTTGCTATAAAGAACAGCTACCTCAATAATATCGGTTCTCTGTTTATTGCTTCTTTCGTTATTGCTTTAGTAAAAGGGTATCCTTTATGCCTCCCTCATAGAACTTAAGCAGTTGGTAGGTTATTCTATCTTGCTTAGTGTATCCTCTTCTCTGAGCCTTTGATTCGCTTCTCTCACCTTCTGTCTTTGAGTCTCCATTTAGTATTCCCTATTGGTAGGACACAACAGGAGCAGTTATAGTTTGTAGTCACCACAAAGCAGAAATGTAGGTTGCAGCAACCCAAATTAGAGTTTAGGAAGTGAGAAACAATAGATTGATAAAAAGCCCAAAGAACAAGAATGAATGTGGGGAGCCCAGTTTAGAAAGTTCATTGCAGTAGTCTAGGGTAGGTGATGGCAGTAGAGATGAAGACAGGGGACAGACTCGAATCACAGTTTGAAATTTAATAGGGCTTTGTGCAGAGGATAAGGGTAGAGGAGAAAACAGGGACTGAAATAACTGGATTATGCTGTCATCTACTGATATAACACTGAAGGAGGAGCAAGTTTGTGGGTGAAGAGTTTTGCCATAGGATTTGAGCTGGCGTTGAAGAACAGGCAGAGAGCAGTGGGAGAAGGCATTCCAGGATGGACAAAAAGTCAAGAAAAGAACAAATTAAAATAAAACAACACCCTGTAGTCGTATTCAGGGGCCAGTGGGTCTACCAGTTTGCCTGGAGAGATGGTATGAACAGAAGAAAAGGAGAAACTAGAATGTAACTACCAGAAATTGCAGCCTATGCAGCTGCAAAGCCATTAGCACAGTGGACACTTTGGACTTTGAATTGACCATTAAATATTTAGCCTTTTTTTCCTTAAAAAAAAAAAAAAAAGAAAAAAGCCACTGTTTTATTGAGATATGGTTCACATATATAAAATTCATCTACTTAAATAATATCAATTACTTTGACATCGAATGCAATTCAGTGGTTTTTAGTATATTCATAGAATTGTCTAACCATCTACAATCTAATTTTAGAATATAGTCCTCACCCCAGAAAGATACGTCATACCCATTAGCAGTTAATTCGCATTCTTTCCTTCCACTCTCAGCCCTACTTTCTGTCTTTATAGATTTATCTATTTTGGACAATTCATATAGATGGAATCATACAATATGTGCTCTTTTGTGTCTGGCTTCTTTTTCATAGCATAATGTTTTCAAATTTCTAAAATTTAGCTTTGACATTAATAAGTGTATGGCTAAAACCAAGAGGTGAATAAAATTATATTTTGAGTTATTTCATCAAAAATTATATATTTTTAAAGTTTTTCTAATGTCTATTTCTTTGAATTATCTAACACAAATGAAAACATAATGCAAAAATAATATCATTTTAGGAGCTTTAAGTTAAGAAAACATTAACCACAAAATAGAGGGTATGAGGAGAGGATGGGAACCTATATTCATCTCATATTTTGATGGAGATGTTGCTTTTTGTGAAAATCTAACTTTATGTTAAACTGTTCACTATTTAGTTGATTATAAGGGTCAGACTGCCTGGGCTTGATCTGCTTGGGTTGATCCTCCCTCTGCCATGTATTCACTGTGTGAACCTGGGCAAGTCATTTAATCTGTGTTTTGAAGTCTTATCTGTAACATGATGATAATAGGAGCACCTTTCCTGTATAGTCATTGTGAGGATTAAATAAATTAATATAGGTGAAGTATTTAGAACAGTGCCTGGCACATAGCAACTCTATTGTTTAGTGCATTTTACATTTATGTTTAAGGAAACCATTTGCCTCTTCCTTGTCTACCCTGGACAGGTATGTGGGGGAATCAACTTATTTTCCTTTACAAACCTCTATTGCAGGGTGTATGTTAATGTAGTGGATATTGCTAACTGCCTAACCTGATATCCATTCACTCTCTCTTCCTTAGTAATAGAACTTGAATTATAGGCTTGGACAAAAGACTGGATTTCCAAATCTCTCTTACAGCTAGGTATGACTTTATAACTATACTTTAGATGGAGAAATAAGTAGAATTGTGGGGTCTTCCGAGTTGCTGAACAGTAGCTGCCTCAGTTTACAGGGGCTCCCTTTTTGTCATTCTGCCTTCCTATTTTCAGCTCTCAACGTGGATGTGTTGATGGCAGCTCCGTCCTAAATCATGAAGATACAAGCCACACTCTGAGAATAGCTGCAGAGAAGCAGGAGCCTGTATCTCTGAAGATAGCATAGAACTGCTATCTCTATTGGCCTCCTATGGTTTGACTCCAGAATTCTTTTACGTTAGAATGAAATCACCTTTTTCTTGGTTAAGCCACTGTAATTTCACTTGTTTGATATCTGCTATGTGCAGCCAATCTCTCCTGATTCGTAACTGCTAGATTTTGAACTTGTTAATTAATTGATTTTTTAAATTTATTTAAATGTTTATTGAGTCTTTAGCCTGTGGTAGGTCCTGAAGAGTTAAAGCAACCTCTAAAAATATTTCCTTTTCCAGGTCCCTGGTTCACATGGAGATGAATGGCGGCTCCAATAAACCTAAGGGGAAATTTATACAAATGATTATGTTCGTATTGTAGTACCATCTGGCTTTTGAAAATGGAGCTGTCTAATAAACTGCAAATTCACACAAGTTTAGAGAAAGAAAGGAAGCTACACTGGAAGGACTATTGGGGATGGTAATTATGGGATGCAGAGAGTTTTGGAAACTTAATTTTCCTTTCTGCTCTTGGCTCTGAATTCTTCCCTGCCTTCCACCTGTTTTTGGAAATGATATCACCTCTCACTCTCACCAGCCCAAAATGAGTTGCTCTTTATCTCTACAACTATGAATGTTCCTGTAAGGTCTTCTATCTTTAAGATGCAGGGGAAGCAAATACAAAAGTACCCAGGGAATTGCAATGACAATAAATATACTCTTCATCTTTAAAGTAAAAATCACCAGACAATTTAATAGGCACATGAACCCTTCAGTTATCTCTAGAGGTCAGGCTGCTATTAATAGACATATTTCGGTTAGGTCTATCTATGCAAAAAGAAACTGAATGTTGAAGTTATAAAGCTTCTGGCACTCATTCAATAATATTTATGGAGCATCAACTACAGACTTGGAACCAGGGATGCGAGGGCAGCAAAATCAAAATAGTCCTTGCCCTCATGTTGCTTAGAATTAGCTGTAGTACCCTTCTTTTCCTTTACAAAAGTCATTTCCATTCCCATTCTATCTTTACTTCAAGCATGTACAGATATTATGTAAAATTATACTGTTAAAACTGGAGTTATGTGTAAAAGCTGCCTCAGTTCCACCTTTGATCCAGTGTAAACTTGTTCTTAAAAATAACAGATTTATTTTTATAAAGAATGCCCCTCACTTTATCTTACATAAGTAATGTTTTATGTATTCTTATGGCAATATGACATAGATAAAAAGTAAGCCGCTCTTGGAGCATTCTATACCTCTCCAGGAAGCCAGTCTCCCCATATAAATTAAAACTAATGTGCAATGACACTGGGGCAAATACAGTGAACCCTTGAATGATGTAGGGGTTAGGGGTGCTGACTGCCCACAGAATCAAAAATCTGAGGATAACTTTTGACTCTCCAAAAACTTAACTGCTAATAGCCTACCATTGATTGGAAGCTTTACTGATAAACAGTCAATTAACACACATTTTGTATGTTATATATGCTTTATATACTTTATTCTTATAATAAAGTAAGATAGAGAAAAGAAAATGTTAGTTAAAAAATTATAGCTTCCAGTAAAAATGGTGGGGTAGGTAAATGCTGTGCTTGCCTCCTCTTGCAACTACATCAAAGTTACAACTAAACTATAGAATAGCCATCATTGGGAGTTGCCTTGAGTCTGGCTCAACAGAAATCCTACAACTGGGGACATGGGGACACACAGAAGGGGCCATCTTGAGACTGGTAGGAGGGGTGGAGACACGAAACTGGCTGACCCTACACTCGCATTTGGTGATTGAGAACTGGAAAAAATATCTCAGCTATGGAGGTACCCCTGGAGGAGCGAGGGGTCTGGGCCCCACATTAGGCTTCCCAGACCAGGGTTCCAGTGCCGAGAAGAGAAGTCCCCACAATTTAAGGCTGTGAAAACCAGTGGAGATTGTGGCTGAGTGAGACAGTGGGCTGAGGAAGTTGCAAATTTTCCTCTTAAGGGGCCCATATGCAGAGTTACTGCTCATGGACTTGCTCACTCTTTGCTCCAGCGCTGGAGCAGCAGCTTGAGAGGTGCCAGGGATGTACAGGGAGAAACTGAGTTGTGTAGCTTCAGGGTGAGGGCTTGAAGGGCAGCTTTCTCCCAGACAAAGTCTGGCAGAGGGTATTGTTCTTTTGTTGAGCTCTCCCCGGCCTGGCTTGTGGACCCAGGAGGGAGCCATATCTGAGTCTACATCAACCTGGCTAATACTGGGTGCCTTGCCCAGGTGATTCCCTGAGACTCTGCCCCTCTCAATGTGTAGGCCCATCCAAGCTGCTTCCAGTGGAATTTCCATACAAATGACCTGTCTTGGCTCATGCTTCAGTCTTTCCTAAAATCTCTCAAAGGTTCATAACACCTAAACAAGCAGCATCTGGCCTCGGCGTGCCCTGTACCTCTTGCTTAGCAGCCCCAACCCTGGCACTAGCGGCAGCCAACCTTGGTTTGCTGATTGGCCTTTTGAAGCACTTCCAAGCCCAGCATGGGTGGTGGCCATCTGTGGATTGTTTGGTGGCTCATGCCATGTAATCCCAGGCAGGGCATAAGCTGCAGCTGAATTTGGCCTGAAGAAGGGCCTTTCTCAGGAGGCCCCAGCCTACACTCCCAATGGCCAGCTTGGTCTGAACATACACAAAGGACAGCCAGGGCAGTCACTAGAGCCCTGCTAAAGTGAATCCTGCTCTGTAGAGTTAGCCCCTGCACAACAGCTCCTCTGCTGGTCACAGCCAGTCATCACAACCAATCAGCTCGAGGGTCAGTCCTTCCCATTGATGAGAAAACAGCAACCACAGCTCAATCACAACAGGAGGGCACACACAACCCACACAAGGGACACACCACCTGGAGCACTTAGCTCAGGTGACCAGGGAAGACTTTGCCACTGAGACCCACAGCATACCTACTACATAAGGCCACTTTACTAAGACTGAGAGACAAAACAATCCTATTTAATATATAGAAACAAACAGGGAGGCAATCACAATGGGAAGACAAAGAAACATGTCCCAAATGAAAGAACAGAACAAAGCTCCAGAAAAAGAACTAATCAAAATGGAGACAAGTACAGAATGGCTATCATCAATAAATCAAAACACAAGTGTTGGTGAGGATGTGGAGAAAAGGGAACCCTCATACGTTGTTGGTGGGACTGTAAATTGGTACAGCCACTAGGGAAAACAGTATTGAGGTTTCTCAAAAAATTAAAATTGGATATATCTTTGACCCAGCAATTGCACTTCTGGGTATTTATCCAAAGAAAACCAAAACAATAATTCATAAAGATTTATGCACTCCAATGAAGGCAGCACAATTTACAATAGCCAAGATATGGAAGCAACCTAAATGCCCATCAACAGATGATTGGATAAAGATATTATGGTTCATATATACAATAGAATATTACTAGGCCATTAAAAAAATGAAATCTTACCATTTGCAATGACATGAATGGACTTAGAGGTTATTATGCTGAGTGAAATAAGTCAGACAGAGAAAGTTAAATATTATATGATTTCACTTATATGCGGAATCCTAGGAACGAAAAGAACAAACTAATCAAAACCAGACTCATAAATGTAGTGGACAATTTGGTGACGGACAGAGAGGAGGGAGGTTAGGAGACTGGGAGAATGGGGTGAAGAGTTAAAGAAGTACAAATTAGTAGTCGATAGTTGGTCACGGGAATGGGGAGCACAGCAGAGGGAATGCAGTTAGCATTAATATGATGGTTAGGTGGAGGGCCAGGAGAGGGAGGGAGCAATTGGGGAGACTGTTTTATGCACTATAGAGATGTCTAACCAATGTACTATATACTTGAAACTAATTTAAATAAATAAATTTTTAAAAATGGAGACAAGCAATCTACCAGTTGCAGAATTCTAAACACTTGTTATAAGGATGCTCAATGAACTTAGGGGAAGAGTAGATGAACTCAGTGAAAACTTTAACAAAGAGATAGAAAACATAAAAGTAGATGTAAAAAAATGAAAAAGAAACAGTCAGAAATGAAGAATGAGATAACTGAAATGAAGAATGCCTTAGGAGGAATTAATAGTAGATTAGATGAAGCAGAGAATTGAGTCAGTGATTTAGAAGATAAGGTAGCAGAAAACACCCAATAAGAACAGCAAGAAGAAAAAAGAATCCAAAATATTAGGATAGTTTAAGGGGCCTCTGGGACAACATCAAGCATACCAACATTTGCATCATAAGGGTATCAAAAGGAGAAGAGAGAGAGCACAAGGAATTGAAAACCTATTTCAAGAAATAGTGTTGGAAAACTTCCTGAACCTTGTGAAGGAAATAGACATATAAGCCCAGAAAGCACAGAGTCCCGAACAAGCTGAAGCTAAAGAGGCTGACACCAAGACATCATAATTAAAATGCCTAAGCTTAAAGACAAAGAGAATTTTATAAGCAGCAAGGGAAAAGCAGTTAGTTATCTACAAGGGAGCTCCCGTAAGACTATCAGCTGATTTCTCAAAAAAAACTTTGCAGGACAGAAGTGACTGGCAGGAAATATTCAAAGTAAGAACTACAACCCAGATTACTCTACCCAACAAAGTGACTGGCAGGAAATATTCAAAGTGATGAAAGTAAGAACTACAACCCAGATTACTCTACCCAACAAAGTTATCATTTAGAATTGAAGGAGAGATAAAGAGCTTCCCAGACAAGGAAAAGCTAAAGGAGTTTATCATCATGAAGCCTGTTTACAGCAAATGTTAGAGGAACTTCTTTAAGAAAATGAAGGAAATAAGATAAAAGTTATTAATATAAAATGGCAATAACTACATATCTAACAACAATTACTTTAAAATACAAATAGATTAAATGTTTCAATCTAAAGATAGAGTGGCTGAATGGACAAGAAAACAAGACCCTTACATATGCTGCCTACAAGAGACTCACTTCAGATCAAAGACCCACACAGTCTGAAAGTAAAGGGATGAAAAAAGATGTTTCATGAAAATGGAAACAAAAAACGCTAGAGTAGCAATACTTATACCAGTCAAAATAGACTTTAAAACAAAGGCTATAACAAGAGACAAAGAAGAACCAATTATTTCACTTCTGTGTATTTATCTGAAGAAACTCAAAACATTACTTTGAAGGGACATGTAAATCCATATGTTCAACGCAGCATTATTTATAATAGCCAAGATATGGAGGCATCCTGGGTGTCCATAAATAGATGCATGGATAAAGAATAGGTGATACACTCACACACACACACACACACACACACACACACACACACACACACACACTGGACTATTACTCAGCTATAAAAAAGAATGAACTCTTGACATCTGCAACAACATGGATGGACCTAGAGGGTATTGTGTAGAATGGAATAAGTCAGACAGAGAAAGATAAATGTCATATATGGAATCTAGAGAATAGGATAAATAAACAAACAACAGAAACAAACTTATAGATACAGAGAGCATTTTGATGGTTGTCAGATTTGAGAGTGGGGGAATGTGTGAAGCGGGGAGGGGATTAAGAGAAACGAATTAGTAGTTACAAAAAGGTCATGGGGCTGTAGTTACAAAAAAGCATGGGAAATATAGTCAGTAGTATTGTAATAACTATGAATGGTGTCAGATAGGTACAGGATTTATCAGAGTGATTACTTCATAAGTAATATAAATGTGTAATCACTGTGCTGTATAGCCGAAACTAAAATAATATTGTATGTTAACTATAACTGAAAAAAATATATAAAATATTTAAAAAAGGAAATTATAAGGATAGCTATAATGGAAATGCAAATCGAAACCACAGTGACATAACCACCTCACAGCTGTTAGTATGGCTATTATCAATAAGACCAGAAGTAAGTCTTGGAGAGGGCGTGGAGGAAAGGAACCTTCATATATTGCTGGTAGGAATGTAAATTGGTACAGCCGCTATGGAAAATAGTATGGAGGTTCCTCAAAAAATTAAGAATAGAGCTACCATATGACCCAGCAATCCCTCTTTTGGGTGTCTACTCGACAAATTGGAAAACACATATTCATAACAATATATGTACCCCTATATTCATTGCAGCATTATTCACATAGCCAAGACATGGAAACAACCTATATGTCTTTTGATGAATGATTGGATAAAGAAGATATGGTACATATACAATGGAATACTACTCAGCCATAAGAAAGACTGAAATACTGTGATTCGTGACAACATGGATGAATCTTCGGAGTATTATGTTAAGCGAAAAAAGTCAGATAAAAAAGGACAAGAACCATGTGATTTCACTCATATATGAGATATAAAACAAGTAACAAATGAACAAAGAAAATGAACAAATTTGTAGATACAGATAACAGTTTGGTGGTTGCCCAAGAGGAAGCGGGGTTGAGGGAGAATGAAGAGAGTAAAGGGGGTCAAATATATAGTAATAAAAAGAGATTTGACTTTGGGAGGTGAACACACAATGCAATATACAGATGATGTATTATAGAATTGTATACTTGAAACACATATAATGTTATTAACCAATGTCACCCTAATAAGTTTAATAAAAAAGATAATCATAAGGAAGAGAAAATATATGTACAGTAGTGTATGTATTTATTGAAAAAAATCTGCATATAAGTGCACCCATGCAGTTCAAACCCCTGTGTTCAAGAGTCAGCTGTGCTCAGTAATCTTTTTTCTCTCCCTTTACCTGTTCAGTGTAAATCACATTTACAAGGCAGTTTTTGTTATTGTTTTGTTGATTATTTCTTCAATATCTGAAGTATAATTGAGATAAAATGTGGGTCATTGAATAAAAGGTCTGAGACTTGTATTTTTTCTTCAACAAGAAGCCCTTTGATCCTTTTAAATTCATCAATAATAGATTAAGCACATTAACATTTTATCTATTTTCCACAATCTCAGATCAGTTTGAAACTTAAAAAAAAACCAAACCCATAAAACTATATTTGTATGTTTTTATGTCTGTCAAATAGTATGAATTTGACAGGTTAGCATTTCTTTAGAATTCTGATTTGAGGGAAATTGTGTTTAATTGATGTGATAAAAACAAAGGGAAGTAACATAGAGTTGAATAGCCAGATAAAAAGGATTTGCTTCTAAGTAGGAGACTGGAAGTTATATCAACAGTTGTATTTTTCAGTTCACTTTGTTTCTCTTTCTCTCTCTCTGACTCCAATCTAATTTATTTTTGCATTAAATAATTCAGCTCTTTTCCCTTTGTAATGGGTTGTATTTGGGGAGATGAAGACAAACTGCTTAGACCTTGAAAAACACATGGGCTCCTCGGGTAGATGGCATCTGCGAGGACTCAGATCTCCCTCTACATTCTATAGGGAAAAAACAGAGCCAGGTGCATTTCTTCCAAAATCAAATTAGCTGCAAGATGCCACATCCAATTGTGGCAAATTGATGTGAGAGTTTGTGATGTCTGCAGCAGCTCTCCCAGCAAAGGTCACCACAAAAAGACACAGACACCAGGCGGGGGTGCAGCAACTTGTGCTAAAGCTGTTCTGACAATAGCAGGGAAGATGTAAAATGCAATCAGCTTTTTGAAAATTGCAAGAGAATCCAGTTGTAAGTATGTATTCTAATTGGATTTACTGTGCCATCATTTACCTTTTTAAGGATGTTAACATAACATTATGTTTAATTGAAAAAATGGGTAGTTAACTATTCAGGAGAGACTCTCCAGCCCCCCATGTAAGCCACAGTCTAATCAGGCACAAAATATAGGTTGCCCTAATCACATCGCCAGACAGTTTTCTCATTTCTTAAATAAAATTTGCTTATTTACCACTGAAAATTAACTGAAAATGTTGACATGTGACAAATTTGCCCATCTTGATAGTTGTTTTTAAAGATCTCCCTTGACATTAACAAGTTTGCATCATGCTTTATGACATTTAATTAGTCATATTTTATTTAATGAACATGGTAAGATATCTAAAGCAATCCAAATGTTTTCTGAAATGCCCAAACAGGAGGCAGCAGTTCCATACATTGTGAGAGACCAGGCACGTGCCTACTCAGATTGTTTACCCAGAAAATTTGCGTTTTTGGCTATATCAGGCTGAGAAATGGGAATATCTTACGGTTTCAACAATTTCAGGACCCGCATCGAAATCTGTCTATAAAGTGCATGTACTTTTCCAAGCCAACCTAAGCCTGGATATGTCTCTGTTTAAAGCTAAAAATAAAGCTATCTGCTTCACCTGGCAGTCTCATTCTATAACTATATTTATTAAATAATGAATGGATGAATGAGTACATTGCCTTGGAGGAGATGGATTTATGCAATTGAAATCTTTTTTTCTCACAACTTTCTTCTCGACTTCTCACATACTTTATTTTCACAACCACTGGTGATTTTCAGGGCACTTATTCATGCAAGCCTTGAATACAGTATAGATCATGTATTGAGTACTCAGCATGTGCCAGGCATCACTGCATTTAAGCCCTCTCCAAACACTAGGAGTAGGGAACCATTATCACTTCCATTTTTTAATATGGTGAAACCAAAGCTTAGAGATGATTACTAACAGTTGGCAAATAACTGACAAAGTTTAAGATCAAACTCACAACTTCTTGGAGCAGATCAGGGCCCCTGTAAACAATTGCCTGCCCCTCAGAGGGCAGATTTATGCTCAGAGGTAACTCCTCAGCCCTGTTCACACCCAGACTGCTTTATTCCAAGTTTCAAGCCTGAGCACTTAACTGGTCCACAAATCAGCCTAACTCTTTGCTGGTCCTACTCTTAAAAAAAAAAAAAATATATATTTTTGTGCCTGTCGTATTGAGTATGTGTTTGAACTGTTTTCCGCTTCCCATCTTCCATGACTACCATGATATGCATATATATACATATATATATATATGTATACACACACACACACACACAATTCAAAATACTATGGAATGTTTTTATAAAAAGTACCCCCAAAATCCACAATGGGAATTTTATTTCTAATTTTAGAGTGTAAATTCTGCTCCTTTCATACAGTAGCCTCGTAATAAAACCTGCTCTGCCCAAGTTTGTCTAGTAAGATTTTATTTTAAATGCTACTGTAAATCTGAATGTGTCTCCAAACTTCATGAATTTTTTCCTGTACAGACATAAGTTATTCAACTTTTCAAAATTCCAATAAGGAAAAGAATTACCTTTGTTTTGTACAGGTGAGTAAACTAAGACATACAAAAGAGGAGGACAGTGACAGGAAAAGAATCAGAGATCCGCTCTGCCTTTATCTTGGCTGTACAAAACCTCAGGGAAGATGTTTATAAACACCCAAAAAATCCATCTCAGACTTGGACTGCTTATATTTGAAAGTAAGATAAATGTAACTTTAAAGCATTTACTTAAATATTTCAATGAATATGAACCTCCCATATCTGTGGTTACTCCAACCACTTCCAAACTTCTCTCTCCCCCAAATAAGGAATGCAGATATATATTTTATGTTAAAATAGCAGAGCCCTAAGTGCATTAAGAACATCATTTCAATACAGTTTTTACTTATGCAGACAATTTTTTAAAATGAAACAAGACAGATACAATAGCAGAGGCGCCATAGATTAAACAAATATCACTTAACCAATTACCAATTATTCATGCTAATGAAGGACAAGGCAGAGCTCTGATAAATTAAAACCCCAAATAAACTGAATGTGGTCTAGCCAATGATTCTTCCCCTTTTGCAAGTGCCTAAGGAACAGCTATAAAATAACTGATCTGAATTTTACATCCTCATGCTTCCTCCACCTGCCCACCCTCTGACTGTAGCTCTAATGAGCAGGAAAACAATCAAAGGGCAGACAGCTGGAGGGAACTCAAAGGGAGTAAGGGGTACCCACAGAGTAGAGAATCAGCTCTTGGATAATCTAGAGTCGATTGGATACACAACGGCCTGCTATTGGCCACTTATTTTGGATGAGGGGCCAAAACCAAGCCTAACATAAATAGCTCTTTCCTGGATCTTCCTCTCCTGGGCCAGCTGTGGACATTCATGGATGGCAGCCATATTTGGCACATTCCTTGCTTCATTTCTCTCCCCTCCCAAGTAATCAGGGATTGAGCCAGAAAACTCGGGCTATACCGGAAGTCTGGTTCTTGTCATTTTGCAAAACCTCAGCCTGGGTCAAAGACTGGAAAGAACTGAGGGGGCTGCAGAGCAACGTCTTCAAATGATTGATGCCAGGGGACTTTGGGCCACCGCATTTCATGGGCCTCTCATTTGTCCCCTACCTGTGTGATGCCTTCCTTTCTTCTGTTACTCTTGTTCCGCGTTCCTTTGTCTGGATTTCTTCTCCTATTCTAGTACTTTAGTGTTGCATCTTGCCACTGCTGTCTTTTGCCTTCTCTCTACTTTGTGGCCTCACTCACCTCAGCATCACACATCCTGCATGTGACTGGGGTATTAGCTAGTTTTCTGATGCTCCATGAGGCACCTTGATCATGCCTAACATAAAGCTAGTATGCAACTGTATGGTCTTTCCTTTGCTAAAATATCTGAGCCTTCAGAGTGCATCTCTATTAACCTGGTTTTCCAAGCCCAACCCTTGAACCCCTCCACAGCTCCATGTTTCAGAAACTAAAGGGTTAAAGCTGGACATGGCAGGAGATCTGCTTGGCCTCCATTCTATTTGGTTGGTGATTTTGCCATGCCCATCAGAAAGATGTTCTGCCTCATCATCCCATAGCTCAGATGCACTCAGGGTACTCCTAGAAACCTATAAGGCCAAGTGTTTATAAGTAGTAGTAGGGGACTAAAAATAAATGAAGTATTTAGTCATTTTGAGATCAGAAGTTGTTTTCAGTTGCTATTGGTAGGACTCTGACTCATCTATGCATGTGTTAGAAGCTACTATAATTTGGGGAAAAGATTTCTACTTATTTTAGAATTTCAAAAATGGTTCATAGATTCATGCCTTTATACATATTTTTTACTCTATCTGGAATGCCTGGCCCATCAGCTCACCTGGCAAACTGCAGTCTCTGATGACCCTTATCTATATAAGAAGTCACGTGCTCCCCTGTGTTCCCACAGAGATTTGTACCTTTCTCTATTAGAGCATGTATTGCCTTGTGTTGGAGCTATTTGCTAACCCATCTCTCTCTTCCACTAAGCCAATATTTCACTGCCTTGTCAGCACACTGGAAGCACCCAGGGAGTTTTAAGACACACCAATAATTGGGTCTTACCCTCAGAGATTCTGATTTAATTGGAAAGAGGTGAGACATTTAATACCTCCTCAAGGGACTCTAACACAGAGCCAAGTGTGACTTTTACTGCACTAGATTATGAGCTCCTTGAGGGTAGTTATTGTCTCTATTCATTTTTATAACATCTGCCCCTGGTACATTGCATGGCAAATAGTAGATGCTCATTGAATGAATGTATATCTGCATTAGTTGGCATGGTTCTAGGTAATCATTAAGGGCCCTGTGGCAGAGGCTGCTAGATTTCTGCTAATATTAATTCTCCCCTCTATAGAAGAAGTGGTAAAATTTTTAGCTGCAGATATAGGACTGCCTAGGAGAAATACCACATTTTTAGCATCTCTTTTAGTTAGGAGAGGCAAGGGAAATAATTCTGGTCAATGGAAATGTGAGCAGAAATAGTGTGTGCAATTTCTAGGTCATGCCCTTAATAAGAATAGTCACACTCTTCTATGCCCTCTTCTTCCCTGCTGGCTGTAATGCAGACCTGGTGATGGTGGGCCATCATGAGCCATGTTGATGAGAGTAATAGAATAGAAGGGATTTGATCCCTAATGTGGTACCATCATGCTGGCCCTAGAGAAAGACAAACTGAAGTCGCTATTATTTGTGGTCTCTGTTACAACATTCAACTGTTAGTGTTTAATTAATTTGAAAAAATTTATATTTTACTCTCATAAAGCTTGATACTTGAGCTTGATAACTCTAGTAAAACTTGTAATAACTCCACTCCAATCAGGCAGCCAACATGTTGCTCCACAGTTGCAACACTTACTTAGGTCTCTGATGGCTCCTGATCACTCTTAAGCTAAAGGCCAAAATCTATCACATGGACCACCTGCCTCTTCGACCTCATCCTGCCCTCTGCTACCCTTGGTCTCTCTGCCCCAGTCTCATTGGCCTTCTCTTGGTTCTTCAAACAAGCCACACTCTCCACTATGGGGTCATTGTATTAGCTGTTTGATCTTGCCCAAAGTTTTCATCTGGTTAACTCTAACTCATCTGCTGTCTCAGATCTCAGCTTTATTGTCACATCTTCAGGTCTCTCCTGAACTTTCTGACTAGGTAAACCCCATATTATACATCTTGAAACTCTGCATTCATCACAATTGTGACTTTGCATTTACTGGGATGCTTATCTAATTAGTAATTGTCTACATCACTAGACTATTAGCTTCACAAGAGCAAGGCCTGTGGTTGTTTTTATTCATCATTGACAACCCAGTGTCTAGAATAGAGCCATGCAGTAGGTGCTCAATAAAGATTTGTTAAATGAACAGATGAATATATAAGTAAACCCAAGAGGACAATCTCCCTTCCACTGCAGAAGGAGACAGAGGCAAGGAAGATGGTAAGCATAAGGTTAAAACATTAAGAGAAGAGGGACTTTTATTTTTTAACTCTTGCCAAAGATCATCAGCCAACTATGATCTGGCTAGAGAAAAGTTAGCCAAGAGTGATCTCACTAGCCTCATCCCCAAATTAAGTTGTTCTTGGCACTCTAGCTACCAAATCACAAATGGGTGGACTGGTTCAGCTCTGGGTAGCAGCATTTCTTCTTTGAGCTCTAATGAATGGGACAGCATTAGTACCTACTCTTTCCTCTCTTGTTTGTAGGCTTATCTGCTTGAGTCTCCCTGGTCTGAGGACCTCTACAGGGTCACGAGCGCTTGTCCAAAATAGTTCCTCTTGCTTGGAATCACCTACCCTTGCCCCTTACCATAGTATCCATGTCTTACATGCCCTTCAAGGTCTGAGCTTTTTCTATCTCCTTCAGTAAGATTTGATGAACTACACTAACTTGTGCATACTCTCCCCCAAGCCCTGAACTTTAGGTTTGTCAGGAGCATTCAATAGGTCCTCATGATAAATTGTCCAGCAACATTATTTATTTTAGGTGACTATACATAGACTATCTCCACACATAGACTATAAATTCATTGAGGGCAAGAATATGAATCTTTTAGTCTTAGCACTCAACACAGGGATGCTGCCTAGTAAGCATCTACTGAAGCAAGGAGTGTTTGTTTAGGATAGTGATGATGGTGATGACAACATAAGGAAGCATGTATCCTCTTCCAGGAGACTGTTGGCACCTTGCTAATCTGTAATCCTGTATGCCAAAATTAGAGCAAGAATAGAGTGCACATGGGTCTTAAGAAAAGATTTCTCTCCAGGATTTAAAGTTCCTCCCAGCACAAGGCACCATGAGGGCTCTAATTTACTCACAGCCAAAGTAAAATAGCTGAGATCTAAATCTCAAAATTGCCCACGGCAAGAAAACTCTGAGTGAATTAAAGAAGTCTCTTTTAACTTTGATTGTAGTGGAAGGGGAAAAAATTAACCAGGTAAGTCCAAAGAACATTAATCTTGAGTACTAACCCTGTGTTTCATTATATTCTCCACAGTTCCTCAGAGGGTCCCAGCAAGCTTCATCCCCAGCTGCCCACAGTGATCAGCTAAATAATGCATGCTTGTAATAACTTTCTCTCCTTCCTTGTTTCACTCTTTCTAGTTCCCCCACTTGCTCCTTGGGATCACTTCCCCCAAAATACTACTCTTATGAGTCCTTGGTCTCAGGCCTGCTTTTCAGGAAGGAACTCAAATACAAACAATTAGTACTTACATGTAACACTTGAGGAATGTAGTGGTGGCCTCAAAAATGTTAAATCCTAATCTCTGGGAACTGTAGATGTTACCTTATTTGGAAAAGGAGTCTTTACAGTGTTACAAGGATATTTAGATGGGAGATCATCCTGGATTATCCAGATGGGCCCCAAATGCCATCATATTTAACCTCAGATATGATTCATGTGATGAGGCAGAGGGAGATCTGATATACACAGAATAAGAGGAGGCAATGTGACCACAGTAGCAGAGATTGGAGTGATATGATCACAAGTCAAGGAAAGCATATAGCCATTGGAAGCTGGAAGAGGCAAGGAGAGAGTTCTCCCATAGAGCCTCCAGAGGGAGTGCAGCCCTGCTCATAGCTTGACTTTTGCCTGCTGACATGGATTTCCAGCTTCTGGCTACCAAAACTGTGAGAGAATAAATGTTTGTTGTTTTAAACTATCAAGTTTGTGGTAATTTGTTGCAATAGCCACAGGAAACTAATACAAAGAAACTGAAGTGCACAGAGCTCAAATAATCTGCCTAAAGTCTTCTAGTTAGTAACTGGTATAGCCAGGATTCAAACTCAATTTTGACTCCAATGCCCAAGTTCTCAGTACTTTGTTTTCTCTCTAAGTAGAGAGGGCAAGATTCCTGCTCTGGAGAGTAGGCAGGCAACTACACAAGGAATCATAGCTGATGTTGGTAAGTGCTATAATGGAGGGATGTTGGTGTCTGGAAATTGGGGGAAAAGGAAGCCTTCCCTGGGGAGAGGTTATTACATAGCGGCAACCAGGAAAACTGTGTGTGAGATGGACCACTGCACTGAGCGATAAACCAAACAGATTCCTGTTAATCAGTTTTAACCCACGAATATCCTTCTTTAACCTCTGATGCTGAATGAAAGCCAGATTCCTACCAGGTCAGTCCAAAATATTTGTTTTGATTCTTCTACCTCTTGCTCAGGGAGAACTGAGATAAATTCTCTGCAGGAAGTCCTCCCTCAGTTCTGGAGAATTCTCTAAGTTCCCATTAAAGTAAGACATTCTGTCTCTGAAAACCCAGGGAGGAAATTTATTGTAGACTCAAGGGTTCCTGAAGGCATGCTCTATATCAAAATACAGAGTCCAACAGACAGGGTAGAGGACTCAAGAGGTATGTGGGACTCCATGCTAGAATACAAATAAAGGGACAACAGAAAGTGGGAACAAGCAAGGAGTTTTGCTGGGTTCATTTTATGGTGGATGTTAAGTCCTTAACTATGACCTTCCTAATTTGGTCATTAATAAAGCCTTAAAAAATCCCTAACCATTACCACTTAGCATTAAATATTTCACTTCTCCAATATTTCTGGGGTTACCTCTTCCTTTCACACAACAGTTTATCCCTGAAGAAATTCCTTGAGTAATGTCATCAGATAACCCTATCTGATTCTTCTCCCGGTAATTGGTTGGCACGTCTGTGGCTCTTTTATTCTGCAAAACTTATCAAATACCTTCTGCCAAACACTGGGCAAAATTCTGGGCATATAGCAATAACAAATATCATCCTTGACCTCGGAGTGTTCACAATCCAGGTGGCAAGACAGATGAACATACAATACTTACAAAATAATACTAAAGATATGCATATGGTGGTGTGGGAGAAGAGAGGAGGCATTCCCAGCTTGGTATGGGAAAACTTAGAGAAAGGCACTTGGAACAGGAGACACTGTGCTGAGTTTTAAAGGAAAAGTCTAGAGTTATCCAGGTGGAAAAGGAGGATAGAGAGAGGGGGTGTGGAGGGAAGGCACAGGGAAACATTTTAGTCGGTTCAAGCTGCTATAACAAAACACCACAGATTGGCTGGCTCTAACAACAAATATTTATTTCTCATGGTCTGGAGGTTGGGAAATCCAAGATTAAGGCACCAGCAGATTCAGTTTCTGGTTTCTGGTGAGAACTCTCTTCCTGGTCTGCCCATGGCCAACTTCTTACTATATTCTCATGTGGGTAAGAGAAATCTCTGGTCTTTTCCTCTCTTATTAGTGCACTAGTCACATCATGGGAGCTCCACCTTCATGACTTCATCTGACTTTAATGAATTACCAAAGGCTCTACCTCCAAGACCAATGCATTGGGATTAGGGCTTCAACATATGAATTTGAGGAGGACACAAACATTCAGTGCATAGCACATGTACAAAGGCAAAGATGTGAGAGTGGAAACAAGAAAGTATGAGAGAGTAAGAGCAAGAGTGAGAGAGAATAACTGGGGAATTGGTATGCCCTTGGTGTTGCTAGAGCTCAGAGTACCTGTACATGCAGCTGGAGAGGTAAGCATGAAAACCTTATATGCCATGTTGAAGTTAGAATTTATTATGAATATAATGGAGAGTCATTGAAGAATTTTAAGTCAGCAGTGACATGATCAGATTTACCTTTTAAATGATCACTATGGCATCAGTGTGCAGAATATATTGGAGTGAGGCCTGACTGGAGACAGAGAGGCCAGTTAGGGAACTATGGCAGTGATCCAGGTGAGAGATGATGAAATGGGGATGACAATAGGGGACAGATACAAGAGCAATTTAGGATATAGAATTAGCAGGAGGAGTTGGCTACAGATAAGCACTGGAAGCTGAGGGCTGAGGGAATACTTGAGGATGACTATCAGATTTCCAGCTTGTAAATGAGTTGGTAAATGAGTAAGAAGATTTGGGAGAGAGGGGAAGTAATGAATTGAGTTAAGGATATTCTGGGTTTAAGAATATTCCTGATCATCCCAAGTAGAGATGTTTAGTAGGCAGGTTATTCAGAAAACCCTTTTAGACTCTCTTCAATTTCCAGTCAATTCTCTCTCCTTGAGTGGTATCATTGCTCATACACATCAGCTATCACCTAAATGCTGATAACTCTCAAGTATTTAAATTCTACCTGAACCTCTCTTCTGAGCTCCAACTTCCTAGATCCAATCACCAATTAAGTATTTTCTCTTGGATGTCTCATTTCAGAGGTTAAGCGACTGCATCCCATTACCAGGGTAATCTGTTTAAAGCTGTGCTGTCCAATACAGTAGCTGCTAGTACTATTAAGTACTATTACTACTGAGTATTATTGAGAACTTAAAATCCGGCTAGTCCATCAAGAAATGAAAATACAAATCACAGACCAGGAGAAAACATTTGCAAAATACATACGTGGATAAAGCACTATTATCTAAGACATACAAAAATTTCTTAAAACCCAACAATAAGGTGAACAACACAATTAAAAATGAATAAAAGACATGAATAGACATCTCATCAAAGGAGATATGCAGATGACAAATAAGCATGTAAAAAGTTGCTCAACATCATATGTCATTAGGGAATTGCAAATTAAAACAATAATACATCTATTAAAATGGCTAAAATTCAAAATACTGAGAACACCAAATGCTAGTGAAGATGCAGAGAAATAGGAGCTATCATTTGTTGCTGATAGGAATGAAAAATGGTATAGCCACTTGCAAAGAAAGTTTGGTAATTTCTTATAGAACATAGCCATATGATCAAGCAATTGTGGTCCTTGGTATTTATCCAAACGAGTTGAACACTTAGGTCCATACGAAAACCTGTACACAGATGTTTACAGCAATTTTATTCAGAATTGCCAAATCTTGGAAGTAACCAAGATGTCCTTGAGTAGGGGAATAGATATATAAATAGTATTACATTAAAACAATGGAATATTATAAAGAAATGAGCTATAAAGCCATGAAAATACATGGAAGAAGCTTAAATGTATATTACTAAGTGAAAGAAACCAATCTGAAAAGGCTACATGCTTTATGATTCCAATTATATGACATTCTGGAAAAGGCAAACTATGGAGACAATAAAAGGATCAGTGGTCATTAGGGATCGGCAAAGAGAGAGGGATAAATAGGCAGAGCAGAGAGGATTTTTAGGGCAGTCAAACCACTTTGTATGATACTATTATGGTGGATATATGTCATTATACATTTGTCAAAATCTATGGAAGATACAACACCAAAAGTAAATGATAATGTAAACTATAGACTTTGGGTGATATAATGTGTAATTGTAAGGTCATCAATTGTAACAAATGTACTACTCTGGTGGGGCATATTAATAGTAGGGCAGGCTATGCATGTGTGAGGCAAGGGAGTGTACGGGAAATCTCTGTAACTCCGGCTTGATTTTGCTGTGAACCAAAAACTGCTCAAAAAATTAGTCTACTTTTAAAAAATGTGGCTAGTCCAAATTGGAATGTGCTATAACTATAAATTAAACCCTGGATTTCAAAGACTTGTATGAAGAAACAAATGTAAATATGTTATTAATAATTTTTATGTTGATTATATGATAGGAAGACAATATTTAGAATATATTAAATAAAATATACTATTAAAATGTGTGTATTTTTTGACTTCCAAAAATGTGGCTACTAGAAAATTTTAAGTAGTATGTGGCTTGTATTCTCTTTCTATTGGACAATGCTGGCTTATACTATAAACAAGTCAGCACAAGAAACCAGGACCTGTGGCTTCTAATCTAAGATGAATCAGTCATTCAGCAAACATATTTGAAGTACCTACTCTGTTATGAATAAGACAGAGATGGTCCCCGCTCTTGGGAAACTTAGAGTCTTTTTCTGCCTTGTTATTGAGGTCAGTACAAGAAACAGTTTTGAAAAGTACAAAGCATTTTATAAATATAAAGAATAACATGACTATAATTTTCAAGTAGAAAGAAGATATGCTCTTTCCAGATGAGAATTAGAGATATCAAGAATCCTCATGTAGATAGAAAGCCATGCAATCAATCCAATAATTATGACCATTTCAGTGACATGGAAATGGTATTGAAATTATACCAGAGGGTAAAAAGGAGAATTATGAGGACTATATAAATTGCGATTTCTAGTAAAATAAGTTCAAGTTCGGAATCCTTGAACTGTATATAACCAAAGGAGCTCTGCAGGGAGAGTTTTGCCTATTGACTAATCTTTACTTTGGTAGTAGAGAGGTTGGATTTTAGTCAACTTTTCCTCCATCTATGCTGTTGGAAGATAATGGCAGGAACAGTTAGAATAGAATAGTCAAACAAAGCCTCAAGGGAAGCTTAAATCACACACGACTGGCCAGAAATGCCAGAAGCAGCAGCCACATAGCAGAGGCAGCTATGTTTTGAAGGGCAACTCAGTTTGAAGCAAGCCCTTGGGATGGCCAAGGAGCTAAAGGGCAGGTGACCAGCGGCCCCAGTCTCTGAATGGATTGAAGGGTGAAGAAAGTGGAGGCCAGGACCAAGCTTTACGCTGTACTTAGCAAATGCTTACCTCAGGGACCACGTACTCTGCAAGGAGACCTTCGAAGGCCAAGCCTCTCATTTTATAGGTGAAGGGGAGAATCAGGTGCTGGCTGAGCTCCTGCTTTGTGCTGGGACCCAGGCTACTGTGAGAGCCCAAAGGCAATGACATGGTCTCTCCTTCCAGGGAACAATTCTCGGCTGGGAGACGATCCCATGTATTTGGCAGAGTTTCTTCCACATTGGAAGCAGTCTGTAAATAATTAGTTCAAAAAGTACATTGTACTATTTACAAAACAATTTAGGTAAAATTGTCTGAACTTCTTTGTACGGTTCTGTAAAATTGGGATGGTTAGAAGAATTAATTATGAGAGAACATTTTGTACTTCAAAACAAAAATCAGGAACAAAAGGAAAAAAACTATTTTGTCGTACTGGGAATGGTTCTTTGTAATCTGCAAATTTCCCCCCAATTCAGGCGCATACTAGAGTTTGTGTTTGCATGATGATTAAACAAAATGGGTCTTAGAGTCACAGGCTTTGGTCCTGACTCCTGTCCCACAATGTGCTAGCTGTGAATCTTAGAGCAAGTTGCTTTACTTCATTAGGTCTTTACTTCACTTTTAAAATGGGGGTGATGGTACCTACATTAAGAGGCTGTAAAGGGGATTGAGTTAAATAATTGAGTATGCTAAAACTCAAAGTACAGTGTCTGGAAGCTAATAATGCTCAGTGGATGGTAGTTATTGTTGGTGTTAACACATAAGTACGCCTAATATCTAGATCTTTCAAAAATATCCCTCCCTCTCTTGCATGCATTCATACACACATACTCATATGGTGAATATAGTGACAGAACAAGACCTGGGGCTGGAAAGTCTATTTTCTCTGTCTCCCCATGTGACTCTCCAATGATGGTCATATTGTATTATTGAAAACTCCAAAATTCTTAAATACATTTTGTACACTTGAGGAAATAATTTCATTGAATATTACTTGAAATATGACGTCATTGAATCTGGCTTAGAAACATTTTTTCCCCCATTTATTTGACAAATATTTCCTGAGCAGCAACTATGTGTCAGGTACAGTTCTGGGCCCTGGGGCTACAGTGGTGAAGAAGACAAAATCCAGCTCTGAAGACCTTTCGTTCTAAGCAAATAAGCAAGGAGTATGTCAGGTGCTCTGAGAAACAGATAAAGCAGGGACTAGAAAAAGACAGGATGGGAACTGTTTTTGAAAGAATGATCGGGGAACGTCTTTCGGGAAAATTATATTTGAACATATGAAGTTCCTGAGCATTAAGGGGGTGATGAAGAAATCCATGAAAATATCTGGGGGAGTGCTACAGGCAGAGAAATCTACAAATGTGATGGTGGGGCAGCTCTTGACTATGACCTTACTCGTTGGAATAAAATTTGCCTCTGTGAATGTGGCTGTGTATATACTCCTTAGAGAATTTGCTATGTTCATGGGGCTTTCAATAAAGGTAGAAATTTGGGCAATGGTTGGCAAAAGGTAGAGGGAGAGTCTGGGGGGAGTGGAGGGAAGAATTAAGGAAAAGATGAGTTGAGATCTTGAAATGGCTCTATAGCTCAATGGCTTCATCTGAGAGTGTGTCTACATCAGTTTCTTAATCTTGGCAGTTGATATTTTGGGTGGATAATTCATTATTGGGGGAGGGGGAGACTGTCCACTGCAATGTGAGATGATTGGAAAAATTTTTAATCTCTACTCACTGGGTTCCAGTAGTATTCTCCTATTTCTAACAACCCAGAATGTTTCTAGTTTGCCAAACATCCTCTGGGAGGACAACTTGCCCCTGGTTCAGAACCACTGGTCTACATATTGGTGGAACAAGTGTTTGGAATTTTTTACTTCAAAAATGTCATCATGGGAAAAAAGTTTAATCAACATTTAATTCAGATTTGATTGGGACGTGAGCTGTATCTATTGAACAGCCCTGTGCCAAGTGCTTTTCATGTATTAGTTTATTTAATCCTCACAACTGATGATGGAGGTATCATTAGTACTGTTTTATATATGGAGAAACTGGGGCTTCTGGAGATTGAGTGACTCATCCGAAGTCACACAGCTAGTGATCAGTAGAGCCAGGATTCAAATCCAGGTTTGATTGACTCTAAAGATCCTCTTTTGCTCTCGACCTGCACTGTCAAATGTGATAGACTTTAGCTACATATGATTATTTAAATTTAACCTAATTAAACTTAAATAAAGTAAAAAATTCAGTTGCACTAGCTACATTTCAACTGCTCAGCAGTGACATGTGGCTACTAACTACTGTATTGGAAGGTGTGGATATAACACATTTCCATTATCACAGAAAGTTTTATTGGACAGCACTGGTCTAGACCAATAAACTCAAAAGGAGGTGGAGGGGTAAGATAAATGAATAGATACAGCCTTAATCTCCATGGCTGGCATTCTTCAGGCATCAGGACTAAATGTAGTGCCCTTGTCCTATCTCACTGCCAACTGCACAAGTCCTCCCTTTCTCAACTCATTGTAGTTCCTTCTCATTCCATTACATTCTGAAGCCTCCCCAGAGAAAAGAGACACTGCTTCTGCCTTTTGGTAATGACTTTCTCTCTGGCTTAGGTCACCTGTGCACGCTTATACAATCTACTTGCCTTTCTGTAGGAAATGCTTGTAGGAGGTAGGCATGATCCTAATATTGTGAGTTTTACTTTTGTTTGCTGAAAAGGCTTTTAGAGCAAGAGATGAGCCTGTCTGGAAGTCATTGGGAAATCTAATTTTAGTTCTATGCAGGCAAGATGTGCACTCCAGATGGCAAGAATGTGAGAGAGATTAAACTTATTCAAGAGTCAAAATAAAAACATGGACTTACTCTATTTTAGTCTGCAAGACAGATATCCTTATTACCATGTCATCCTTTATCAGCCTTACTGAGTTCAATCTGGGCCCTCCCCATGTGCCTGTGGTTGGCTTTGGTGTCTTTTTAGTGTCAGACATGGTTCTAGACATTGGGTTGCAGCAGTGATGAAAACAGGCAAATATCCCTGCCTATATGAAGCTTGCATGCTAATAGGGAGAGATAGACACAAAAGAAAATTACTAGGTTCATATACATAGGATGGCAGATAGGATTTGTGCTATGGAGAAAAAGAAAGTAGGAAAGGAAGTTAGGGAATGCAAGTGAAGTAGAAGAATTACAATTTGAAATAGATTGGTCAGAGATGATTTCACTGAGATGACATTTGAGTAAAGACCTAAGGAAACTGAGATAATGAGTCATTTGGATGTCTAGGAAGATCTGCCTTCCAGGCAGAGGAACAACAAGTGCAATGGCTCTGAGGAAGAGAGCAGGAACAGCAAGGGGACTGGAGAGGCTGGAGCAGAGAGAAAAAGGTAAAGAGGGGTAGGAGGCGAGGTCAGAGAAGTTACAAGGGCACTAGAGCATGTAGGACTCTGAAGCCCTCTGTAAATATTTGGCTTTTACTTGAATGAGATGAGAAGCCGTTGGGCAGGAATTGACATAAATGATCAATCTGGCTTCTGTATTGCGAAAAGATTAGAGAGGAGTGTGGTGGTTTTAAAATATATGCCCACCATTATGCTCAGTGAGATGAGTCAGGCAGAGAAAGACAAATATGGTATGATTTCACGTGTATGTGGAATCTTAAACTCCAAAAACCCAAAGCAACATACCCAAGCTCATAGAAAAAGAGATCAGGCTTGTGGTTACTAGAGGTAGGGAGCGGGTGTGGAATTGGATTAAGGTGGTTGAAACTTACAAACTTCCAGCTATAAGATAAACAAGTCCTGGGGACATAGTGTACAACCTGATGACGATATTCGAAAGATGCTAAGAGAGTAGATCCTAAAAGTTCTCATCAAGATGAAAAAAAAAATTGTTTTCTTTTCTTTTTTTGATAACTATATGAGATGGTGGATGTTAACTAAACTTATTGTGGTAATCATTTCATAATATATACATATACAAAATTATTATGCTGTATACCTTAAATTTATATAGTGCTGTATGTCAATTATATCTCAATAAGACCAAAAGGAAAAAAAAAGCATTAATTTTTTTAGATGTGTCCACAAATGCTTTAATGCTCTTTTTAAAGAGGGGAGCTTAATTTTCTCCCCTTGAGTGTGGACTGCATTTAGTGACACACTTCTCACAGATAGAAGTGGTGGAAGTAATGGTGCATGACTTCGGAGATTAAACCTAAGAAACAGTGCAGCCTCCTTCTTGCTCTCTCTATCTCAGCTCAACTGCTCTGAGAGAAGCCAGTTATCATGTCATGAGGAGACTGAAGCAGCACATGGAGAGCCCTGTGGTGGGGGAACTGGGACTTCCTACCTATAGCCAGAGAGGAAATGTGTGGTCTTGTGTGAACAGCCATGTCAAAGGGTCACCTTGGAAATGGATCTTCCAGTCAAGCCTTCAGATGACATCTTGATGCAACCTCATAAGAGACCTTGAGCCAGAGACACCCTGCTCCTGGATCCCTAACTCACAGAAATTGAGATAATAAGTACTTATTATAAGCTGCTAATGTTTGAGATGATTTGTTATGCAGCAATAGGTCACTAATACAGGGAGCAAGAGTAGAAGCCAAAGATGCGTTAAGAGGCTATTTCAGTAATCCACATGAGGAAATGACTTGAAAGTAGTGAAAAATAATGAGGGCTGTAGTAAAATCAACGCTTACTTGGGCTTTCAAAATTATTCAACACATTAAATTTTTCTCTCCTGAGAAGAATATTTTCTCCTGGTTTATGTGACACCACATTTTGAACCTTGTTTTCCCTCTATATCACTGGCTGATCCTTATCATTCTCCTATGTTGGTACATCCTTTACTCAAGCTCTTAATGTTGGAGTAACCCAGGGCTTGATTTGGAGCTTCATTCTCTTTTCAGTTTATAGTCTCTCACCAGGAGTCCTCATCCTCTGTAAAGATTTTAAATAGCATGCATGCAACCACTGATTCCTATTCCTCTAGTTGTGTCCTTTCCATTGAGGCCCAGACTCAAAAATCCCATTGCTTACTTGACATCTCTATGTCTTTATCTAACAAGTTCTCAATTTTAACATGACCAAAACAAAACTCTTGACTTCCTGCCACCAGTCCTACTCTTATTACAATGGTCTCTAACTCAATAAGTGGAGCCACCATCATCCTGGTTGTTCAAACCAAAAGCATCACCCTTGATTTCTCTTTCTTTCACCCTCCACCTTTAGCCCAATGATTCTATGTCCAAAACATATATCTGCTTCCTGTTATTATTGTAGATTCCACCTTATTTGATGCTATCATTATCTTTGACTAAGACTTGTCCTCCAGCTCTCCTACAACAGCCAGTGTGATATTCCAAGAACACAAATCAGATTGAAGAGCTCTTATTCTAAAAACCCTTCAATAACTTTCCATTACACTCAGAATCAAATCCAGACTTGTCAAGTTCCTACATGAAGTTGGCCCCTGTGTACCTCTGATTTCATCTGATACCACTCTCCTCCTTTATTTTTTTTCTCCAGTCATGCTGACCTTCTCTCTCTTTCTTGATGATGCTAAATTCATTCCTGGATTAAGACATTTGCATTTGTTGTTCCTTCTGCCTGGAATAGTCTTTTTCAGATATCTTCATGGCTATAACCTTCCTGTTTTTTTGTTCTCATACAAATGTAATTTTGCAGAGGCTTTTCATTGTTCTAAATTTAAGTAGCCCTACCCTTTTCCAGTCACTTCTTGTTTTTTTCATCCTTTTTGGTTTTCTTCATAGCACTTATGCATTTGACAATTCTATCTTCACTTACCTATCTCATCCATATATTGGTTTACTTATCCATTTTCAGTCTTCTTTAGACACCTTGACCCTAACCTTTATCCTAATTCTTATCTCTCTTGTTCATTACCATATATATCCTCAGCTATTACCACAATGCCTGACACATTGCAGGTATTTGATAAATAACCATTGAATGTATGCATAGATTAATAAATAAATGATCTGATAGAGAAGAAAAAGTCCAATCTACTTTTCCATCTCTATCTAAACTCAAGGAGGCATAGGTAAAGGTGAACCTTTCTCAATTTTACCAAGCCTTCTCCTATCTCACAAATTTTGCACTTTTTCATTTCACATACATGATCCCTTCCTTCTCTCTGGTGTCTGTTCAAATATCACCTTATTAGAGAGGTCTACCCTGACCTTTCTTAATCAAATAGATCCCCTCCCATCATTTATTTCCAGAGATTTGGGGAAATATTTCAGCTCCATTTTCTTTTATGCCCAAAATATTGCAATGTTTTTCTGTTTGTTTGTTTGTTTTTTTTACTAAATGTGTTTTTCATCTAAGTTCGTGAAACTGTTAATTGCTGTGAAACCTCTCTTAATGCTTGGGCGAGTTGTTTTAATCATTATTGCTCTACAACAAGCCACCCCAAAATGTAGTGGCTTAAAACAACAATTTATTTCCTCATGATTCCATCATCTGGCCAGCAGTGAGTGTGGCTATAAGCTGGGAGCTCCATGAGAGTGCCTTAGTTCCTCCACAGGTCTCTTCATGTGGTTTAGGTTTTTTGTTGGCATGGTGGCTGGTTTCTAAGAGGGAGTATTCCAAGTCTGTAAACTCAGAAGCTGCAGATTGCTTGAGACTCAGCCTTAGAAGTTATATATTGTCACCTTTGCTGCATTCTGTTGACAAAGTCAGTCACAGGGCCACACCAGAATCAAAGGGAGGGAATATAGGCTCCGCCTCTTAATGGAGGGTTAGGAACAAATTTGTGGTCATCTTTAAACCATCATATTTAGTCTTTCAGAAAGGACTATATTTGTAATAAATTCAAGACATGCACTTTATGCATAAATTTCTTATATGAACTTATTTTTGCTTGTCATTATATTATTTCTCATAGAATAGAATATAACATTTGTTATAAGGTTGAAGGAGGGTAAGTTGTGGAAGAGCCCATTTTCTCATCTTCCCAGAGACACAATTGACCTACATTTCCCAGATTCCTTGCAGTTAGGCATGGCCATGAGACTGTACTCTAACTAATGAAATGAGAGTAGAAGCAGTATATATTCTTTTCCCCTTTCAGTAGCCCCTTTCAGAGTGACTTTGGAAGCCCCTTCTTGAATGGCAGAGCCTCCATCAGCATGGGTCCCTGGGCAACTGGTGGGGAAGGGCTGACCTATTCACCTACTCATTACCATAACAAATTTTATTGTATTTGAGTCATTGTGCATTCATTGCACAGGTCAATTCATCACAACAATTAGTCTATAATACATAGGTTTTAGTATGTTTTTCAAGATGCTTCAAAATATTTTAATGCTATTCTATGGGCTACAAAACAAAACAATATTCTCTCTGTTGGGGCATCTTCAAGATTAAGATGATATCCATAGTATCCTATATATCTCGTGAAGACAATTCTTAGGCCGTAAGCTATTTTCAGAATGTGTCTGGATAGTCCTTTTTATATCCATTTTCATCTCTGCCTCTAGACTTCCCATCAGTATTTGGTCATTTATTTGACAAATAATACTTTAAGCATCAATTATGTACTACCAGTGTTACAGACATTGCTGGGAGGCAATGAACATCATAGGTTAAACCCTGTCCTCATACTGCTTAAAGAGGGTTGATGGCCTTAGGAAGTCTCTTGGCCAGCCACAGTAACTATCAGTGCAGTCTAGAACCCGCTCCCCCCCGACAATAAACTTATTTTAATGATCGAGTTTATCATATGATTGAGATATCCCACTGAAAGGTTTTAAAAAATTATTTCTAAAGTGAATCACAAATTTCCTTTTTTTTTTCTTCTAGAATTAGTATACAGAACACAGGCTAACTTCATTATTATTATAATTGCATTATATAGTAATGTAGTAATACATCAAGGCCAATGAAGGGCAGAAAACTATTGGGCCAATACAAAATGGCCTCAGATTGCTATGCATTTTGAATTCTTGTATGTACCTTTGATAACTGTGGTGTTGACTTAGGGAAGACACAAGTAGTTAAAATAGAAGACAGAACTATAGTTGGCTCTAAAAACCTAATTATGGATTAACTGGTACCCAGTCAAATGACTAATGATTCTGGGACTATAATTACCCACCTGTAGGCTTTATTTTTTTCTCCAACATTCTACTTTTCTACATTTTACAAATGTTTAATAATGAACATGAATTTCTTTTATAATAAAAAAATTCAATTAACTTAATTAGAAAAAAATTACCTATGAGGTGACGGTGGTGGGGGGGTTCTCATTAATTTATCATCAGGCTTCATAGTCTGGATTCAATATCTCTACCCACTGAGAAATAGTTATTTTTGTGCTCTCAATGGCTGACTCTGGGTGATGTGTTGCAGGGGTTATGGTAGAGGAGGGAGGTGCTATAAAGAGTAAAGGGAGACTGTTTCCCAGAGCACTGTCCTTGGAAAATAGACCCACTGCAGCTTCTTCTGAGTGGGAACAGTGCACATTAGCACGTGGCTTTGGTGATTTCAAGGTGAGAGAGGAGGGAAGGAAGGAGAGGTTCTGTTGGAGGTAGGGGAAGGCCCTCTGAGTGTCTGGTTTTGTCACACTATGTCCACTGTCACAGCTAGTCTTACATTTGGAAATCTGGATTTGGTTCAAATGGGAGCCTGGAAGAGAAGTCTAAAAATGTGCTGCCTGCCTCCATGCTGTGAGGTTCCTTCCAAGAATGGGGTGGTCAGCCAGCCTCTCTCTCACTCGGGGCCATGTTTTATCTTATGTTTTGAGCTAGTTGAGTAGGCTTGTTAGGTAGATCTGTTTTGGTTTCTGCCCAGATGGTTACAAAACCACTGGTCTTTCCCTGGATTAAACCTGATGTTGGTGTTCGGGTGTCCCCAGCAGCAACTTGGGAAGACGTGAAGTGATTTATTCAATGTAGATATAATCATTCATTTTACTTTTATCTGAGAGAGTCACTGTCATGTAATTAGTGACTGCAGTGTGCTCATTAAGGAAATAAAGGATGCAATCCTTGCCATTCCAATTTCCAATTAGAAGTGTCTTCCATTTCTCTGAAATGCAGTGCAATTCTGTGATTCTAACATCATATACCACACGGATGAGTGAGTGGAGGAAGAATTAGTCACAATTTGAACTGAGATTCAGAAGACTGCAGATGGGAATTAAAGAGACAATGGAAAAGGAAAATCATGCATTTTGAATTTGAAAAAATGTTCATATTTTGAAAGGAGCACTCACACAATAGGTATAGTTAATGCATGACATCTTCATAATCATTCCATTATTGATTAACTTCACATTGTGCTTCAGTAAGTTAATTGTAGCCTTTTCCTGTTTCTGGCTCTGGTGTTTAAAAGCAAAATAGCCTCTTTGTTATGCTCTCAGAAGAACAATTTACACATTTTGATTTGGCAAAGAACAGCTCATTTTTCTGGGCCCTTCTGGCTTTTTTTTTTTCTACATGAAACATGCAAGTAAAACTGGCTGAACTTTCAAACATCAGCTAAATCCTAATAATCACTAGAGCATTTCTTGCCTTGCTCTTCTCTGACGGCTACATTTATTATAAACCAAGTCTGCATTCTGCTGCAGAAAGGTCACTATTTAACAGGTACAGATGTCTGTTTTTCCAACGGTTCCAGAACCAGAGCCCCTCTGACATTGGTCATTCGGATTTGTAGGCATCATAATCTGGAATGTGGTTCTCCACCCCTCCACTCACCCAACTCCTGTCCCAGAAAAGGGTCCCCAAGCACTACAGTGGGGGAGGAAAAGTTGTGAACAAAGTCATCAGCCTCTTGGAAGGCGTCCTGACCTCCCTAGGACTGAACTTTCAACCTCTTGAGCTGACAGTTAGTGGTGGATGCACAAATTTTGTTTGCGACTAATTGCAGCTTGTAAATGGAGCATTGTGGCCCCAGAAAAGAACCAGCAGTCTCTCTCCCCTGGGTCACCCAAATGGAATCCGGACACAAGAAAGCCTGTCCCTTAATAGACCTCCTCTCAAGCCCTTCCCAACCTCTCGGGGGCCCTGGGCTTGTCCCCTTCATCAAGTCTAGAGCTAGAGGGCACACACAGCAGGAGACTCCTCTGCGAATCTTATCCAAATGCCAGGCTATTTATTCATAGC
Organism: Pteropus alecto; assembly: GCF_000325575.1. Classification (NCBI taxonomy): domain Eukaryota; kingdom Metazoa; phylum Chordata; class Mammalia; order Chiroptera; family Pteropodidae; genus Pteropus; species Pteropus alecto. The sequence goes on along the minus strand of NW_006442508.1, from coordinate 1,965,084 downwards.
AACTTGCAGCTCCTTTAGGAATTCTCACAGACTGAGTTGCCAGAGCAGACTAGTGTCTCCCCATCCAGCAGCCGCAGTCTTTCACAGACCCAAGGACACACATGCCACCTCGGAGCACAAAATACCTTGCAAATCATCTCTTGGGAGTTCACCAAGGAAACTACTGATAAGTTGAGAGGAGGAAAACAGAAGTAAGTTAGAAGGGTAGATAAGACTTTCCAGCAGAATGACTGCTTATTTTTAGTTCTACAAAGCAGATATGCTTTGTAAATGATAAATAAGCCATAGAGTAGCTTGGAACATGAAGCCACATTTCTATTATTGGAGGCATGACTGGGGATGCTCTCTGAGAGCACAGCTGGTTAAATGTGTGAATGGCAGACCTCGCTGGCCTAAATCTTCAGCTTTAAACAAAAGGGGTAGCCAAGGGTGACTCTCTTTGTTTTCTCTGATAGTTTCATTGGACTGAGGTGGTAGCTAATATCATCCTATATCCTTATAGCAAGAAAAGAACATAAGGAACTCTGTGAAAAGTGTAGAATGAGCTTCCCAGGCAAGCATCATATTGTTCTCAGTTAATCAAATTTGTCAAATCGTTCCCAGTGCCTTAGAGCTAAAGGGTGATACTTAGGATCATGGTAAACAAATCCCCAGCCATCTGCTCTGACAGCTGTTGGACCTTGAGCAAGAACTTGTACTCGTGGAGTCTTCTGAGAGTCTCTAGGTACAGGGATGGACTAGAAACATTTTTCAAGGGGAGAAAGGTTAAAACTACTAATGGCCCTGGGATACCCACACCCAACTAGAGATGCTCGTAGGAATAAACTACATGAGGAAAATTTCTTTTTTTCTATTAGGCCTCCAAATACCCTAGTTTCTCTGTCTGCTGGATATTTTCTAATAGTTTTAGCCTAGCCTGAAAAATCAATGCAGTTAGTGAACTGCTTCGTTGAAACTGAACACAAGAGCTGTGTACTTCTAGTCAATTTAAGGATATCTGCTCAGATGATCTATTTGATTCTGTGCCTTTTCAAGTATGAGGGCTCAGGAGATTAGCTTGGAGTTGCAGTAAATTATTTTTATGAAAGTCATTTGCCTCTAACAAGTTAGTTTTTGTGTGCCGATTTCATTAGGCCAATTGGGTTTCATAATTTTTTAAATTTTTATTCATTTATTTTTTATTATTTATTATTATTTATGCCTACAGCACCTGATGGTCTCCCATCCAAGTACTAACCAGGCTCGACTCTGCTTAGCTTCCGAGATCAGACATTGGGCTTGTTCAGGGTGGCATGGCCGTAGACCATGGACCATGGCTCCACTGGGGCACGAACCCAGGAACTTCTGTGTGTAAAGCAGATGTGCTAACCATTACACTATGGAACTACATCAGGATTTCATAATTGATGTTAGATAGGATGACCAACCATTCCAGTTATCCTGAGACTGTTCTAGTTGTAAACTGAAAATCTTGCATCCTGGGAGTCCCTCATTCCAACAAGTCAAAATGACCTACCGAAGTTGAAAGTGTAGCAATATAATAAACTCTGAGTTTCTGCATTTAAAATCTTAGCAGGGTACACATTGAAAAGGGGTCTCCTAAAAGTGGTGAGGGACGTCTGTTTACTTTTTAATTATCCAAGAGTAAAGGAAACTTTGTGATGTCTGAGGGGTGGGGGTATCTCAGCAGCTAGGTGTACAACACTGAGTCGCCTCATGTGGGCATTTAACATCTAGTTTTAATTATTTTTCTGTGTCCTCAATTTATGATAAGGAAAAAATGCAAGACAGATTTTCATAAATGTTTTCTTGGGAGAGTTTATGTTTCAATTAGTATACTTTTAGGCACTTGAGAAATATGTGAAAAAGAGATAAGATAGAAATATTTCAATTGTGTGAGCTTTTTTCTTTTATTGCATTCTTAGGAGGTCAAAGTCATTTTGTGGGTTACTATCTATCCATAATTAAACTTCTATACCCGGCTTTGTGTATTCCACCCAATTTGACCTAAGTGGGTGCTTTTGAAACTCAAATGTGCCAGGAATCACCGTGGGGTCTTGTTTAAATTGAGATTCAGATTTAGTATGTCTGGGATAAGAACAGAGGTTTTGTATTTCCAACAAGGTCCAAAATGATGCTGATGGTCCAAGGGCCACACTTTGAGTATCAACGTCCCAGGCGATTGTACCTAAGTTTTCATTACCCTTAGGACACTTCTAAAAGGGATAAAAAATACATTTAAGGAAGTGGAGGGAGAAAATTGTGGTTTATAATCTCAAAAACAATGTCTGTTGAAACAGAACACTGTGTGTTTTGGTGTACAACACAAATGCAATTAAAACTGAACCAAAACAGCAGCATATCTAGGAAAGAAAGGCAGATGGGAGGAAGTGGAAAGGAGGAAGAAGGGATGTGACAATTACAGTGACTCTGGCTGGAGATGGGTGGTGCTCTTTTCAAAGTACTGGCACTTGCCTTTTCTTCTACCACTCTCTTTCCCAGTCATTAGAAGCCATACACTTCCCTTCTAACGGTTGCCCAAAGTGTAAGCAGTACTTTGGGTACGAGGCAAGGAAATGTTTCATTCTCTTTCAACTGGTTGCAAGAACTCTGCAAAAAGACCCATTAAGGATTAAAAATGAAACATGCTCTGAAAAAGTACCGACATTTTCATGTTAGTTATAGTTTGTTATGTTTCTCAAGACACAAAACCAGATAATGAAATGCATAAGTAGAAGAAATATCATTAAGTCAAATCTGACAGAAGATGGATTCTACTAAATCACATACAGTTCTGATATTGTTTTACAATAAAAATTGTTAATGCAATTCAATGAGTTTCTATTGCTCACACAGCCCTGGTTAAGATGACCATTTAGGGGCAGAAAGGGAATTCTGGGATTCAATGTCTAATTATTTCAGAACAAAGTGTATGTGCCTCAGAAATGGATGAAATGTCATTGTTCTCCAAATTGCATCAATTGTGACCTTGGGAGAGTTTACATCCTTTTCTCTGAAGAGGAGCATCAAATGTAGATGATTAAATTGTCACTAAGCACCAAAAAAAAAAAAAAAATCTCCAGTGTATGTTCATGTTCCATGGGAAATATATAGCCAGAGTTCTATCCAGTATAACTTTTACTTACTGCTCTCTCAGGGGCTTCAGGCTAATTGAAAACTCTTTTTTTTTCTTACAGGTCATAAAGCAGAAGTGGCATAAATTATGCCCCACATTTCCTTGCATTTCTATAAAGGCAGGATGTGTAAGTGGAATAAAATATATACTTTAATATTTTCCCCTTGCCTCTGTTCAATTGTCTGAAGCAGAATTAGTGAGGGAACAGGTGGTAGGAGGTGAGGTCAGGGCTTGGAAACAGAAAGTAGGTGGAGAGTTTTGAACTGAGGAGTTACATCATTTGATTTGTTGATTTGTATATTTTAAGGATCACTCTGACTGAAATGTAGATATTTGATGTAGGGGACAAGAGTGCAAGAAGACAATGGTGAGGCTATTGAAATTCTCCAGGTGAAAAAGGTTGGTGGCTTGGCCCAAGGTGGTTACAAGGAAAGTGAGAGAGACTATTAATTCTGGATATTTTTTTGAGAGAAGCTTTTTTATGATTCATGGGATCTTCTGGCTTCTTGTGCAGTGATGAGAGTCCCTATCTTGCATACCAGATCTAGTTCACCAAATAATAACCTATGGAAGGAATGATGGAACCTCAGAATTGGAAGGGCTCTTGGAGGCAACACACCTGGTGAAGGAGAAGTTAAACCAGAGATACTTGGCTTAGTCTTTAAGCTTGTGGGGTCTCAAATTTTGACGGGGGTAGATAAGGATGAGATTGATGCCTCATAACAAATGTTGATTCTTTTGCAATTCACAGAGGTCCCACACTAGTAATCAGAAGGTGGAGGCTGAATCCTAGTGTGAGGCAGCACAAATCTGAAAGCTCCCAATCTCACTGAGTTCTCTTTTGAGGTCGTGTATTCAAACCTCTCACACATGCAAAGATTCTCTGCCCAGTATCCCAGAGTGTGTAAACCTAGCCTTGACTATATTTTTAGGGACCAGAGTGCTCATTATTTCAAGGTGATTCACCACCATGCTGTTGGACAGCTCCAAGCTTCTGGAAAGTTTTTCTTGTATAAGGCTGAAATCCTTTTCTCTTCTATCCTTCTGCCTCTGGAGCTATCTTGGCAAAGAGAACTGTATTGGTCTAGCTTAGCATGGGCTCTGGAAGAGCCTGGGTTGGAATCTAGGTTCCTTGTGACCTTGAGCAAGCTACCTAAACCTTCTGTACCTCAGTTTTCTCATAAACAAGGTAGTACGTCTAAAGCACTTATAAGAGGACATGATACAGAGTTAGTGTTTAAAAACGGTTAATATGACTGTGAGGACCTGTCCAGTATTTGAACACGAAGGTGTTATTTGCCAATTCTCATTATGCTTTGTAGCAATGCTATCAATGAAATCCCATAAAAGCAAAGGGCTAGGGGGCAGTAAAGAAAGGGGAATTATTCATTACTGGTTCCTGGATCAAGCAGCAAGAAACCTATTGTTGGTTGTCTGGCATTTAGAGGTTTATTCCATCTCCAATATTGATTTTCCAATTCTATTTCGTCTGGTAAGCAGTATTTCAGGATGCAGTGAAGTAGTGTAGTGGAAAATTTAGGTTTTCAAGTCTGATTTTCAGCATTTGAATCCGGCTCTAGCACTTTTTATTCTATAATCATGGAAAACTTACTTAATGATGTTAATAATGTTACATATGTATATAAAATGCTTATTACAATGTAATAGATCAAGAAATGTTAGCCATAATTTTAAGTTATGGAAATGAATTTCTAAAATGAAGTCTAAAAGTGACCATGTTCGAAAGTAACCAAAACCGCATTCTGTGGGCTGCCTAATACAGTTTGAGTAGAAAGGAAAAAAGGAAAATCAAAGCTTGCTGATCCTGCCTTCTTGCCAAGTGTAGGCTCCCGGTGTTCAAGGAGGCTCATTGCTAGAACCACATGGAACTGATCTCACAATCACAAGAAATTCAGGAAACTCGGAATCAGCTTACTGGATACTCACTCACCCATCAACTGAAAATTTAAATATTTGCTTGAACTGGTTATTTGGTAGCAGGCAGAATTTTTAATAACATTTTCCTGAAAATAAAAATAGTACATTTTCATTGCAGAAACATAGAAAAGCATAGACTAACATAAAGAACAAAATCACGTTTATTTCCACCACCCGGAAGTTGTCCCTTGCAAGATTTTCTGCACAGCGCTCTAGGCGGGTAAGCAGCTTCAGGCCGGCTGTGTCTGGCCCACTTCCAAGACCCTAGCAGGGGACACTGTCTGGTACAGAAGAGTGCTCAGTAAAGAGTGGTTAAATGAATAACATATAATCTTGTGTATTAATGTATTTCTGTCCTCACTAGGGATTATGATTGCCAGATAAATTTCTTTTCATGGTTGTTTCACTCAACTGCACTCTCTAAAATATTGAATTTAAAACCAACATGAATATAAGTATTTTCTAAATGTGCCAAGAATTACAGGCTGTTGTTTTGCCCATCGGGTGGTCCATAGCCCAAGAAGTGCTCATATGAATGGATCTTGGGGCTGACGTGACTGATCTCAAGCTAGTGGGCACTGCCCTGTCTTCTTTCCAGGCTCCAAAGGCCAGTGGGTTCCTCAGCTTGGTCCTACCCAGAAATCTCTCCTCCTGAGAATATTTTTTACTTCACTTTCAATAATTTGGAGAATTTCGCAAACATTTTAGAGAATTTCCTACCACACCCCAATTCAACTTTTCTTCTAATTATAATAGGTACTATTTATTAAATGCTTACAATAGGCCTGATCCTATGCTAAGCCTCGATCAGGTATTATCTCATTTAATCCTTATGACAACTTTTTGTGCTGGCTATCACTATTTTTGTATCATAGATGAAAATAAAATGGAGGCTTGGGAAGGTTAAGTTACTTACCTAAAATTATACAGCTTGTAAGAGGCAGATTCTAGGCTAGGTTTATCTGACTCCAAATTCTATGCTTCAACCACCTTGATATTCTGTAATCAGAATTTGTATATTTGCATATTGTTCTCTATGTTTAGCTTCATATTATAAGCATATATCCAAACTATTATGTTACCTTTAGCATTACGATTTGCAATGTCTAAATAACATTCTAAGTGAATGTATATTAATTTACTCAATCTTATTGCTATTCTTTATTGAACATCTGGGTTGTAGAGAATGTTACAGCAGAGACTCCCAATATTTGAAATTCAGAGTCAGGAAAAGCATTCTGTTGTGGAGCACCAGTAGTGAAATGGAGGGCAAAATAAAAGCTTCTTAGTGTGAAGGGACCAGGTGGAAGTTAGATGCTAGGAGACTTGCAGTTTGGAAAGAACAGAA
>NW_006442508.1:1957303-1958630 GCF_000325575.1 Pteropus alecto | reverse complement strand
GTTCTAGACTTTAACATTTCTTTATGTATGGGTTTGTCCTATCTGGACACTTTACTGGGCTGAAATGTTCTTGTTATCTAAATTACATGGCATATCACAAGGGTTTGACCATCAGAGGCTATTGGGGTATAGGTGGGAAATATTGTCAAATTCTGATCTGCTGCTGTGATCTCAGTCTGTCTGTCTGTCTGTCTATCTGTCTGTCCCTCTCTCCCATATCTAAGGAATCTGGAAGATGACTACCAAGAGGTAAAAGAGGCTCCTCTTCCTGTCTCCTTACCTCCCCCCTCTTAGAGCTGGGTCTTTCTGCCCTCAGAAATCTTGGCCCTGCCAGTAATTGTTAGAGAGGCTGTGCAGGCTGCTGCTTCAGACATTGCCCAAGGGCAGATCGCTGGAACCCCAGCCCAGCTCTACCTCACAAACAATGAAGACTCTTCAGCTTCTCCTTTCAGCTGTCTCAGGCCACCCTTGGTGGGGTGGGGGTGGGCAATCAAGTGAACCCCAGAGCAGAGGGGCATAAAGAGGGAGGCAGGAGAGTGAGGTTAAAATTTGAGTTAAAATTCTAGCCCTGCTATTAATTTGTGTTACTATGGTTTTTGTTACTTCACCTGGCAGAACCTCAGTTTTCCTATTAATAAATGGTGATGGTGATCCCTAATTTACAGAATTGCCAAAAAGATTAAATAAAATTGAATGATTGTACTTGCCAATCAATACATGGTCACTGACAATATTGTCTTAATATCTAAAGGAACTATTTTCTCTCTTCTATTTTGAAAATACTCTTATTTTGGGGTAATCTTCTACTTAGTAAAATTGAATTATTTATAAATAATCCTTAGTGGATTATTTGTTAACTCTCTCTTTTATTTCTCATTCTCAAAAGTTTTTGTTCTTCTAAGTTCATAGCTTGGAGAAAGGAGATGTAGGTCCTTTTTGTTTGAAGGATAGTGGAGCCTGAGGCAGCCCATAGGTGACCTTCCATTCTAGCCAGAGAATCTAGCTGGAGAGAAGTGTGCAGGAGTCACAGAAACCATTTGTAATTTTTGTTTGTTTGTTTGTTTGTTTATGAGTATTTAAAAGTATGTTTTATTTTTCGTAGGATAACGTTGGAAGATATCCTAGCATTTGTAGGTGAGAGAGTGAAATACTCTTTTCTCAGGTCAAGAAATTCTGTTGGCCATCTCAGTTTTTATTAGTCTTGAGAATCCTGGGAGGAAAGTGTGGCTAATAATTCCTGATGGGAATTAATACTACTCTGTAATTTGTGTGGTTGTTATTTGCAATACAATAACAATAGTGTGTTTGCAGAGAGTTTAAAACAGTG
>NW_006442508.1:1949997-1957127 GCF_000325575.1 Pteropus alecto | reverse complement strand
AGGAAGGAAGGAAGGAAGGAAGGAAGGAAGGAAGGAAGGAAGGAAGGAAGGAAGGAAGGAAGGAAGGAAAGAAAGAAGGAAGGGGAGAGAAGAGGAAAAAGAAAAGGAAAGAAAGAAAAGAAGCATAACTCAAGGGCAAGTTGATAGTATATTCTCTCATGAAGACTAGCAAATAATTCTCCTAAAGCCAGATTGAGACCAGCTAATTGCAGTCTTTGGGAAACACCATTGATGAGACATTTAAAAATAATTACTCTATTTTGCACTAAACAGTGTGACCTGATTTCAATAAAGCATGTTATTATGGAAGAAGAAAAGTTATGTCCCAATAGTAGGAAGTGATTTTAGGATTAAACACTGCCAGTTTGCTAAGTGTTGGCTTCATCTTTTTATTCCTTTAAGCTGTTCCTCAATTATTAGACACTACTTTCAAGGGTAAACTCTATTATTTTTTCTGTGACTATATCAAGTCTTCATTTCTCTTTCTAGAATGTGAGTTCAGAAAGCTGCAATTTTTAATTTTAGTATAGAATCTTAGAATAAAACTGAAAAAAAATTAAAGTGTTGAATTGTTTCTAGGAACTATTTGACTTAGGGGATTTTATATCACCAGTATTATTCACAGTTAATTATTCTAGAAGATTGGGTTTACTCAAACCTCCAAATTAACTGTGCATACAGTTTGCCTGGATTGATATGTTGGTGATGTTTACCACAGGTAATCCTTCAAAGCTCAAACTTCATTTTGAATTTTTCCCCCCAAATTAGAATTTGGCTTTTGAAGAAAATTTGTTTACAGTTACTATTTAAAATTCCATGTAAATATATAAACTCCAACTTGCTCTCATTTCATTTCTCTGCTATTTTCCTATGAAATTTTTACATGAAAATTGTGTCACCCTTAACAACCTAGCCTTATTTTCTAATTTCCTTTTAATGGTTTTGTGTTCCAAGTTTAATTCAAGAATGGATTGCTTACATTTCTCTTACAAATCTCGCTTCTAATCATTGTTATTAATATCACAATTTTGTTGTAATATCTGTAAGAGTACAAAATGTGTCCTCTTAAAGATGCATTTGCCAACCACTGAATTGCATACATTTCAATTACATCTCTCCCTCATAATTATTATTATTAATATCACAATTACTATTGTAATATCCATAAGACTGCAGAAGGTGTCCTGTCAAGGGTGCATTTACAAGCAGCTTTCTCAGTTTCCTCTTAAGAAAAATGTGCCAGCCTTTATCTAAATCTGACTTCCCCTATAATTTACATTAGACAACACACTCCATCAATAAAACTATCAAAATGATCTACTACATTGTAGACAAAAGTTATTGTGTCAAGTTGACACTAATCAGTTAATTCCAGTAAACCTTCAGATAAACAAAAGCTTGTTGTCTATTACTGATGTGCGTGATGGGCCCCTTGTATGTCCTATGGTTATGCCCATCTATATAGATGTATCTGGCAGACACTTGCCCTGAGGCATCTATATGGAAACTGAGACAAGATCTATAGTTAATGATGTTGACCCTGACTCCCCCAACAGAGATTGAATTCAAGTCCTCATAATATCTCGACAGCTGATATGTATACTGTGCTAATAATATTAACAATTACTATGCCACTGGGATTCCCCAGGGTCTGGCTAAAAAAAGAGATTTTAAAGCTTCTTCCCTTGTATGAACTGATTTCCTTGTTTATAGCCTTCATCAGACATTAAGACAAAGATGAGTTTCTTAATGGGGAAAGGCTTTTCTTAATGTAGTGTTTTGTACTAATAAATGCTGTGTGAGTTAAACAACTTCTGGAAAAGCTGATAGTAGTGGTAATGGTTGGAGAAAATATTTATAGTCCCTATTTCCCTGGCAAGCTGGGCTAGTAGAAAGTGAGGAGAGAGCTAGCTTCACATTGTTATTGTTGATGTGGATCAGAAGACAGTCAGAGTGTCAACATGCCTTCTCTGATGTGGTTCTTTGGAAACAAAAGGGTTTCCTGCCAATCTCCACTTGGCATGATTGGGTAGCTGAGGAATCAGAAACCGCCCTTGGGTCTCTTCAGACAGCTGCAGAGCCATGGAGGAAAGTAAAGGAATTGAACCAGACCTCTTCTCACCTGTTTCTCCTCCCTTCCCGGCTCTCATTCCTCTGCAAAGACTGAATGGGAAAGGCCACTGCTGGCTCACAGGCCGTGGAGGAGTTTAGGATGAAATGTTGACAGGGGGCACTGTTAGAAATTAAATTCTACCCTATTTTGTGTACCATTTTTGTGAGTCACATTCGTGAATAGTAGTGAGAGATTTAATGATCGCATATTTTTTATCTTATTTCCCTTCGGTCGATGGCAATTTTTTTCTGTTAATGTCAACTTAGAGCTCAAAGTAATTTAGTAATTGATTCTAAGCACAGCAGTTCGCCAATGGCAGCTCTCCATTTGTGGGGAATATCTTTGCTAATTTTATCCATTAGAATGAGATTACGATGCTAATCTCTCCTATCCCCATCTCTTGGTCATTTGGGACATGCTGATGTAAATGACTTATTAGACACGAGACCTTCGTCCATCCCCAGGATCAGGGAAAAATGAAAGGAAGCCAAGATAAGAATATTATAATACCCTAACACACACAGATGGTATGCATAACCAATACTAAAATGGTGAGACCCTAAACAGGAAACCAGTATAAAAACTAGCTATGACAAATGAAAAATACAATTGACCAAAATATATTAAATGCATTTAAGGGAAAGAACAAAAAGAATTAAGGCAGAATGAATGCGTCTGGGGACATGTAATTGGAAACCTAAACATTCACTGGGCCGGGGAAACCCAGAAAGTCATAAGTCAGGTGGGGGGAGGGGAGCACCCTTAATGAGATTAAGTGAAGAAAACCAAAATGGCTGTGTTAACAAAAAGATTGAGGCTATATTTACAGACACAATCTGTCCGACTGTTTTCAGTGAATGACTGGTTACTGGCTAAGTTAGCAATTGGTTGTTCGTCTGATTTAATTAAATGCTCAAACCAGTGAAAGTATGTGTGGTAAAAATAGCCTGAAACTAGTTTGGGTTACACATACACAATAGGGTATTGTATCCCACAATGGGCTGAAAGGCCTGCCAAAGACAATCCTAGTAAATAGATACATTCTAAGGTGCTTTACTTTATGAAATAGCAAAATATTTAGAGGAAATTCAGGAAAAAAATCGATTTAAATAATTCAGGTAAGGAGGATTTCAAAAAAGAAAAATTAACTAATATAGTAGCTGGGTGAGTGTTTATAAAGGCAGAAAAACCCCAGAGAGATCAAAGATACTTAGCATTTAAGATGCCTGATGTGAGATCAAAAGAGGAAAATCTAGATATTAAGCAAATAAATAATTCCTGTTTTTAATCTCCTCAATGGAAGGGAGGAGAAACTGACATTATGGTCATTTTATCTTCAAAAAGCCAAAACCTTATTACCAAAATAGCAAAAAATATATCATGAAAAATCTAAAACAAACTATTTCCAGGTTTTAATCATTGGTCCAACTTTTCGAATGTTTTATACTCTACAGCTGCTGCCCAACAATGTCAGTAGTCAACAATAAGACCAAAAACTCACATGCACACTGGCTGTCACATACCCCTAACCTGAGACAGACAGCACCCCTCTCAAACCACGATTTTCTCCTGACTTCCCATTTCTGACTAGAGCCACAGTTCTGAAACTTAGTGTTATCTTTAACTCCTGAAATCAGAATTATCTTATGGTCCTTGTCCTTTTTCTCCTCACCAAGCAGTCAATTGCCAAGTCATGCAGACTCTAATTCTGAAAAGTCTCTCTCATATTTTCTATTCTCATTCCCAATTCCCTCTTTAGGGTCTTGATTGTTTTCTGAGGGATAAAGAAAACTTTTTCATCATGGTTACTTACAACAGTAGGTAAAGACCAAGGACAAAGTTACAGAATTAGAAGCTAGATTTCACCAACTGTATCTTGTTTTACATTTTGACTTTGGAAGCATGTAAATATTTTACATAAATAGAGAACAAATTAAATTTAATAACAAAACTAAAATTCAAAGACTAAATTAATTAAATGTACCTAAGTATATATCGGCTTGATGACATAACCCCACAGAAGGGAAACGTTTCAAAAACCTTTAAAACAAAGTGATTTGACAGCTTTTGAGTCATTCTAGTCTGCAGTTTTACACTGGCCTACTTTACACAACTCTCCACTCTGAACCATTGCACGTTACTGCCAGATTGTTCTTTTGGAGATCAAACTCCCGGACTGGGCTGGGACTAAGGTGACACAATTGGAGTGCTCACAATGGGTGCAAATTTTAAGAGAGCGTCAAAACACTCAGTATCAAGATAAATATTATTTTAATACAATTTTTTAAACTCAAAATTAATGTCAAAGAAATCCACGATGAACAAAATATAAAAACTTTAAACAAAGAATAGGATTCAACCCTAAGCTTGCACAACCCTGCCTCCTTCACCTTATCCTAATCCTATTCCTGGTTTCGGTCAAACTTTATTTACAAAAGCAGCAAAATCTGGACTGAGGGATATAATATGCTGATTTTTAAAAATATTGTGTTATAATATTATTTATCTTGATTACTGAGATTTTTGGCATCCATTAGATTGTGCACCTAACACAAGTGCTCCGCTGGTTTCACCCTGGTGCCAGCCTTGCTCGGTGGTTTGTCAAATCAAGTGCAAACTCTTTATCCCAGCATTTCAGGAATTTTTGACATGGGAGGTAGTATGGTTTAGTGATTAACCATATGGGGGTGATAGTAATATGGGAGTGATAACCAATGGGGGTGATAGTAATACGACATAACTCATAGAGTTGTTGTGAGGATCGAATGATGAAAACATGTAGGGCATTTAGAACAATACTGGTACATAGTGAGTGCTATGCAATTGTTAGTTATTGATATAACCGTTAGTTATAACTAGTCTGTAACTTCCTCTAGGATCGCTTGTCTTTCCATCAATACAGAAACTTGCACATCGCTTTGCAAGTAATAGGCTCTCAGAATATGTATATTGAATCTAGTCATAGATGAAACAGAAGACTGAGACATTTTTTTATGAACATCAGTGATGAGACGATTATAATAGAGCCACAGATTCTTTATTTGGTATCTTCTTTTCTGTGCTTTCATTTCTTATCAACTAGAAATTATCTGCAAGAAGGGCTCAGGCTGAAATAGCATTTAACAAGGGCCACTAGCATACAAATTTTTAATATGCACCTGAAACCAACACAACTCAATATTAGCATTACCCTATTTGTAATTGGGACTGTTTTAGAATTTAGGTTATGTCAAATAACGATTTAAATAAAATTTTCTGTTCAATAACACTACTGATAGATCTAGCCTGAGCTTTTGTATTCACTTCCTTTAGGAGGCTGTAGAAACTTGCCACCATCAGAGATAGGTTTTTCTTTGCCAGGAGATATATCTGTTATAGAGCATTTCTTACCATGACCTTTGATATAGGTGTGTATGATACACTGTACATTAAGTAGTCTTGGTCAACTTTTCAGATAAATTGAGACCTTAAAGAACATACTTCGAAGTGTTTTGAAATTCTTTTTATAAGTAAAAAATCCAACAATCCTCCCATATTTATTTCCAATTACTTGTCCAGACTTGAAGTGTACCATTTAAGAGAGATGACATGGTAGAGTGGAGAGAGTATAGATCAAGGTTCAAATCCCAACTCCACTATATAACTTCTATGTGATTTTACTCTACTTATGTAACCTCTCTCTGCCTCACTTCCTCATCTGTACACATAAATACCTACTTCATAGCATCAGTGTGAAAAACAGAGGAAACACACACACACACACACACACACACACACACACACACACACACACTTTGCGCACGGCTTGATACATGTATTACTTCCTTAGGGCTGCTGTAACAAATTACCGCAAACTTGATGGCTTAAAACAACAGAAATTTTTCTGTCACAATTCTAGAGGCCAGAAATTTGAAACCATTATCAAAATCAAGGCATTGGCAGCGTAGTACTTTATATACAGAGGCTCTAAAGGATAATCAGTTGTTTGCCTCTTCCAGTTTCTTGCGGGCCAGCATTCTTGCTGCCTTGTAGCCACATCACTCTAATCTCTGTATCCATAGTCATGTAGTCTTTTCCTCCTCTGTCTAACCTTCCCCTGCCTTTCTCTTATAAGGATCTATGTGATCGTATTTAGGGCCCATGTGGATAATATGGTATAATTCCCCATCCCAAGATCCTTATGTTAATCATATCTGCAAAGATACTTTTTCTGGGGGGAGGAGGGAATGGCGTAGATGATAGAGGCTCTGTTCATCCCTCTGGTGACCATTCAAAGTAGTGATGAAAACAAGGAGCAGCAGCAAAGAAAAATCACCTGGGATCTAGAGGAACAAGCCATACAACTAGGGAGAGGTCCAAGAAATCATCCTGCAATGGCAGAAGGTAGGACAGGGTGAGAAAGCAGGGCTGCCAGGTTTCGAGCAGCTGAGTGAGACAGAGGTTGCGGCAGAAGCCTCTTAAAGGGCTTGCATCTGCAAGTGGATTTTCGCAGTGACGGACCTGCTCGCTCTGAGCAGCAGTGCCGATTCGGCTGTGTGCAGGGGACACCAGGGACTTACAGGGAGACATTGTCAGAGTGAGGGCCAAAGGTGAGACTCACTCTGTACAGAAGTGCTGGTGATATCCATTGTTCCTTGTTGAGCCCTCCCCCGTCCTAGTGCGCAGACATAGTGCCGCCTTTGCTGGGACGTCATCAAACTGGATAACAGAGGTCACTCCGCCCAGAGTATTCCTTGAAACCCTGCCTCCCCCAACTTGCGGCCCCAGTCATGCCACATCCAAGTATATCCTCAGCTAGTCAGATGCTCCTGAAAAACACACTTGGAGGCAGCTGGCCTTGGTTTCTAGTGTGGCCTTTTGAGGCAACTGTGAGCACAACATCTGTGGATTGCTCACTGAATCTTAACAGGTGGCCCTGGAGGGGTAGAAGCTTGGGCTAAGTTTGGCCTGCAACTGAACCCCTCTCAGGACTGTGCCACTGGACACCTACTTCACAAATTCACACTAATAAGACCAG
>NW_006442508.1:1919597-1949691 GCF_000325575.1 Pteropus alecto | reverse complement strand
TAACTGGCAACTTCGCCCAAAATGAAGGGCCTTGCCCATTGTCACAAATCAAAGGGAACTAGGGAATGGCTGGAATAACGATATGGACCCAAGGAATGTCATAAGGGGCAGAAGATTGAATTTTCTGTCCATCGTGGGACCTTAATGGAAACTGCGTTTATAAGTAGTATGGGCTCTACCTGAATCCCAAAAAAAAAAAAAAAAAAAAAAAAAAAAAAGAATGCAAGACTATATTAATAATTTAAGGAGCCTATGGGACACTATTAAAGGTAAAAATATCTGAGTCATAGGGATACCTAAAGAGGGAGAACAAGAAGTTGAATACATATTTGAAGAAGTAATGATAGAAAACTTTCCTAAGCTGGTGAAAGAAATAGGCATAGAACCCCAGGAAGCTCAGAGAGGCCCACACATCATAATTAAAATGCCAAAGTTTAAATACAAAGAGAGAATTTTAAAAGCAGCAAGAGAAGAGCAGTTCGTTACCTATAAGGGAGCACCCATAAGACTGGCAACTGATTTCTCAAAAGAAACTATGTAGGACAGAGAGGGTTTGGCACAAAATATTTGACTTGTTGAAAACCCAGGATCTACAGCCAAGAATACTTTATCCAGCAAAGCTATCATTTAGAGTAAAAGAACAGATAAAGATCTTCCCAGACAAAAATAAGCTAAGGGAATTTATCAACACCAAGCCAATATTACAGGAAATGTTTGAGGGACTTCTTTAAGAAGAAAAAACATGTATCAAAAACAGGAATAAAGAATGGTAACAACTACATTCCTATCAATAAGTACCTTAAATGGAAAAGAATTAAGCTCCAACCAAAAGATAGAGTGGCTGAAAGGATAAGAAAACCATACCCTTACATATGAAAAGGAAGGGGATGGAAAAAGATGTTTTGATGGACCTAAAAGTTATTTAAGCAGAAAAGAAAAAGATAAACACTATATGATTTCACTTATATGTAGAATTTAAGGAATAAAAAGAACAAACTAATCAAAAACAGACTCACAAATATACAATTTGGTGTAGGGTTAAAGAAGTACAAATTAGTAGCTGATGGATGGTCATGGGGATGGAGAGCATGGCATAGGGAATGCAGTTAGTATTAATACATTGGCTAGGTGGAGGGTCGGGGAGGGAGGGTGCAATTGGGGGGACCATTTTATGAACTATATAGATGTCTAACCAATGTACTTTATACTTGAAACTGAATTAAATTATGTATAAAAAAGATACTTTTTTCATATAAATTAACATTTATAGGTTGCAGGGATTAAGATCTGATATCTTTAGGGGCCATTATTTTAACTTACCACAATATATCATGGATATTTAATAGATTGCCTATTATTATAATAATTATTAGCGAATCTTAAATTTTTAAAAATTGGAATTGGAGATCTAGTAAAATATATATATTAGTGGCACAATATTAAAAATATAGTTTAGATGGGTCTGGTCAAGATGATTTAGAAGGTAGACATCGTGTTCGCTTCCTCTCATGACCACACCAAAATTACAATGAAACTACAGAAAAACCATCACCGGGAGTCGTCTGAGGTCTGGCTGAACAGAAGTATACATAAGAGGTCACCTTGAAACTGGTTGGAGGGGCAGAGATGAGAAATTAATGATCCCACAGTTGCATGCAACAATCAAGAATCAGGAGGGTTATCTTGGCTGCAGAGGTCTGCCCCTTCCCCACCCCCCTACCCCTGCCTGAAGGAGCGAGGAGTCCCGCTCCACACTGGGCTCCCCAGCCCAGGATTCCAGTGCCAGGAAGAAAAGTCCCCACAACTTCTGTGTGTGAAAACCAGTGGAGATTATGGCTGAGTGAGACAAAAGGCTGCGGGAGTCACAGATGTTCCTCTTAAAGGACCCGTGTGCAGACTTACTCACTGCAAACTCTGAGCTCCAGCACTGGGTCAGCTGTTTGAAAAGTGTCAAGGACATAATGGGAGGACCTGGATTGTCCGGATTCAGGGCAAGAGCTGAAGGGACAGCTCTCTTCCAGACAGAAGTGCTGGCAGAACCCACCATTCCTTTGTTGAGCCTTCCCCAATCCCAGTGTGCAGATGCAGGCAACTGCCATATCTGAGTCTCCATCAACCTGACTAACAGAGGTCGCCCCATCCTGGTGATTCTCTGGGACCCCGCCACACCCATCTTGCGGGCCCACCAAATCTGCTTCCATACAAATGGCCTGTCTTGGCTCATGCTGCGAACTTTTCTAAAATCTCTCAAAGGTTCACAAAACCCAAACAAAGTACGTCTCGCCTGGGCATGCCCCATACCTCTTGGTGAGCAGCCCTAAGCTCAGCACTAATGGCAGCCAGGCTTCGTTCATGGCTTGGTCTCTCAAATACCTCTAAGTCCAGTATGGGTGGCAGCCATCCATGGATTGTTTGGTGACTTGCTAGGTGGTCCTGGGCAGGGCACAGGCCATGGCTGAATTTTGCCTGTGGCAGGGCCTGTTCCAGGAGGCCTTGGGGCTGGCACACCCAGTGTCCAGCTTCTGACTGAGCTGGAGCATCAGTGAGGGTGGCATCTGAAGATGACATACCCAAAGGGCAGACGGGGCAGACACCAGAGCCCTGTTAAAGTGAATCTTGCTCCATAGGGTCAGCCCCTCACTGGTGAGTCCTCACAATCAGTCAGCCTCGGGGTCAATCCATCCCACTGATGTACAAACAGCAACCAGCAGGAGGGTACACACAACCCACACAAGAGGCACACCTGGAGCACCCAGCTCAGGTGATATGGGAAGACTGCACCACTGGCCTCATAGGACACCACTACATAAGGCCACTCTACTAAGAATGGGAGACATAGAAGCCCTACCTAAACATAAAGACAAACACAGGGAGGCAGCAAAAATGGGGAGACAAAAAAACATGTCCCACATGAAAAACAAACAAACAAACAAACAAACAAACAAACAAACAGAAAAAGGATCCAGAAAAAGAATGAAACAAAATGGAGACAAGCAATCTACCAGATGCAGAGTGCAAAACACCGGTTATAAGGATGCTCAATGAACTTATGGGAAGAGTAGATAAATTCAGTGAGTTTTTCACAAAGAGTTGGAAAACATAAAAGGGAACCAGTCAGAAATGAAGAATACAGTATCTGAAATGAAGAGTATGTTAGAGAGAATTAACAGATTGGATGAAGTAGAGGATCAAATCAGGATGGAGTAGTGGAGAACACCCAATCAGACAGCAACAAAAAAAGAATTTAAAGAAAATGAGGATAGTTAAGGGGCCTCTGGGACAACATCAAGTGCAACAACATTCGCATCATAGAGGTACCAGATGGAGAAGAGAGAGAGCAAGGAATTCAAAACCTATTTGAAGAAATAATGACAGAAAACTTTCTTAACCTGGTGAAGGAAATAGACATACAACCCCAGGAAGCTCAGAGAGCTCCAAACAAGAAGAAACCAAAGTGGCCCACATCAAGACACATCATAATTAAAATTCCAAAACTTAAAGACAGAGAATTTTATTTTTTATTTATTTTTTTATTATTTATTATTATTTATGCTTACAGCACCTGGTCTTCCTAGGTGGTCTCCCATCCAAGTACCAACCAGGCCTAACCCTGTTTAGCTTCTGAGATCAGACATCAGGCTTGTTCAGGGTGGCATGGCCATAGACCATGGACCGTAGCGCCAGTGGGGCGTGAACCCAGGACCTCCAGTGTGTAAAGCAGACATGCTAACTGCTACACTACGGAACCACGTCCCAAACACAGAATTTTAAAAGCATCAAGAGAAAAGCACTTTGATACAAGGAAGCTCCCATAAAGCTGTCAGCTAATTTTTCAACAGAAACTTTGCAGGTTAGAAGGAATTGGTAGAAAATATCCAAAGTGATGAAAAGCAAGGACCTACCATCGAGATTACTCTACCCAGAAAAGCTACAATTAAGAATTGAAGGACGGGTAAAGAGCTTCCCAGATAAGAAAAAGCTAACAGAGTTCATTGCCACCAAGCTAATATTACAGGAAATATTGGAAGGACTTCTTTAAGAAGAAGAAAAAATATGTATCAAAAATATGAATAATAAAATGGCAATAACTACATATCTATCAACTAGCACTTCAAATGAAAAAAAAAGTTGAATGCTCCAATCAAAAGATAGGGTGACAGAATGGTTAAGAAAACAAGCCCCTTACATATGCTACCTAAAAGAAACTCATTTCAGATCAAAAGATGCACACAGACTGAAAGTAAAGGGATGGAAAAAGATATTTCATGAAAATGGAAATAAAAAGATCTGGGTAGCAATACTTAAATAGACAAAACAGACTTTAAAACAAGGCTATAACAAGAGACAAAGAAGAACCCAACAATCCCATTTCTGGGTATTTATCTGAAGAAACCTCAAATACTACTTTGAAAGGACATGCACATCCCATATGTTCATTGCAACATTATGACAATAGCCAAGGTATGGAGACAACCTGAGTGTCTATCAGTGGATGACGTATAAAGAAGAGATGGTACATTATACAATGGAATATTACTCAGCCATAAAAATAAATAAATGAGTGTGAAATTTTTACATCTGCAACAACATGAATGGACCCAGGGTATGCTGAGTGAGTAATTTAGATAAAGACAAATGCCATATGATTTCACTTATATGTGGAATCTAAAGAACAAAATAAACAAATAAAACAGAAACAAACTCATAGATATAGAGAACATTTTGAGAGTTACCAGATGGGAGATGGGTTGGGGAGGGGTCGGTGAAAAAGGGGGAAGGGATTAAGAAGTACAAATAGTCATGGAGATGTAAAGTATAGCATAAGGAATATAGCCAATAATATAGTCAATAATATTGTATAGTAATAACTATGTATGGTGTCAGATGGGTATTAGATTTACCAGGGTGATCACTTTATAAGTTTTATAAATGTTTAATTACTATGTTGTACACCTGAAACTGATATAATATTGTATACTAACTATAATTGAAAAGTAAAAATTATTCAAAAATAAATTAATATCTTCCCCCAAAAACATAGTTCAAAATATATTTAAAGTTTCTCTTTTTTATTTATCTCAACAGTGATTAAGAGGTTAATTAAAATAGAAAATATTTTAACCTACTTTGTATAGTATAATGTAGTAGTGAAGCGTGAGGGTATTAAACACCACCTCCCACCACTTCTTGTATGAACTTAGACATATTATACAGTCTTTCTGGGACTCAGTTTCTTTTTTCGTCAACTGGGGACAACTGTAGTCATAGGGTTGTCATGAAGAATAAATAAAGTAATGCATGAAAAGCCTGGCACAAAGAAAAGTGCTCTCTAAACAGTAGTTCTTATCAATTAAAAAAAAAAATATAGATGTACCAGTAACAATCTGGCCCAATTATCAAGATGTATTAAAAGACATAAATGTCAGTTGCCTGAGGAATAATTTTAGTTTGTATCTATATTGACCTCATTTTTTACCTTGGGTTTGACCAAATTTTGTCCAGAGATTAAACCTCAGATCCTGTTTTAATTTGCTTGATGGCTGCTGAGCTTTCAGGAATAATATAGCCTCCTCTTTATTTGAACTCTTTCAGCCTCGAACCCTTAGGGTGCCTGAGTATGTTCTCAAGTCTTATAGCAAAGTGGACATCGGTTGAATACTGGGCTCTGTAATTGACTTCTGCATACACCTGATGATGAAATAATTGACCAATTCAAAGTCTGATTGCTAAATATTTCAATATGAAGTCTTGGGAATTAATTTGTGTGTATGTATTATAAATTCCCCACTGTAAAAAGGCTTCCTGAACCAATTAATGTCTTACAAAGGAGAGTTATTAGAAATAACTTGTCTAGGGCCACGCAACTTGTTGGGAGGAAGAGCAGTACTCTGATTTTTCTCACTCCCAGGATGGAGAATTTTCTACTTTCCCATAAGTTGCTTCTAACTCTTTTTTCTTTTTCTTTTTCTCTTCCTCCCTCCCTCCTTCCCTCCCTCCCTCTCTCCCTCCCTCCCTCCCTCCCTTTCTTCCTTCCTTCCTTCCTTCCTTCCTCCTTCCTTCCTTTCTTTCTTTCTTTCTTTCCTTCCTTCCTTCCTTCCTTCCTTCCTTCCTTGCTTCCTTCCTTCCTTCCTTCCTTCCTTCCTTCCTTCCTTCCTCTCTCTTTCTCTCTCTTTCTTTCTTTATTTCTTCTCTCGTATTCTTTCTTTCTTTCTTTCTTTTCTTTCTTCTCTCTCGTATTCTCTCTCTCTCTTTCTATCTTCCTTTCTTTTCCTCTCTCTCATAGTTTCTTTCTTTCTTTCTTTCTTTCTTTCTTTCTTTCTTTCTTTCTTTCTTTCTTTCTTTCTTTCTTTCTTTCTTTCTTTCTTTCTTTCTTTCTTATTTCTTCTCTCTCGTATTCTCTCTATCTTTCTTTCTTTCTTTTCCTCTCTCTCTTCTTTCTTTCCTTTCTTTCTTTCTTTCTTTCTTTCTTTCTTTCTTTCTTTCTTTCTTTCTTTTCTCTCTCTCTCTCTCTTTTCTCTCTCTCTCTCTCTCTCTCTCTCTCTCTCTCTCTCTCTTTCTTTCTTTCTTTGTTCTTATATGTCATCTTTCTTTGTCAGCTCCTGGCCATAGGCCAGATGTGTTTATGGCCTCGGCAGTCAGGTGATGGAAGCATGAATTCTCCTTATACTATATCATGATATACCTAATATATAAAAGAAGAAAACTGGAAACAAAGCAGAGTATAGGTGGTTTAATTACATTGCCATCTCTTGAGTTTAATAATATTGTTTATACAGAGTATCTTGTTTAATATAATTAGATATTTTTATCTCCTTTTACAAAATACTACTATGGGTTGAATTTTGCTCAATCTTGACTCAGTGCATATATAAGGGGACACCTAAGGACATTCAAGAAGAAATAAATCTTCAAAAAACATTCCATAGAGTAATCAGGAGGATCACTTCCTAAATTATTTAAATGTCTAACCAATGTGCTATACACCTAAAACTTAAAAAAAAAAAAAAAGCATTCCAAAGAGAATGAAGTGGACTATTTTTATATTATGTTAATGGGGGTAAAACTTGGAAAATTATTGGTATGAGATTTTGGAGAATATTACAGCAATGAAATGCAGCAATAGGTAATCCACAGTATTATTCTATTAGACTTATGTGCACACATAATTATGCATATATTTAATTTATTCTACAAGATTTAATTCAATGTATGGTTTTACCAATTAACATCCTATGAGTTGAGGCTTAAAATAAAAACAATAGCTACCATTTATTAAGCACTTACCATATGCTAAGACCTTTATGACAATCTTGTTTACCTTCATAATAATCTATGAAGCTGATGTTTATTTTAAATATATTTTAGCTCCATTTTACAGGTGAATAAACTGAGGCTTAGAGAGATGAAGTAACTTACCAAAAGTCCTGGCAGAACTGGAATTTAAACCCAAGTCTAGCTTCAAAACTAATGATCTTCACACTACTCACGGCATTATTCTCCTGTGATCCCATATCTAGTGTTCTCGACTCCCCCATTAGCCATACCTGAGTCATTCAAATGTTTAGCATGCAGTCATTTCTAATATATATTCTCCAAAGTGTGTATTGAAAACACAGTATGCACTCATGACTGTGAATGGGCATCATATCAGATGTGAAGTGGTTTGATGACACAGGTCAGAACAGTTTTGTTTGAAGCCAGGTGATCCTTGCACACACATTACCTAAAGCTTTTTCTGTGCCTGACTGGCCAGACCACATTTGCTGTCACTAACTTGCCATCCTGCAGAATTCTTTCATTAAGTTTTAAAGAGTTGAGAAATCAGTGAATTACTGATAAATGTATAAGAAGGTGAGATGATATTTTATTGTTATTTTTAAATGCTTCATTGAGTTCACGCAGAGGAATATTTTATTTATGAATTTAATATAAATGCCATGAAATATATGCAAAAATACATGAAACCTATGAACAAAATATTAACACTACTGAAGTTCCACGTGGTTTAATTTTACCAGTATCCCCTGGGTTCCAGGGGAAGAATTTCAGCATAACACAATTATTTTCAGTTCAATGCAAAAAACAATTGAGCTTCTATTATGGGTAAGGCACTGAAATTACATGAACGAATAAGGTATATGTGCCTGCCCTCTCTTTTCTCTACACATAAAATGGTTCTTAGTAACCTTTCTAATATGGATTGAAAGTCTATATGTAATTCTATATTTTAATAATCCATTAACCCTAAGTTAAGTAAAAGGGATCTTTCAAAATCCTTATGTATTATTATTAGTTACTTATTATTATTATATTACATATATTATATATAATATAATACAGTTATATATTATTATTGATTACCTATTATATTATAATGACCTATAATATAGGTATTATTATAGAAGAGAGAACTTGAGGGCCTATAGGCATTCCTATTTGAGCATGGCACTAATTCCCGATGTGTTGAGACTTAGCCTTAGAATGCTTCTCAACACAGCACTCCAAGTAGCCATTATTGAACTTGCCACCCCACTCCTAAGGTTTTTCACTAAATATGTGAAATACCATCCACTTAGAGTGGTTAACTGTTAAGGCTTTGCTAACATTCACCATTTATTACACAAGGATTTATTGAGGAATATAATAGCTAATGTTATGGAGTGCTTGCCATGTGCCAGATGTAATGTCAACTGCTCTTCTTGCATTATTATTTAATTCTCATAAAATCTCTAGGAGGTAAAGGTAGTTGTTACTATCCACTGTAGTAGACAATTATAGATTAACTTCGTTGTGTTTTTGGTCTTGTTCAGCACCCACTGTCCTTTCATCTGCAACCAGCAACTCAATTTTTCTTACAAAGAACTGTCTCAGTCTATGTAGCCATGTGAGATTGATTCTACCCCCAACTCCAGCAGCAGGCACATGATCCAAGCCTTGAGAAAAACATGCATCTTACTGGCCACAGCAATTGGTTTAAAGTTGGGCTGAGATCCAAGCTTGACCAGTCAAGGGCAATGAGAGCCACGCTGGGACTTTTGCTGGGACTCTTGGCAAGGAGACACTTCTTTCATTGGGTCTGTTAAAGCTGTTTTGATAGAAACTGTGTGCTAGCTGTTGTGACCATCTTGCTCCTTCCTGGGCAATCCTGGGGAGATCTTGGCTGAGAATGTGACCAACACAGGGGAAAGCAGAACTCAAACATGAAGAAGCAGTTTTCATGCCAGAGTTTGAGAACTTCAAACAGGCCACATCTAAAATGAGCTCTTTACCTTTCTGGTCTGGCCTTGAAGTTATGCAGTTAAGGTAGCTAGAAAATCCCAGTGTGTGAATGTGTCTATGTGTGTATGTGTGTGTTTAATAAGCAAGTTTGGTTTTGGTTTTCTGTGTAATACAACCAAAAACCTAACACAACCACAGTTTACACATGAAAATTCTTAAACTACAGAAGGTAAATAATTTGTTCAAGTTTGCATAACTAGTGAAGCAGACTTAGAATTGGACTTCAATGTTGGTGCTTTTCACTACCACATTGTTCTACTTGGCACTATGATAGAATTCTCTTTCAGTATTCAAGACTGGAGGGTAAGGTATCAAAAGCGTACATTGGTATTGAACCTGAGAGCTGGTGTAGGGTTTGAGGACTAACTTTCAGATAGCTGAGGTGAAAGATTTTAGCTGCAATACTTAAAACTGACCATAGTGAAGAAAATGGGGCCAAGAATAAGATAGTTCCTGAGTATCCAGGGCCTGGAAAAGGGCTTTGTCATGCTAAAGGGGAGGAAAGTATATATTTCTCTCTTGGATAGGAGTAGAGCTCTGGGAACATAAACATTTTGTTTATGTTTGTGGCTTTTGGGTCAGGGCTTAATTCATAGATTAGCAAAGAAGAAATTGTTCTCTAGTTTTCAGAGCATGTGAAGAGCTCACCAAAGATCATTTTATTAGAGTCCTTGATAACTCAGGAACTACCTTTTTAGAAAATCCTATTATGCCAAAATTAAAGGACATGATCTGACATGTTGTCATCTGACTTTCTCTCATAAATCATTTAGTCCTACAGGTAACAAAATAGATACGACAAAAACAAACTTACATGAATCTTCAATAATTCTAGTAATTCCCTAGGTAAGTATGAGCTACCTTATACAGCCTATGTATCTTTTTAAATTCAAAAATTTTTAAATGCATCAAACTCCTAGTGGAAGTAGGTGCCAAATGCCCAATTAATCATTTATTAAATTTGGTTGTAACCAAATAAAAATAAAACCCTCTAACCCAGCCCTCAGAGAACTTAAATCATATTCAACTCGTGTAGACTTAGTAGGTTTGCAGGTATTTGGTAAAGTATACTCATTGCTTCAGTTCAAGGGGGGAGGAGAAGGTTCATTTAATAATTTAAATATTCTTTCTAACAAATTTCTCAGTGTCTCAATCTTTTTGAATGTTTTCTAAAGTAATCTGAATTAGCCTTCATTTTTTTTCTGGTTTAGGATATCTGAAAAAAATATGAAGAAGGTGGGAAGAAGTAACCCAATAGAAAACATATTTTCTAACATTATTTCTGATGAGAAATTGTGGGAAAATAAAGCATGCCTGGAGGCAGAGGGATGGATTCAAAGACTTCTTGAAGTCCTTGGCATCTGGAGATGTCTAGGATTATGATTATGATTATGCTTATTTATTAACATTTATACTGGGCCATTTTAGTTGATTAGCACAATGTAATTACTAAAAATGTGCAGCTAAAAGTTCTGGGAAATGTCTACATTGCTAGGAAAAGCTAGATATGATATCATTTCTGATTTTCAATAATTTAATTAAAACAAACAAGCATATTACCTCCATGTTACAACAGTCTCTTCTCAAAGTTTCCAGTATAATGAAAGACTCAGTCTGATTGCTTAAAGTGAGCACAATGAGAGTTTGCAATCTCAAGTTCTTTGCTAGTACTCATAGAACCCTTCTCTGTCCAAAAAACGATAAAGATGTATTATCTTAAAGTAAAGAAGCCATCGATGACTTGAACATGATTGCCTGTTTGCTCTCTTCTAGTCCCCAAGAGGTCTAGTGTTACGGCCACAACCTCCCTCTGTGCAGGGCCAGACTCAGTGGAAGCTGAGAGGGCAGTGGCCTGTGAAGTGAATCAGAATGTCTGTGTTTTTGAAATTCTTTCATTAGAGATTGATCTCCTGAGAGAGACTTTATTCTTTGTTAAAATGTAAATTACTCCCAAAATTTGCCCCTGTTAAGTGTCATCGGCTACAAATAAATTAGTATAGATTAATTTCCTACATCATTTCTTTAGAGCAGTGATTCTCAAAGTATAGTCTGAGAACCCCAGAAATCCCCAACTTTCATTCAAGGGGGCTGTGAGGTCAAAACTATTCTCATAACAATACTAATACATTGTTTACAATGTTTGCTCTCATTCTTTCTCCATTGTATAGTGAAGTTTTCTAGAGGTTATATGACATATGATATTGTAACAATTTGAGGGGAAAAGCAGATATAAGAAATTGGCTATGTTCTATTAAGTCAGATATAAAAACCTTTGCAAAAATGTAAAACAATGCCAATATTTTAATGTTTTTTCTTTTGGAAAATATTTTCCTCAAAATATTTTATTAATGTTAACAGTTCATGAATTTTTATTTTTTAAATAAAGTAATAAGTAAGTATTTTATATTTTTCTTAGTTTTAATTTCTAACATGGAAAATATCAGTAAATATAACCCACATAAACAAAAGCTCTTTGGGGTGCTGAATGAGTGTAGAGGAATCCTGAGACCACAAATGTTTTCTGTAGAGAATGTCGGAGTAGGAGTCTTAGTAAGCATTAAGTCCTTTTGCTCCATTTACAGGTTGAAAATTGATCCCCAAAGATTGGAACAACTTACCTGATGTTCTGACTACCTATTGCTGTGCTATAAACTATTCCAAAACTTAGTGGCTGAAAACACAACAATCATTCATTTTGTTCTTGAATATGAAATTCGGACAGGACTTGGAGGGATAACATCTCTGCCCCATATAATGTCTGGAGCTTCAGCTGTGGCAACTCAAACATTTGAGGACTGGAACAGCTGGGACGTGCTGGGCATCTCTTTCTGGTCTTCCCCAGTGGCTACTGGGGCTTCCTCACACAGTGAGTATTCCAAGAAGCTGCGGTAAAAACAGCAAGGCTTCCTATGACCTAATCTAAAAAGCCCCCCAGCTTCCACCACATTCTCTTGCTCAGGCAAGTCACTGAAACCAGCCTAAATGCAAGGGGAGGGAAGTTAGACCCCATCTGTCAATGGGAAGCACATCAAAGAATTTGCAGCCATTTTTAATCTACCACACCCGAGCTTGTAGAATTAGCTTTAGAAGAACTGAAATTAGAGCCCACCTCCCCTGACTGTTAGTGCAGTATGACAGCTTTGACAGTGGTACATAGGGAGAAGATGAAAAGAAAAGACCACAGTGTGGGGCACTGTGAGAATGAAGAACATTTCAGGGTGGACCCTAAGTACCCATGTGAGTAGCATGAGCATTTGAGAGCCTGAAAGAGAAGCTGCTTAGGAGGACAGCGGTCATGGACTCTCTGATACAGAAGAGAACTTAATTCTTTCTTATGATGCTCATCTCTCTTCAACAACCTCCCACTAGCTGACTCTGTTTTTATGATGGCAGGTATGATCTGTGGGGCAGTCTACTTCAACTCCAGGAAGTTCTGACTATTATAACATTCTTCCACAGAATGGAAATCTGTTTCCCAATTGTTCTTTCAAAGTATTCTCCAAGAGATATTTGAGCACCCCACCTTCGACAAGCACACCTATCACATTTTGTACACTCTGCTGTTATTTATGCACACTAATAATGCATTGTGCAGAGCTAAACTCCTAAATCTTTTTCATAGATGCTTTACTAACCATGCTTCTCCTATGTGTGAGAGTAATTCTGTACTTGTTTGTTTGCTTGCTTTTTACTCAGCTTTGGAAATTTACATTTCCACATTTTTATCTCAATAGATTCAACTTGCCAATATCTTTTTGAATCCAGACCCTGTCACTAGGACTATTCATTATCCCACTTGACTCCATATATTCTGAAGATTTGTTAAGTTTTTGTTCTATACTTTTATCTAATCGTTGATAAAAATGTTGAACTAGACAGAGCCCTGTGTCACTCCACTAGAGACCATCCTCTATGCTGACGTCAATTTACTAATCAGTATCCTTTGGGTTCATTTATTCACCTAACAGTTGTTAATTCATCTAATAGTCTCATCATTTAGTCCATATTTCTCCATCTTGTCCACAATGATATCATGATAGGCCTGGACAAATGCCCTGCTGAAGTCTAGATGCATTATGTCTACTGCAGTTGGCTGCTCTCTAAATCCACTATCCCTGTCAGAGGAAATGAAGCAAATCTGACTCTTTTTCAAACACGCCATGCACTTTGATGATTCTGATGCTTTGCTTCCGTACTTTTCTCTGCCCAGAATCTTCCATTCTACCTCACTTGCTTATTTCTATTGGTCAGATGACACCCCCTTGCTGAAGCTTTATTCTTCGACTCCAGACATAATTATTTCATGCCCAGTTTACTTCCCCAAAGCTCTTTATACATAGTATCATCCAGTTGTCTATGCCTATTTTCTTCTCCCTCATCTAGAATGAGCCATGTCTTATTTAATAAATGTATGATGACTTTAATTCAACTAGACCCTGGTGCCTAGTGACCATCGCTTCCTTTCCAAATACTCATAAATCACTCATTCCAAAATCCAATCTAGGACCCACAATGTGGTCTCTAATACCAATTCCCACTAAAAAGAACCAGGGCTCCTTTGAGAAATGGCTGATACCAGGTCTAGGCAAAAAGTGTAAAAGATGAGCCTGGACATCTTGCCATACCAGGAGGCAAAGAAGCTATCAAAGACCATTAGGTTCCTGTCAAAAAAAAACTGAGAAGCCAATTGAAGTGGTTTCCACTGGTCAAAGTTTGGATAATTTGAGCACAAATAAGAATAATCACTGCAATGAAAGAAAATACATAAAATATATTTAAACTTATTAGTTCATAATGCTGGGGGGAAAAAAAAACCAAACCCCACTGATAATCTCTGAAAGACACCAGTGAACAAACATACTCATTTTGAAAACTGGTAAATAAAGGGAAAGAATTCAGCATTCATCCTAACTTTCCAAACCTTACCATATCGACCTTAGGTACCCAGTAATAGATAAAGAAAGGTTTTTTCTTTATAGAAGTATTCTAGCTAATAAATTAACAAAAATGTTATTTTTTACATTACCATTTTGCACTCACTAAATCAATGAGATTATGTAATCCAGGCAATGACAATGGTTCCTAAAATTACTATGTAAAAAGCAGATGGGGAACTTTATAATGGATAATTCTAGAGGATAACACCCCAACACCACAGATCAAATCTGACATCATAACAAGAGATACAAGCAGCCTCCTGATATGGTGCAATAGGAAGTACATAGCACCTTCCTTGGGAAAAAAAAATCAAATTTGAATCTGCGACGCCTCTAAATTCAACTACCAGCTAGATGGGGTAAAAGGGGTAAAATATATGGTGACAGAAAGAGATATAACTATGGGTGGTGAACACACAATGCCTTACTGCTAAATCGTACACCTGAAACTTACTGGATTTTGTTAACCAGTTTCACCATAAAAATTTTTTTTTTTAATTTGAAAAATAAAGTAAATAAATAAAATCAACTACCAGTTTACAGGAAATAATAAAGGTTAGAAGTAAATGACACCATGGGAAGGCAATCAGCCAAATCCAGACTGTGGGTAATTCTGCAGCACATATGACCCATTTTCCACTAAAATAAACTGCAAAGAGAAAAAGAGGTGGAGGGACCTATAGATCAAAGGATATTTAAGAGACACAAGCACCAAATGCGGTGTGTGAATCTTATTTGGATTCTGATTTGAACAAAACTAACTTAAAAAGAAAAAACTTTTGTGAGACAATCAGGAAAAATTGAACAGCAGATAGAGATATGAAAAAATTATTGTTAATGTTTTTGGTGGTATAATGGCACTATGGTTATGTATATTTTAAAAAGAGTCCTTATCTTTTAAGGATAATATTGAAGGAGGAAATGATATGACTTAGATTTGCCTCAAAAAAATCTAGTTGGGGAGGCAGTGGGGGTCAGAATGGTGGGGCTTGGCGTGGGTGGGGATAATGAAAAAAGATTGACATGATTAGATAATTATATCTAGATGAGAGGTTCATGATGCTTTCTTTATACTGTTCTCTATTCTTTGTATTTGTGGGAAATTTTCCATAATAATTTTTTAATCCAATCCAGAATTTTACTTGAAATTGTTGTTTTCAGAAACCACTTTCCTTCTCTTTCTGAAATTTTAAGTGTTTGTCAGAAGAGCAATCTTTTCATTCTTTCATCCTCCATGATTCCACAAAACTCACCAACTATTTGGTGATCTCTCTGGCAAGTTCTCTCAGGCCATCAAAATAGAGATCTTGCACAACTCATTAAAGTGGTCAGCACCCTTCACAATCACTCTGACCATGTGAGGCTCTGGTTCTTGTCACTAAGGTTCACACTAATCTTTTCCATTCTAAAGCTCATTCTCTTTGACAGAAAAGACAGAATTAAAGTTGGAGTTTTATTGTCTACAGCCATGCCGCCCTGAACAAGCCCGATCCCATCTGATCTGGGAAGCTAAGCAAGGTCGGGCCTGGTTAGTACTTGGATGGGAGAATGCCTAGGAAAGATCAGGTGCTGTAGGTTTAAAAAAAATTAAAAAAATAAGAACTTGTAAGCTGACAAGGTCCTTGCAATCTGTGAGGTCAACCAAGGGTTGGTTGCCTCACCCAAAAAAATATAAAATTGGAGTTTTCTCTATCATTTCTCAACATTAAAAAAATCAATCCCAAGTAGTGAATTTGTCCCTTCTATCACCTAGTTCTAAACATAAGAAAAAGGCCTCTTTGTCATCGTTAGATTTTTATTTTTATTTATTTTTAAATAAAGCTGGACTTTGACATTTTGACTCTGTTTTTACAGGTCTCTGTCATCCTTAAAAATTACCCATGCCTATTTCCTTCTTTTGCATAGGAACACCTGTCTTATACAACCTCTCCTCTTTCTTAATAAGTCTTGTTCATTTATAGAAGCACAGTAGGAGAAGGTGGGCAAAACTTTTTTAGTGGTATTACCCAATGTTGGTGAGTATTGCAAAGCATATTCTGCTCTACAAATATAAACTGGCACCACCTTCCTGGAAGGCAATTTTGCAACCTGTGTCCAAAGCTTTTTTTTAAAAAAAATATGTATTCTTTGATCAAGGAATTCCACTTTTAGAGATTAATTCTAAGCAAGCCATGTGGCTATGTACAGAGATTTAGCTACCAGGGTGTCCAGAGTAGTGTTTTTAATATACTTTAATAATCAGAAGCAAACTAAATGTCCAACAGAACAGAGGTGACTAAGTTTATCATATAGCCATAAAAAATATTAAAAGAATACTTCATGATCTATGATAATGTTCATGATACATCATTGAGGGAAAAAAGGAGGTTACAGAGCAGTACACAGAGAATGTTTCCCATTTAAGAAAAATTATATTTATATATGGAAAAAAAAGACTGAACAGTTATATAAGAAAGTTAAAATACCTCTTTTTAAGGAATACACATTGTAACATTTTCTATAATAGATATTACTACTTTAAAAGAAGAAAAAGGTAATTAACAATAAAAATAGGAAGAGGCCACCTAAGGCCAGCTCTGGCCCCAACACAGTTCTCCCTCTGCTGGGTGCAGTCTGCTCTGGCCTGGCTATCATATAAGAGTGTCATTAACCTCCGTTGGAGGGTTTCTGCTGTCTCCTCTCTGTGCACAGAGTCAAGGGGGTTAGAATCAGTAACTCTTTACTGTATGATGGTGTCTCCGCAGATGGTGAGACAATTACTGCCCATAAATAAATGCTAAACAAGGAATTTGCTCCAAGAATGCAGGCCTGACCAAGGCAAGCTCAGTCTGGCCTCAACTCAGTCCTTGGAAGGGCATCATTGGGACCCCTCCCAGGGGTTGTTTGGTGGTTTGTAACTCACCTCTCAGTGGTTAGCACTGTTCATTCAAGAGGTTTTCCTGCAGTTTGGGTTAAAGTTGTTGGCCTCTCTGTCTCTCGTGAGTCTCACTTTGTTGTTGCATCCATTATTATGTCCCACTCCTCTGCTAGCAGCTTCCCTGCCTCTTCTTAAATTCTACTCTTCTTCCTCCTCTCCCTCAAGCCCAATCTCAAATGATGAAGGTTTATGAATAAGCAAGAGAGTTAGGAGTGAGTTTGTGATTAGAACCCTCAGTGTCATAATTCTCTAGGCTGCTGTGTAACTTAGGACCATAAAAAAATGGGGGGAGGTGTGGAAAGAGAGAAAAAATGTGTATTTAAAAAGAAAATTATTATTCTCCATTACATCTAACTGGGGAAATACTACTAACATGCATCACTATAACCATTTTATTGTCTTCTGGCTCCTGAGTTCTAGGACACATGGTGCCTGTCCCTGAGTACTAGACTACTTGCTTCTAAATTCTGAATCACGTGAAATTCACATTAGAATATATGATGTTGCAGCATATTTCTGGCAAACTCCACAAACTTCCTAAGTAAAACAAAATGATACGAGCAAACAACAGCAATAGCAGGATCTTTTGGAAACCCAGAAAGGAAAATTTAGAAGTTTTAGAATTCTCATACATTTTTAGATGCATTTCAAAGCTGAACAGTTTAAGACAGTGAATGATTTCAGTGTTCCCAGCATATCTCTCATTTGGCTCCTGAGGCTGATTCAAATGCAAGACCATGTTATTGGAATTAACTCCATGTAGGATGGAGGCAACATAGAGCCCTTGGCTACCAGGAATTGGGTGCGTTTTCCGTATGGGTGGAGGAAATAAATACCTTCTAGGTGCGACGGGAATGACATAGGGAAGCATCACTTATAATAGCTACGCCCCACTTCTAAAATGCCTGTTATTTCACCATCAGGGCTTCTTTTCTCTATAATACCTGGTTCTTTGAATCTTCCTTTAAAAATATTCCCAAGAGCCAAGATATGGAAGCAACCTAAATGCCTATTAACAGATGATTGGATAAAGAAGTTATGGTTTATATATACAATAGAATATTACTCAGCCATTAAAAAAATGAAACCCTACTATTTGCAATGATATGGGTGGACCTCGAGGTTATTATGCCGAGTGAAATAAGTCAGACAGAGAAAGATAAATACCATGTGATTTCACTTATATGCAGAATCTAAGGAACAAAACGAACAAACTAATCAAAAACAGACTCACAAATATAGAGGACAATTTGGTGACGGACAGAGGGGAGGTGTGTTGGGGGGCTGGGAGAATGGGGTGAAGGGTTAAAGAAGTAGAAATTACTAGTTGACAGATGGTCACGGGGATGGGGAGCACGGCAGGGGAAATGCAGTGAGCATTAATGTAATGGCTAGGTGTAGAGCCAGAGGAGAGAAAGAGCAATCAGGGAGATCATTTTATAAAGTATATAAATGTCTAACCAATGTATTGTATACTTGAAACTAATAATAAAATAACATTTAAATATATGTACACATATAAAATTAAAAAATAAAAATACTCCCAAGAGGAAAAATACACAAAATCTAGGACAATCACTCTCCTTCTTTTCTGCTTTCCATGTTTCACTGTTCCCTAACCTCTAAATGCTTTCTCCAATTTCCCACTAAAAAAACTGGCCCTTATGTTCTTTCTTTCATATATAAATACATGTAGAAGAGGTTCTCAAGCAAAAAAAAAAAAAATCAATTAACAAAATGTTAGGACTAAAAGGACCACACAAATTCTTTTCCCAACATCTGAGGCAACTAAGGTCTTTGGCCAGATTGAGCAGTGACAGGTCCAATGACCAGGCAAGTGTGGAGTTCCAGACCCTGCAAATTCAGTGTCCACACTTTTCCTTGCTGCACCACTTTTAGTCCAGTGGCTCCTCCTCCATTCAGAAGCCTGCACTCTTTGGGTTTGTTCTATCTCAAAAGTCTGCTTTCAAGACAATATCTGAAGCACTATACTCTGAAATATAGATTTCTAGGACATAGTAGGTATTTAATAATTACAGGTTGAATAAGCGAGTGAATGAATGAATGGTTGATACCATGAAGTGCTACCAAACCTAGAGAAGTGAGTGTTAATGAGGATCTCTAGACTCAAGTGGCAGAAGTGAAGATCCTGCCAGCAGATATGGGAGAGATTTTGTTTTGTTTTGTTTTGTTTTGTTTTTCCTGAAGTATTTGCTTGGATCCCCTCCCTGAAATCCCAGCACTGGGCAGAAGAATTGTATACTCTGTCTGCTTTAAGACTTTACTTCTCCAACATCTCTTGTGTCCCTTGACTTCTCTTTATCCTACATTGCTGTTCTCTTGGTGTAGGTATCCATCATTTCTTGCCTAGAATGGGGCCACATCCTCTTAATTTACTTCTTGGCTTCCCTGTTCCCTCATTCCCTCCCCACAAATTATACTACACGGTGCCCATAGTCCTATAGGACCTGATTCCAGCCTATCTCATAAAACTCTTCCTTGTGTGCACCCTTAAAACCCATCTCTCCCGCTTTAACATAAAACTAAACTGAACTATTTATAGATTCCCAATGATACCTTTCTTTCTCTGGCTTGGGAGTCTGTCACTGAGTCATAGGCCTGTAACTTTCTCTTTTTCCAATTCACCATGATTTTATTTGCTCACTCCTAATCATCCTTTAGTGCCCAGCATAGAGGATGTCACTTCTTTCAGAATCTTTTTCTGACGCTCTAAGAAACTACATGTCCTTCATGGGTCTGCTAAGATCTCTTCTCCATGGCATCCTTACTTTGAGACTCAGGCTGACAAAACAGCAACCACCTAAGCTCTATCATTTGCCATTGAACAGGGCAAAAGAGAGAAGGCAGAGACTTGGATATTAACTCTTAAGGCTTCCACCTGGATGTTACACTTTATACTGTCACTCAATTTCCATTGGCCAAAGCAAGTCACATGGCCACATCTAAATTCTTGGGAATAAGGAAGTGAAGTCTTACTATGTGCCTAGAAATAGGAAGAACTGGAAATATTTTTATAAGCCCTAGTGACTTATACATTCAAGTAAGTTGAGACCTAGATAATCCTCAATAGATTTCATGATCTTAATAAGAAATGTTAAATTTGAGTGTGGGTGGTGAAAACCATATTGGAAGAAGCTATGGAGTGATTGTGAAGTAAAGAAATAAAGACAGTGAGAAGAGACAACTTCATGATGTTTGACTGGAAAGGGAAGAAGGGAGATAAGTGGTGGTGTTGGGGAGTTCAGCCAAGAAGGAAAATAGTGTTCATTGGTTTTTTTTTTTTTTTTGATGTTTTCCTTTTTTAATAAAGTTAAACAGTAAAACAAAAATTCACAAGCTGCCTCCCTGTCCACCCCCTGCCTCCCTCCCCTACCTGCAATCTTCGGTGCTGGCTCCCTTTCCTTCACCCATCACAGATACAGGGCACCCAACAGAGAAAATAAGTTTATTTAAATTAGTTGCAAGTACACAGTACATTAGTTAGACATCTATAATGTTCATAAAATGATCCCCCCAATTGCTCCCTCCTTTCCCTGGCCCTCCACTTAGCCATCATATTAATGCTAAACTACATTCCCTCTTCCATGCTCCCCATGCCCAACTATCAACTACTAATTTGTTGGGTTTTAGTGTGAGTGTAGCTCGAGCATGTTTAGATGACAACAGGATATGTCCAGATGAGCATGAGAGTTTGAAGATCCATGAGAAGAAGAATTGGATAAGGTCCTGAGCCTGTGGAAGAGAGTGGACTCCAAAACACCGTGGAGGAACTGGCTTTAGGTTAGAATAGGCTCTCCTCCTCCTGCATGCAGTAGGAAAACAGAGGAGAAAGTGGGTGCAGCTGTCACCTGCGTTATAGACTGGTCCAGTGGTTCCTGTTATCATTATGAAATTAACTTATGCAAAGCTATCATAATCTGTTCCACTTGAAGAAATTTAGGAGATCATTCTGGGGGGTGGGAAATGCCCCTTTGTAACACATGTGGTTTCCTACCACAACCATTGTGAGGATGTTGAGCATATTGCCTTTTTATGACCCTTCTCCCATTGAGTCCTATTTCAGGCATCAAGTATATTTTAAGTGCCAGACACAGTCTTCTAAGCATACATAAAAGCCCAATAAAAAATGGCTCATTCTTAGTAGTTGGCAGTAGTTTTAATATAGCTATGAAATAAAAATTTGTTTCTTCCCAAATTCACCCCCAAATGTACTGGGATATTATTAACCTAGAGGCTTTGCCTTTACCCTCTTCCTGTCTTCAACCTGCAAATGGTTTCTCAATCCACACTATACTTGCAAAGGTTGGGACATTGCTCAGCTGAGAAAGATAATTTTACCCCACCCTTTTCTTTAGAGCATAAAAAGATACCTCCAAGGTCTCAGGACATTGCTAACTTAGGCTGTTGCTACTCCAGTTATTCTGGCAGCTGCTAACATAGAAAATCATAATCCTCTCAGCAAAGTGCTCTTCTGTATCCTGCAAGCTTGGTCAGGGCTCATGATCATTTTCAAATAGGTTTTTTTTTTTTGGTTCAGAC
This sequence comes from Pteropus alecto, assembly GCF_000325575.1. NCBI lineage: Eukaryota > Metazoa > Chordata > Mammalia > Chiroptera > Pteropodidae > Pteropus > Pteropus alecto. Next base: position 1,927,998 of record NW_006442508.1, on the reverse strand, counting down.
AGAGAGGCCTCCCTGCCTAATTTAATTTTGTTTCTCCTTTCTTTGTTACGAGCAGATGTCACTTTTACATCTGTGCCTCTGATCAAATGCTCCATGTCTCCCCCACCACCAGCCCAGCAGATGTTACTGCTATTAGCCAAACTCCTGCAAAAAAAGGTAATAGGCAGCTCTTCCTGCTAATCATAGCACAGGGGAGTGGAGTTGGTGGGGAGAGAATGAGAGTAGAGTGGGGCTCTTCCATGATGTCCTTAAAAGGATGGATACTGGAGCTCTGTACTCCATCACCTATAAGGAACATAGCACTTTTTAAAATGTTTATTGGGGGTAACACTGGTTAATATAATTATATAATTTTTGAGTGTACATTATAATTTGACTTCTATATATTCAATCGAATATACAGATTATCACCCAAAGTCCAGTTTCCTTCAGCTACCATATATTTGATCCCTTTTACCCACTTCATCCTCCCCCCAACCCCCCTATTTTTGACTCCCTTTACCCTGTCTATTTTTTCCCTCCTCCTCCCTCCCACTACCCTCTGCTAACCACTAGTCCGTTGTCCGTGTCCCCAAGTCTCTGTTTGCCCTGTTCATTTGTTGCTTTTAGGTTTATATCCCACTTATAAGTGATATCATGTGATTTTCAACTTTTTCAGTCTGGCTTATTTTGCTTAGCACGATTATCTCGAGGTTCATCCATATTGTCGCAAATGGCAGTATTTCATCTCTTCTTATGGCTGAATAATATTCCATTGTATATAAGGAACATAGCACTTTCACAGAAACACCATGTGTGAGTTAGCCATAAAGCTCCAACCCAAATCCACACAGCTAACTCAAAGCAAATGCCTTTTAAAGTGACATGCCCCTGAGCATACAATATTTACATATAGGAGTAAAGTACTACATTAGTTATACATAAATACTGTGTATAATATAAAGTAAAAACATACAATTAACTTATATACACATGTACTTTTCAATAAGTTCCTAAAAGATGGAAGTTTTCTTCTAGGTTGCTTTGTTTTCTCCCATTGATGTAGTAGTGCCTGCTCTTTGATTTGTCTGCCTTCTTCCACAGGTATTCTAAACATGCAATAGGAAAGACAATGTCCGTGCACTGTCTAAATTTCAAAGTCAAGTGTTAAATATGCAATTCAAAGACTCCACAAACATCATCATCATCATCATCACCATAATTATAATACTAGTGGCTAACATTCACTTGATTCCAAACACTGTTAATCACTTTGCATACACTATTGTCAATCAGTTAATAATTGTTAGTCTCACAGTGCCAGAAGGTTAGTTACCAGAAATACAAAGAGTCTCTATTATGAAAAACGTGTATTATGGTTGCTAGGCAAATAGAAAATGTGGTAAAAATTCTAAAATGCTGAGAGAATGCTATATCCATACATTTTCATGCTTGGGGATGCTGTGGTTAATCTGCTTTATGTTCTAGGGAAATGATGTCCCAATAAACTCAGTCTAGGTTGTTATCTTAGAGCAGGTGAGTGGGAAAGGCTGCTGTCTTCAGTAACTTTTTTTAGCAAAACCCAAGGACAAATCTTGCCTTTTAATTCTCTGGTTGAGAGAACTGTTTTTCTAAATTCAGTCTTTTCCAGGCAGTGGCCTTGCCAAGTTTGGAATAATTTGGATGGAGCTTCAAATAAAGCAATCAAAAAAAAAAATTCCTCTGAAACTCTCACTGGTATTTAATATTTTATTCATTCCCATGTTATTGTGCTTTGCCTGTGGTGAAACAGCTTCAAAACAGCCTCCTAGGAGTGAGGCACTAGGAGGCTGACAAGCGTTTTCCCATGAATTGCTACTACAATACAATGGCATTTTGTTTGCTGTTTTGTTTCCTTGTCTTCTAACATTCTTTCTGACTTTCAAGGAAAAAAAGAAGAAAAAGAAACCGTCCTATGAATGGCAAAGAAAAAGAAAGAAAAGTTTCTTTTAAACTTTCAACCTTTTTCATTTGGTACTGGGCAGCATGTAAACATTTTTTTTTTTCCTTATGGTATATATGCTGGTAGTCTCTTCCCCTTTTTGTGCTTGAAATGGCCTTTTTTCTCTTTTACCACGTTACGTTGCCTTTCCATTATTGATTAAAAAAAATAAGCAGGGGAAAAAGTCAACCGTGTACACATATTAAGAAAAGAAAGTCAAAGGAAGATGGATCAACCATCCATCTATCCATGTGGCCATTTATCTATCAATCCATCTCACTATCTACCCGTCTCTATTAAAATAAATAGCAGGCACTGTACACATTGCTGGTTGGCTGAAGTTGTGATCTGGACAAAAGGTCTGTTTGGGAAAAGGATGCTGAAGCTCTAATTCTATTTGTGCCGGTTGAAAATCAGGAGGGGTTTTTCTACACTTCACTTTTATTAGATTATTTCTTATAGATGGTTTCTTTTTTCCTCCCAGACGCGTGGTGGAGGCTGCTGAAGCAGTTGGTCTATAGTTGGAATAATTAAATTAACCATTTGGTACAACTTTTAGGGGAGAGCTCGCGTGTAGAAAGCACAACTCGAACAAAACAGGGCGCTGAGGCTGGGGCTCCGGCTTGGCCCCACACGCCTTTCATCTTTGGAGCAGAAGCAGGACCCCAGGCCACAAAAGACGGGCAGAGGGGATGACGGGCCACGGATGGTGGGGGTGGGGTGGGTTAGGGAGAGGGACGGTGACACTGAACAAAATAAACCTACAAGGCCTACAAAGGGGAAAATGAAGTCAAGCGCCTTTGCTCATTCGACCATGCGGCCCGGGGCTGAAAGATGTCCTGGTACAAAAGAAAGGCGTGAAGCACCCCAACCGAGTGAGGCCCGGCACCAGGGGGCGCCTGGAGAGAGACGGGCCAGACCCGCGCACCTGGGAAAGAGCGGGCGCGGATGGATCGGAGGAGGCGGAAAGCGGGGGCTGGTGGGAGCCGGCAGCCGGCGAGGGGCAGAGGGGAGTGCGAGGCAGTGGCCACCGCCGGGAATGGCCATCTCCAGGCATGCCCATTGTCAGCCCTCCCGGGCACTCCCTGCGGTCTTGCACTTCCTTCGTCAGTGCCCCTTTGCGGAGTCCTCGCCTCGTCTCTTTGGCTTCTCCCAGTGTCATCCTCGAATGCCTTGTCAACACCAGCTCCCCTGAGCAGCACACCGCACTCCCCACCCCTGCTCGGGGGACTGCCTGCGTGCACCTACTAATTCCCAAAGTTCTACATCACCACCCAAGAGCACTCTCAAAAGCGGTCCAAGTAAACCTTGCTCCTCCCAGCTCCCCACACACTTCAGGTCTGCTGTCCGCCTCCGCCCCAACGGCCTTAGGGCCTAGGGACTGTGCCAATTAGGACCCAAGGTGGAATTGTCCTGCACTTGGCTTGGGCGTAGAGGCCTGGCGGTGCAGGGCCCGGATGGAGCTCCCTGAACGGAGCACGCGCACTTCACATCCAGCCGAGACGCAACCCCGGGTGTACCGAGGCGTGGGCGCCAAGAGAGGTGTGAGCCTTGATTATCGCCAAATACAGATCTTGGAGCCAAAACGCATCCCTTCCTGGACGCCCCACGTCATTTCGGTCCGCAGAGAAACGCGTTTAAACCCCACCTAAGCGTGGGGAGCGGGCTAGGGGATGCCAGTCAGTCCCTGTTCCCTGAATTCACATCCACCAAGTGCGGGCCTGGGGTGGCGGGGTCGCGTTCGGAAAACCGGGAACCCCGCCCCCCCCCAAAGTCCGAGAGATTCCAGAAACTTGGACAATCGCAGCCTTGTGTTCGACAATCTATCCCCCACCTCCCTTAAGCTGGGGGAGGGGGAATAAGCAAGGGTGGAATAATTGCATGTGCAGCGTCCAAAGGAGCACATCTACCTCCAGGTCCAAATGCAGATTCATATTCATGAGAGCGGGATAAATAAAGACAAATCCCCACTGTAATAACACTTGGATTCACATCCGTCTTTGCTGGCCTTTAGGTTTAGGGGACTGAAGACAGATGTTTGCATCTCTTTTCTCCTCTTGTCTGGTGACCATAAAGAAAACCATTTAGAGCGTTGCAATTTGTTTCCCGCCATAGTAAAACCTTGTATACATTTATTTTCATTTCACCTCTGTGCACAAAAAAAGTGCACACTGGTCACCAAAGGCCCCTCTTTATCAAATACGCATTGTACAACATACAACTGCAATAAAACTATCAGCCCTCTCCATAAAACTATCAGCAAGCTCCTCGGCGAGTTCTGCTGCCTGCACTTCCACCAGTGGCGCTTCCACACGTCCAGAGGACGCGCCATCACCTGAAACCAGCCAGAAACTCACCCAGCAGAGAAGTGCAGGGCTGGGGGGCCGCTGTCCCTGTCTAATCCATTACGGCGTCTGCTGCAGTTTAGTGCACAATAAAACACGGTGGCAGTGGAGAGCGGGAGCCCATCCACTCCCCGGCACTAGCATCGAATTAAACCACTTAGTTTGGCAAACACTGAACGCCTAAATGCCCCTATAAAGACTTTATGAGTTTGTTACTTTAATTACTGACTTGTTACAGAGCACATAAAGGGGGTAATGAATGCAATAAAACTAATTATCTACACATTTAATTCATATAAAATATCCAGGGTTTGTTTACACCACACGGCGATTCAACTAAGCATTTTCCCTCTTGTCCACCGAGAGGAAGGATTTAATGAAATAGTTTCCCTTATTCTGCTAGAGCCTAACGAACCAAATGAAAATTACCCTCCTCTTAAATCACGGGGCCACCGAGGTCCACAAATCACGGCTCGCTTGTCTGTGCCTCGCTGCCGGCCACCAAGAGCCTGAGGAGTTGGACCAGAAAAGTGCCCCACTTGGAGCTGGGCATTTAAAGAGTGAGGATTTCGCTCACTGCAGTCAGCGGACCTAAAGGGCAAACAGACGGCAATCCTCTGTTCGAAGCCGCGGGTCTGTGGGACAACTGCGGGCACTTGCAAAAGTGGAGGGAAAGAAAGAGAGGGAGAGCGCCCGAGGGGAGCAGAAGAGACACATTTGGGGACATTTCAAGCTCGCTTGCTAGTTATGGTGCAATTAAAACGAACAACCGCACAGAACCTCCAAACCAACAAAATCAAACCTTGCGCTATGGCAGAAAGGAAGAACTGAGCGCAAAGAAGCCATCGGTTGAGAATCCAGATGTTTTACATTCAAGAGCAATGTTCTTTTATTTTTTTAAGCAGCTGTGTAAGCTGAGTCCCTAGAAAAGCACATTACGCAGCGACAAGAAATGCAATTTATAAGATGCTCTTTTTAAAGCCCCCTCTACCAGGTGTATTTTAAAGAAATCCACTTATCGTTCACAGAAACCCCCTTGGCCCACTTACTCTATGTTACAGGGCGCCTGAGTCTTGCCAATGTCCCAGTCCTTTATAACATTTCATGCACTTCGGGGGGTAGGCTTGTTGTTAAATTGAGCGTGTAACGCTCTTACAAAACAGGTTTTCTATGACATCAAGGTTTCTTCTCCCTAACCGAGGGGGTGGGGGGAAGAGGATGAAGAAGGGGGAAAACACACACACTATCTCAATTTATGCCCAAGGTATATGATCAGTTAAAAAGGCTTAAAAGCTCGAGGAAATTGGATCAGGGAGAATCGTCACCCAACTTTCATTATTTCCAAGTAGTGTGATTGAATTAAAGGGCAGGGAGCTGGTTAGAAGGGAGGATCAGGGGCTCAGTGCGTAATGGTGTGGTATTAAATTCTAATTAGAGATGCAGGAATCAATGATAGGGAGGTTGGACAGCTCAGTTCCCCAGTGCCAGCCCAATAGACGGATGAGTTATTGTCATGTAAAAAGCGCCAGCAATAAGACCAACCGCTTTGCTATTGTCCAAGTGGAAAGAGCCAAGTTTATTATGAGAACTATATGCTCTAGAGACCTCAGACAAGGCATCTCATAGGAGGCTTTTTCATAAAACTAGGCTCTGCTGGTAGTAAGGAGGCCAGTTTGGAGGCAGGCGTTGAGCTGTGCACATCTCCCCACTCCAGCCACCTTCTCCATACCCATCTTTTATTTCATTTTTCCACTTGGCTGAGCCATCCAGAGCCTTTTCAATGTATAAAATGGAATATTCTTACCTCAATTCCTCCGCCTACGAGTCCTGTATGGCTGGGATGGACACCTCGAGCCTGGCTTCAGCCTATGCTGACTTCAGTTCCTGCAGCCAGGCCAGTGGCTTCCAATATAACCCGATAAGGACCACTTTTGGGGCCACGTCCGGCTGCCCGTCCCTCACGCCGGGATCCTGCAGCCTCGGCACCCTCAGGGACCACCAGAGCAGTCCGTACGCCGCAGGTAAGGACCGCCAGCTTTCTCAGTGGAGAAAGCTGCCTTTCTGCTCGTATATAGGAAGCCTTGATTGCATTTGAAAATGGAAATGTGTTTAGTATTTACCAAACGAAATTTGCTTACACAAATGAAAGAATTTATCACGTTAGAAGCGATTGCAGGGAGGGGTAATTCACTTACAGGGTTACACTATCCTAGTCACACCCGAACCGCCAACAAAATTATCTTAAGCTGCCAAAATGATAGGCATAATTTATTTACTTTGCGATGAGACGTAAAGCTTAGAAAATAATTAAATAACAAAGAGTAAAGCTCATTACTGGCAGTGTCTCTTTTTTAAAGAACCGACAGCGGCTCACACCTCTTTGGCTGGTCATTTTTGTGATTATTTTTTTAATTTATTATTTTTCTTGCAGCACTTTCTCCCCAACTTTTGGGCCGGGTCAATTTCTGAGAATTGAAAAGTTCAAACAGTGAGAGTGTTTGGTAACTTCTTCCTTAGCTCCCTGATATTTCAACTGATGTTTTCGGACTTTTATCCTCTCTCGTTTTTTACCCTCATCAAAGTATTTATCCCTTGTCCCTGACCTCAGTGGTTTCCAGTGCTCTATTTCAACCCACCCACAGGGGCTTGTGCCAGGAGGGACTTCGCCAAGCCCGATGTTTGTGCCCCTGTTTCTGTACATAACTAATTTAATCGGTTTTTCTCGGTAGCTCCTCTCAGTCTCTCTCCCGCTCTGGTGTCGGTGGCGGCTCCAGTGACACCTGACCTTGAAGTTCCTATATTCTGGCTCTGCAGTCCGCGCGCTCCAGACCGTTTTGCTCACACTCTTTTCTCTGTTGTCCCCAGTTCCTTACAAACTCTTCACCGACCACGGCGGCCTCAACGAGAAGCGCAAGCAGCGGCGCATCCGCACAACTTTCACGAGTGCACAGCTCAAAGAGCTCGAGAGGGTCTTCGCGGAGACGCACTACCCTGACATCTACACCCGGGAGGAACTGGCCCTGAAGATCGACCTCACCGAGGCGCGAGTCCAGGTATGCGCTGCCGGAGAACTACTCGGCTTTGCCGGGTGCGGTAGGCCGGGGAGCGGGAAGTGTTACTGAAGGTTCGAAATCCCGGAGCTTCTCAGAAGCAAGGCCGGAAGCCCAGGGCTGAACAGGGACGCCAAGTTGGATTGGCCGTGCGCGCGAGGAAGGGTTAGGGCGTTCTCTCCTGACTATGTATTCAAAATTGTAAAGTTTTCCCCATCTCAGCCAGCGTTGCAAGGCATTCGGGAAGTGCCCTGTGGGAAGAGCGCAGAATTCGCCCCTATGTTATAAGTTGTTTTTTTTGTTTGTTTTTGTTTTTGTTTTTTGTTTTTTGTTTTGTTTTGGAAAATATCTCCGAATTCAAGAATTTAATTTGGAGGCATGGCATATAGGAGCATTTTCCCAGGAATTATGATTAGCATCAGATTCGCAAAGGGGCTGTGACTCCTTGAAAGTCAAGAACCACGGCTTATTCTAACGTTTAGGGACAGAGGTAGGCTCACGAGCTGGCCAAGGCGCTTCTCCAGGTGAGGCCCTCAGTGGAAGGGCAGTGCGCACCATCGCACACTTCTCCTGGTTCAAAGGCCAGAATTCGCAGCAAACACCAAACACAGAGACCCGCTCCTCCTTCTACCAATTAGTTTAACTTTAGACCTGAGGCCTAGGGGCGATGGCGAATTTGGGAAAGCTCAATAAATAGACTGAGCAAAAGTCCGCCAAAATAAGGGCTTACGTTTTAGGGCCTTTCTGAGACCTGCAACCCTTTTACCTTTCCAGCAAGCCGCAGTTTCCCTGACACGCTCAGGTTACATTAAGAAAGTTTCTCCAGAGATGCGCAAGAAACAAGGGAATGCGGGCAGACTTGGTGGGCTGCGTGAACGAAGGGGTAGCTGAGGCGCACGGAGTTTAAAACAAACTGAAATGGAACATAAGCTGTCTTAACCCGTTCCCCCCACCCCCGCCCTCCCTCCTTTTCGCGTTTCCTTCTTTCTCCCCTTGCACCGCCTCTCCCTTCCTCTTCCGCCAGGTATGGTTCCAGAACCGCCGCG
>NW_006442508.1:1875794-1916672 GCF_000325575.1 Pteropus alecto | reverse complement strand
CGGGCGAGCGGGTAGGCCCAAGGCTATTGTCGTCGCTGCTGCCGTGGCTTTTTCTTTGAGAGCCAAAAGTAATCGCGATAAGAATAAAGAGAAAATGGCGTCTCCCCCATTTCAACTCCACTCCTCCCCTGATCCCGAACCCCCAAACAAAACGAAAAACTTCCCTGGCTTCGCACCTGCCTCAGGGCCGCGCAGACAGGCCAAGGCTCTGCCTGCCGACTGGGAGGTGTGAACAGCGCGGCCTGGACTCGGGGCACTCTCAGGGGGTTGTGTCTGTATGTCGTGTATGTCTGTCTGTGGGAATGTGTGTCTGTGGCTCGAGCAGGTGACAGGGAGAGATGGGTGGGGGCGCACAACCAACTCAGTGACTTGCTTAGAATAAGAAAAATAAAAAATCTCCCCAAATTAGAAGAAAAAAATTTAGGAAGGCAAAAACCAGTTAAAAAAAGGTTTTAAAATCTAAGGAAAAATATGTGAAGGGGGGACAGAGGTGAGGCTGCAGCTGGCACTGTCTGAGGGCTCTCTCTTATGAACCTCTAAATTCGCGCCCTCCTGACAGCACGAACTCCCTTGGGGCTCCTGCTCAGAGGAAAGTAGGGGCGCCTTCCAGCCCTGCTTCCCCTCCTGTTCGTGGGTTCGGGGCTGCTGCGGCGAAGACTAGTGCAGACTGTACCCGCGGCCAAGGTGACTTCCTCGCACCAGCTTGACTGTCTCACCTCGCTGAATACCATCCCGCCATTAGCGCATTCGAACTCCACACAGTTGCAACTTCTAATCCCGAATCTTTGCAGCCACTCGGTCCTGAAAGATGCCCAATACATGAAATGCCTTTCATCCGCAAACTCTGCAAACTGTGTCTCATATTTCGCAACTCTTCCCTTTTGTTCTCTTCTGCTGCCCCCACCGGCATTTTCTTCTTCCACCAGCTTTTACTGAACTTTTTGGCACGGCTTTGGATTGGAGTCAATTGCAGTCCACGCAACTGACTGCAGAGAAATCTACAGAGCAAGGAAAAGACGCACACACAAGTGTGCAGAAGTGCCTCGGTTTGCACTTCTGTTTGATCCGAAATGGACTCACATCCTGTATGGTGGATGGACTGTATATTGATGATTCCATTCTTCGCGCAGTTTAGACATCTGTTGGGGTTTTGTTTTGTTTTGTTTTAAAAGGCACAAACTATAGGTATTAGTTGAATGTTGAGGCTTTAACTTTTTGATGTCTTTCTACAACTGTGTTCTGTGATTCAATTGTATCGTGTTAATATCAGTACAGACCGTCTTCTCTACGTGACCGTATAATGTTTTTCCTCTTCTCATAGTCTCTGTGGCGTGTCTTTTTGAAGTACTAAGGTTCTCACGGGTTCAATTCCTTTGTGTTTAGAGACACCACGGTTCAAACAATGGTATATATATATTTTTTTTTATCAGGTGCATGTCTGTCTGATTTCTTCTTTCTTCTTGTTGGACTTTGTTTGTGAACATAAACATCATAAGTTATGTTTCAGATTTTCAAATTTATTTATATGTGTTAAAATGAATGCTTCTATTTAAAAGGGGAATATTTCTACATGTGCATATAGTTTTCCAAGAGTGTACCATTAACTTGATTGTTGATAATAAAAACAAAAAGCAAGTCTAGCAATTGAACTCTTCTGATTTTTTCCTTGATTATTTTTTGTTTGCTTTTAATTTAATTTAAAAAATAAGAATGGTGGAAACTGTACAAAATCTCTAGAAGCTGCAGGGACTCTTGAAACCTAGGCTGGTTGGGGAGTTGAAATTTATACAGCCAAATTCAGCCAGTATAAAATGTAGTGCTTAAGACAGCAGGCAGGATTCTTCTGGTTTGTGCTTATTTGTTTCCCAGTGACTGAACACAAAAGAACACCAGGGTATTGATAAAAACGTTCAGTTCAGTGCCTAGGATGAGGCCCAGTAAACTTTAGGCAATAAAGACAGGATTTGAATACCTGACTTTGAGAAAGACTCAACAGTGGATTCTGAGTGCAGGCGTCTCAGGACTGGAGGGTCCTTGCAGTCCAGCTTCCTTAAGTCTGCAGATCTTCCTTACCCAGGGACACTAGAGAGTCTCTGCATGGGCAGGTGGATCAGGAAGGCACTGGGTGGAGAACAATGCTGCAACATTGGTGTGTTTGGAGAAATGACATCAACAACCACTGGAATTAGTGAGCACTTGCATGTACCAGACTGTGCTTTCCATGCATTATCTCATCTGCCCCTCGAAACAATATCATGAAGCAGATATAATTCCTATCCTCATGTTCTTTTATACAGATGAGGACACTGAGGCAACAGAGAGGTTAACTTGCTCAGGAGTCCTCCACGTAAATGTTGGGGCCAGCCTTTGAATCCAGGAAATCTGATTCCAGAGCTTGCATGTTAACTGTAACAGTGGTTCCTAAAGTGTGGTCCCAGGACCAGCAGTATCAGCATCACTGGAAACTTGTTAGGTGCAGGAATTCTTAGACTTTATCCTAGACCTAAATAATCAGAAATTCTGAGAGTAGGACCCAGCAATCTGTGCTTTAACAAGCTCTATAGAGGATAGGAGAACTACTGAACTACACTATAAGAAATCCAGATGAGAAGGTTCAAGAATTAGAACTACATTGGGAACAGGGGTGTGTGTGTGTGTGTGTGTGTGTGTGTGTGTGTGTGTGTGTGTGGTGTGGGTAGGGGGGCCTCTGGCAGCTTCAGTGATCCCCGTTTGGAAGGAAGGAGTCATTACTACAGCTCCAAGACGGAATTTACCCTCTACATTGAACTGTTTGGCTGGGCCGCCTTCTTCAAGCAGAAGGCTGGGTGGACTTCTGGAATTTACCTTGGTATCTGTTTGGTTGGGCCTTATAAATAGATAAGCCAGTTCCTCTCATGTGACATTTGAAGGGAAGCCACAGTCTGCCTCCTCTGGTCTGATGATTAGTAGCTGATCTGGCTTGAATTTATCAGGGCTTCTCACCTTAAACATCCAAACATGGCTTGCAGGTTTCATTTAGAAATTTCAAACCTTTGGATCTAACTTCTGATAGTTTTTCTAAAGGACTTTTAAACAGTCTTTAAAAAAATCTGTCTCTAAATGTTCCTCAGTAAACCCTCTGAGACAACATTCCATGAACAATGGCGTTAATTGTGCTGGTCTAAAATGCCAACAATTGCAGATCCCTTAGATCCCAGTCTTTGATTATAAATATAACTTAGAAAGGTCTGGGAGAGGGGAAAAAAACGGGATGGGGGGGAGTAGACAAGGAGGAGTGTAGACAAGAATTTATTAATGAAAAGTGCATTCAAAGTCCAGGTAACCTAGACCTGGGCTTGGTTAAAGGAAAATAAGCCTTCCCTTAGGCATTGAGGGCCACCAGGTAAGCCTTTGAGAGAGAATGGGCAGGCCAGTGGGACAGGCATTCTGGAGAAGGCAAGACCAGGAGAGAGAAAGAAAACAAGAAGTTGAGAGAAGAAGAACAGAGTCAGAGAAAGAAGGAAAAACAAGTAGAGAGACAGAGAAAAAGGAGTAAAAGCAAAGAAGAATTTTTGGAACCTCCAACAAAGGCCCTAGAAAATCTTTCGGATATGAACAAACTAGATCCCCAAATTCCTTTCTTCTGGTCTTGACTTGCTCTGAGCAACTTATCTCCAGGATAAAGGAAACTCTAGGGATTGGTGAGGAAAACATGCACCAGCACCCCCACCTTAGGTTTCCAGTGGATTGTATTTTAAATGTCTGGAGGCATCTTACTTTAATGTTTCAAATACCGACTTCTTTTTAATTTGGGTCATCTTTTCCTCTCTTACTGGTCAGAGAAGCAAAACTGTTGGGAGGCAAGTTTATGATCGAATGCAAAATAATGCCCTATAATATGATGGAGCCTAGCAGCAGGACACTGAGTCTCCTGAGTTGTGTCATTTCCTTGGAGCCCTGCACAGTGTGAACTAGCTCACTTTCACTTTTCCTCTCCTAAGGAATTTGCATTTTGGCTCATCAAGGCATCCTTTTTCCTGGCAACTCCAGGACCACATGTGACTTCACAAAAGCTGCATGAGCTGATGCCAGATGGCCACCTCTAAGCCAAGTCTCCTCCAAGATGGCTGAATACAGAGCACCAGAGTGGTTTCAGAGAAGACCTGAACTACTCTCTATAACTCATCCCAGATGCTTCTCTGTGGCTACCTCGTGTCCTTAGGAAGACAGCCTATTGGCTAGATTGAGATGGGCTTTAATTTAGTGAAAGGATCTGTGTGACCTTGAATGGCAAATAATCCCTCTGAGCTTGATTCATCAACCATAAATGAGAATAATAATAATTCCGACTTGTGGGATTGTTGGGGTGCATTAAATAAGATATACAACAAATATTTGGCATAGCAGGAACTTTCCAACAAATGTCAGCTGCTATTATTATTATTATTATTATTATTAATTATATAATTTCTAGATTCTTTCTCTCTAGCTCAGGTCTCAGAAGATTAAAAAGAGCCCTCAGTTGTCACTTAAGTGAATGGCCCAGGAATACAGAGTGTGAGAGAATGTGCAAAAGTGGGAATTGGAAAACTTTGCTGAGGGTGACAGCAACAGCCTAGAATCAGCCAAGGGCTGACAAGTAATAACTACTAATATTTATTGAGTGCTCATTATATGCCATTTACTTTCAAGCTTATAAGCATTAAAGAATTTTGTCGTTATAACTACCCTATGAGAAAACTGAGGTATAGTGAGATTAAGTAACATACCCAGGGGTTTGTCTCCAGAGTCCATGCTCTTTAACCACTGTTCTGTAGAGTCTCCACAAGAAGAATTCATTTTAGCCCATGAGGTCATATACTACCAGACCTGGAATGATATCTCATCTTGCAAAAAGACTCAGAAAGGTATGTGAAGGTTAGAAAGGGCAACAGGAGGAATGGTACTGGGATGAGAGTCTCAGCCAGATTCAGTATCAAGTCTAAGGGCTGAAAGGGAGCAACTTTGGGATTCCTGGGAGGAAGGAGAATGTTTTCTGCAAGGCAACGCATTTATAGCTTGCAGTCCCTTTCTGGTAAGCGAATAAAACAAGAAGTAGCCAGGGGCATGGAATATGAAAGGGAAAAGAAGAATTACATTTATGAATTGTGGAACATTAGTTGTTGGACAGGAATGGATGTCAGGAATAGATGTCAACCTCTAGGCTCATCTATCACAACCTTGCAAGTGGCAAAAGCTCACCTGAATCCTTGACTTTCCAGCCTTGACTCCAGAGGGGTGCACCACAAATCTACATGGATAAGTAGTGACTGAATGCCTTCACCCAATAGTATTTCCATGTTGGAAAGCAAAGTATAATGCAAAGACCTGTGACCTCCTTAAGCTGATATGCAGGATTATTCTAAAACAGTCTATGGCCATGTCACCATCATCACAGCAGACATTTTGGATTGTGTTAGTCTTGGCTTAACTCAGGAGTTCTTAACCTTGAGTTCATGGATATAATTCGAAGAAGATAGGGAAAAATACATACATATTCTTACTAATACTCACCTGAGGATTTAGTATTTTCTTCAACGATAAATGTATTCTTAGTACCTGTGCCTTTGTCGTCAATGGAAATTACAGTTTTTTTTTTCATTTACAATTGACGTTCAGTATTATATTAATTTCAGGTATATAGAGCACAGATATCTATCTTCATTTCACATAAGAGTTTTTGAAGTTATCTCAATATATATATTTTACATTCACCGTTAATCTGAAATTATGATTAATATTAGACCAGCCACTAGATCTTGTTATTTAATATGTTAATAAAGAAGCATATACATGACTATATTACAAATTTGTTTTAAAACATTTTTGATTAATTGACTTCTTTTATAATTCTATGCATTTTATTTTTTGCATTTAAAAATGTTGAGAGGGTTTGTTGGCATTGCCAGTTGCCAAGGGGTCTATGGCACAATAAAGAGCTCCTGGCTAATTGATGAGAGTAGAGTGTTTTGTTTCTCTGTGAAGCCCTGACTCTAAGAATTTCTCATTAGGACCAGAGCATGTAATCATTTTATTCCTCAGATGGAATAAATCTTAGAAAAATTTAAACCTGTCGCATGTTCCCCCCTCAAAGGATAAAATAGAATAAAATAAGCCCTCAAAGCTGAACAAAAAAATTTCCAGGATTTTAAAGACCAGTGGCTGGGTGGAGGTGACAGTGAGAGAGCATGGGAGAGTAGGAGGTGATTCGAAGGTTTCAATAGGACTTGAATATCTTCATATTATTTATTGAGTGTTTTCAAGAGCCAGGCCCTGTGTCAAGCACACCACAGAGCAGTCCTCTATGATGAAAGTGGGGCTTTCCTTCCTTTTTATTATTGAAATCCAAAGCTGTTGGGTCACTTGTCTGACCTACATCACTAATAATGGCAAAGCCAGGACTCAACCCAAGCTCTTAACCGATATGCTAAAAAGGTTAAAAAATGTAGGAAGAGAATTCTTCATTTGCCTGTCACTCACTTTATTTTTTATTTAAACCTGAAGCTATTTGGTTGGTCCAAATACCCCAAGGCCAAGTGATTGAGCAGTGATGTTTCTATATCCATGTATTTGATGTCAAAGACCTTCCTCTGGGGAAAAATCAGATATCAAGAGGGAAATAAAGGCTTCTTACCTGGACATAATTTCATTAGGAAACCAAGTGGATGACCGCTATTTGCTAGCTGATGATTCAAATAGTGATTTCCAGAACAGGAAGCCTGGGTGTAAAACTTAATTTTTTAAGGCTGCTGTGTCATGACTACCTCAGGCAAAAGTAGAGTATAAACCTGATTTATCTAAGGCATAGGATATTGTGCTTTTGGAGCCCTTACTATGTGAAGATATTCTGCTCTGTGTTTTGCATGTGTTATGTATTATACATAGGCTTTCAAGTCTCCTGAGGTAGATATCATCGTTCTCATTTTATAGGTGAAAAAAATTCCAAGCAACAGAAAGGCTGAGAAACTTGCTTAAGACCCCAGAGCTGATAAGTGCCAGAGCTGAGCTCTGAACCCATGGTCCTTTGATCCCAAAGGTTCACTCTCTGGGAGGTCCCAGAGTCTGGAGGGGTTAGCAGCCCAGAACACAGCACTGCCCATAGCCTATCTGGTCATCCGCTAGGCCAATGTTAGAAAAGGTAGAGGTGATGAAAATGTTCTGGAATTATATAGTGGTAATGGCTACACAACTTTGTGATTATACTAAAACTCACTGAATTATGCACTTTAAAAGGGTAAATTTTGTCTACAGCCATGCCACCCTGAACAAGCCCAATCCCTTCTGATCTCGGAAGCTAAGCAGGGTTGAGCCTGGTTAGTACTTAGATGGGAGACCACCTAGGAAGACCAAGCGCTATAGGCGTAAAAAATAAAAAAATAAAAAATAAGGAATTGTAAACTGACAAGGTCCTTGCAATCTGTGAGGCCAACCAAGGGTTGTTTCGCCTAAAAAAATAAATAAAAAGGTAAATTTTATGGTAAGTGAATCATATCTCATTTTTTTTTTTAAAAGCAGAGGCTAACATGGGAAACCCAGCACCCTTTTGTTTTTCTCTATGATGTCCTTGATTTCTTGCAGGTGTAATTCATATATACCTTCATCTTAGTCTTAAGTCAGAGCAACATAAATTAACAGAGAAGGAAGAGAGTGGAAAATATTACTGTTTTCTTAACAAATTACCCATATTTTTAGGCTAGTGAATATATGTTTTCCAATTTGATTTTAAAACAAAGTGGGCAAAAAATTAAGGTGAAGTCTTTGCTTCACATTTAATATTTTTTTTTTCAACCTAATTATTGAAAGTCTGGAGAGCTGTTAAAATAGTTAGACTTTTAAAATTTTTATTTTAATTTTTTTTCAATTACAGTTGACAGTCAATATTGTATTAGTTTCAGGTATACAGCGTAGTGATTAGACATTTATATAACTTATGAAATTATCCCCCTAATAAGTCTAGTACCCACCTGGCAGTGTACATAGTTCTTACAATACTATTGACTATATTCCCTATGCTGTACTTTACATCCCCATGGCTATTCTGTAACTGCCAATTTATAAAAATAGTCATGCATTTTAACTGTCCCTAGATCTGACTAAATATCAAAATAATCATGCATGGAAACTCCTCTCTAGGGCCATTATCGTCTTCTACTGAAGGAAAAGAAGTCAAATTTAAAGGATATTTGAAACTGAAGGCATTCATCCACTTAGGCTGAGATTTTCTTCAATTATATCAAAACGTAAGCAAGTCATTTCTGGGGGGAAAAAAACCTCAAATGACTAATTTTCAGCATATATTTATTAACAGAACTCACGGCAGCCCATCTAAAAAGTTGTTTCATGTTTTGTTGTAAGGTATTTTGAGATAATGCTGGCATATGCAAGAAGATGTAAGTTACATTTTGTGGGGTTGATTTTATGGCCTTAAGATAATTGTCTTTTTGTTAACCCAGAATTCTCCTGCTTGGAAAATTTCTACAGTAGTCACTCTTTGTGTGCTGCTTTGCTTTCTGAGGTTCAATTATCCATGGCCAACCATGGTCTGAAAATACTAAATGGAAAATTCCTTAAATGCACAGTTAATAAGTTTTAAACTATGCTATTTTGAGTGGAGTAATGAAACCTCATGCCATCCATCTCCACCTACCCAGGGAAGTGACTCATTTCTTCATCTAGAGTCTCCACACTATATTCACTCTCCTACCCTCATTCTGCACTTAGTAGTTGCTTTGGTTATTGGATTGACTCTCATAGTATCACAGTGCTTGTATTCAAATAACCCTTATTTTACTTAACAATGGACCCAAAGCATAAGAGTAATGATGCTGGCAATTTGGATATGCCAAAGAGAAGCCATAAAGTGCCTCCTTTAAGTGAAAAGTTTAGTATATGTAAGAAAAACATAGTATATATAAGGTTTGGTACTATCTGCAGTTTCAGGTATCCACTGGGGATCTTGGAATGTATCCCCTGTGGATAAAGAAGGACAACTTGGAAGGAGAGAACCATATCCAGATGATAGCCTGGGAGCTATTTTCTCTTTGGTGGGACATCCTCCAGCACTGTTAGCCCTAGCATTGCTTAGGACTAGTTTCCATGTCATTAACACCTACTTGTGGAAACATGTTTGAATAATTTAGTGATTTTAAAGTTTTAAAAACTGCATAGGTAATACATGCACAGGATAAAATTCAAATGATTCAAAGGTTATGCAGTGAAAACTATATCTCTCTCCTACCTCTATCTCCCCAAAATAACTAATGTTAGTAGTTTTTTTTTAAGATTATCTGTTTGTCTGTTATCTATCATCTATCTATCATCTATCACCTATCATCTATCCGAGTCATTACATTGTACTCAATTTCTGTACTTTATATATATTTTTACTTAACATATATCCAAAGGTCATTCCCTGTCAAAACTTCTAAACCTGCCTTGTCTTTAATGGCTACACAGTTTTTGGTCTCCAAAAAAAGAATGCAACATGGTCCCTACACTCCTAATGGTGCCTTAGAGAGGAAGGATGTGACAAGAGACTACTAACTGTTCCCTAATAAATATTCTCCTCTTCTTCCAGTTAGTAAAAGAACCCCTTGACTTTTTGACCGGCTGGGACATGGCCATCCAGATAGAGACTACATTTTCCAGACGCCATGGAACCTAGACATGGCCAGATGCCTAAGTTCTAGCCAACAGGATGTGAGTAGAAATGATCTGTGCCACTTTTAGGTCATGCCCTTTAAAGAAAGCTACTTGCCCTCAACTTCTTTTCCTTGTGCTGTACGATAGGATGAAAACATGGTGGTGAAATAGAAGATGCCTGGGAATGTGGACCATCCTATTATCTTCTGTTAGTTTTTACAGAGAAATACATAAATTTATTCCACTGGCAATTGTTTGGTCTGTGTTAAACAACTGAATCACTATCTTTATAAATATAACAAATGTCCTTGAAGAGTTGACATTTGTGATAAATGTTGAGTAGGATTCACCAGATAAAGTACAGTGTGAGAATGACATTCCAGACTGCTACATGTACAAGGTTGGAGAAACTTAAATGATTTTTTAAAAGAGCTAGTAAGTGGCAGATGGGTTAGATAATTCAAGTGTGTTGTCGTCAAAGTCCATAATCATTTTACAACATCATTAGCATTGTATCTATTTAAGGTTTTTATTCCCCTGGAAAATGTTGATAGACGTGAGTATTACCCATATGAATTGCCTAATTTGTTTGTGATTCACTAAGAAATCTCAGAACAGATTTTTCCACTAGAATGACATGAAAGCCAGTCCTAAACAAACCTGGAGCTAACAGTGCTGAAGGATAGCCCCACCAGAGAGAAAATGACTACAGGGCTATCATCTGGATGTGGTTCTCCTCTATACAGAAGCTTTCTGAACAAGAGAGTCCTGGGTTGACAAAAAGACGTAATTTAAGGCCAAAAAATCAATTCCTTAAAATACAACCTGTGTTTTCTTTCCGTTTTTTTTCTTTCTTTCTTTTTTTTTTTTAGGCGAGGCAACCCTTGGTTGACCTCACAGATTGCAAGGAACTTGTCACCTTATAATTTCTTATTTTTACTTTTTTAATTTTTTTTTATTTTTTACCCCTACAGCACTTGGTCTTCCTAGGTGGTCTCTCATCCAAATACTAACCAGGCCCAACCCTGCTTAGCTTCCAATATCAGACAGGATCGAGCTTATTCAGGGTAGTATGACTGTAGATGCAACTTGTGTTTTCTTGCAAAAACTTATATGCCAGCAACATCTACACTTTTCAAAGTACCTGACAACAAAATAGGAAGCAACTTTCACAAAAATGGGATTAGGAAATTATGTGCCCAGTAAATAACCTCCTTGTAGCAGGTCTACAAACATGCTTTGCCTACATGAAAAAGGAAACCCACTACTAACAGCCAATAATAATAATAGTACTTAACTTTTATTCAGGGTTTATCATGTGCTAGAAACTGTGCTAAACACTTTACATGCATGATCTCATTTAAATCTAGGCAACAACTTTATGAGATGGATACAATGATTATCCCCATTTTAGAGATAAGGAAAGCAGGACTTACAGAGATTAAATAGCTTGCTCAAGTTCCCGTAGTTGGTAAGCAAGCAGCAGAGCTGGAAAGTGATTTGAACTCAGGTCAGCCTGACTCCAGACCACTCTGTGCTATTGCACCTGGTTACATACAACGATCTTGTGTGCACCTATGCATTAGAGCATAAAAGCTTCCCCATAACCCTACAAGGGTCTTGATTGTGCACAAGTGATATTTGTGCACAGTCTAGTGTGTGACTAAAAATTCAAAAGCTTTTTATTGTTGCATGCATGAATCTACAGATTCTAAAGCATATTTTTTTTCCATAGCCAATATCTACTGAGTGTTTACCTGAGCCAACCCAAGCAGATGTTTCAGTAAGTATTTCGCAGTGCTCTGGGAGGGGATAAGATCCCCATGGGGTCTGCTTTGCACACTCTTCCTTGCTCATCACTTCTCTTTCAGGCAGCCTTCCTCAGAGTCCAATTTAAAATAAGATACTAGAAGCAACCATATGGGGTTGAGTTTAGGAGGTTGGCCCCAAATGACAGGATTATATTATTAGGTCCTCTCTCTTTGTGAATTAAGATTTTGTCCTAAGAGAAGAGGGTCAGTGCTTCTTCTGCAGCACAGTGCCCAAATTGCCATCCCGTTTTGGTTAAGTATTGCAGTGGGCTGATTCAGCAAGGCCAACAGTTTCCAATCTGAGCAGACATCTGTTGCAGGTGATAAATGCATTGTAGTTAACCAAAGTCCACCAATGTCCCAAGAAACTAATTTATAGGTCCAGAACCTGCTGTGCTGCTCAATGAGTCAGAGAGTGAGTGATTTTATTTAGTTCTTACAGCAACCTATGGGTGAGTGTTATTATTCCCATTTTCCAAATGTATAAACTCAGGCTTGGAGGGAGATGAATAACTTGAATGAAGTTGCTCGGGGAGTAAGTGGTGGAAACTCGTATTCAAAGTCCTATGTACTTTTCAGTGGTTCTGCTGCATCCATTGAACCTATATTTGGAATGGAAAAATTATAGAAATGACAATTATGTGGGGGAACATTTGACGTTCTTTGTCCTTACCCCTGGGGCTATTTAAACAAGAAATATAAACATAAAGTTACTCATCACCTCCAGCCCCAACTCCTACTGGGAGCAGAATTACATTCTGAGATCACTGGTTGTTATTGAATAAAGAGAACCCTGCTGGAGTTAAGCATCAGCTCCAAGGCTGTTCAGACCTGGAGGAGCCAGGCCAGAACCCAGAGTGTCAGAACTATCCGGCCTTTTCCCTGCAGCAGGATCATTTCCAACCACAGCCAGGACGTCAGAGGCATTAGCAAGCCTGCAACATCAAAACGGCCAGATCAATTCACAGAAGCACTTCGAAGAGAAACAAATCAATAAGTTCCTTCTCCACAAGATTGATAACATCATCAGGAAGCAACAGATGCATTTTAGGGCACAGTATACCATGAAGGGAAAGTGAGCTCCCTGCACTACAGTCTGTCTCTGGAAAAGCAATCGCAAATCAGCGACTGAACATCAGTGCTTGTGGCACCTGTCACAACAATAAAAGCTAATGTTCCCTATGCACTTGGCGGGTTTTGAGGGCCCATCACATAGTCCGTCCCTTTTGATTACGATCCTACAAGGTAGATGTTACCGCCCACATTTCACAGATGAGGTTCAGCTAAACCAAACTGCCCCATATGCTCAAGACCACGGTTATGTATAACCAGGCTGGGACCTAAATCTTCAGTCTTGAAACCTATGTTCTGCCTACTCACCCAGTGTCACCCAAACTACATTCAGTCTCTTACCACCTGCACAATTTTTGACACATCAGAGACTCTCTTATGTAATTTATTATTTTTATTCTCATTGATCTAGTTTTCTATACTTAAATAAATTTATATTAAAAGGAAATTCCCTGCCTCCTAAACTGTTTTTTTTTAGTTTTAAATAAATTGAATTTTAAAAAGTCAGTGAACTCCAATAAAATGAAATAAATAAAATAATAACATACCGAATATAGCTTAATTGACCAAAATTTCCAGTGACATTCTAGTTAGGTCATATTGTCAGTCCTTAAAAAGCATAAGTGCTTTCATCTGCATGCTCAGTTATTTATTTATCTATTTATTTATTTGTTTGTTTGTTTGTTTATTATTTTATGTTCTTATTTTTTAAATTTTTATTTATTTATTTTTTCATATATTTATTGATTCCCTTCCCTCACATTCCCTGGACACACCCTTTAATCAGCATCCTCACTGAAATGGTCTGAGCTCAGTTCCTTGCATTGATTTACCTGGGGTATTATAATGGTCTCCTGGTTCAGTTCCTTTCTTCCTAATCTCCTTTAAATTCATCCTCCACAAGTTTCCAGCTTGATCTTTCTAAAGCACGAATCTACATTACCGTACACATTCCACTGAACATATTTAATGACTCCCTGTCGTTAGTACAAAATCTGAATTCCTAAATTGGCCCACAAGGCACTCAGTGAGGCAATAGCCACATAACTCTTCTTTTTCTAACCTTCTAAATTTTACTCCAAAAAGCATCTAATTTAATGGGCTGTTTTTTGTTTTAAATAACATTGAAACTTAACTCTTGCTAACATCCCTTCCTTTTCTCTAATGTTTTCTTGCCATCACCTTGAACTTCTCTAACAGAGTCTGTTGAGAGAAGACACTCAATACTTGTTGATGGATCTGTAAAGAAGAGGGGTATTTCACACCTCTGGGCCAGGTGTTTTATGAGAGCAATACTAAAAAAGAACAGACAAACCATTTGCCAATTCATGAATTAGGCATAGATTTCTACTTCCCAAAGGTAATTCTTTAAAAACAAAGTTTATTCATTGATTACTTCCTTTTAGTAAGTGGAAATGTTGACTGAAATTTGGTTCTTGGTGTGAAAAGCAAGATTTTAGAAATTCAAATATATATTTAGAAAAGCATACACTTTCATCTATTAGCTGACAATGACTGAAGCAGAAGACTTTTTTTAAAAGCAATTATCAATTGGAGGAGAAGTGTAAAATAATTCATGAGCTGGTTCATTTTTCTTTCTTCAAACATTAGTCTTGGTTGGTATGAAATAAGCCCACATATACCTTACATACATTCTACTTTATGTTGCTTTTGCCTTATGAACTCAGTAGACTCATCACAAATCCAAGAAAAACTGAGTATCAATTCTGGGCCAGGCATATTTTGAAAAATAGGATTTTTTGATGTGATGACTAGCCAATGTGATAGATCTTTACTTTAATCCAGAGGCAAATTGACACGTTTAGTGTAGATGGTTTTACAAATTATGCTTAGAAACTATGGTGATAGCATGGGAAATTATGTAAAACTGAGAAATATATATTAAGTGACTTGATTGGGGTCTTACTATAAATTCTGGTGCAAGTATGTGCGTGTGCGTGTGTGTGTGGCGAGTAGGAGTAGGAGAAGGTAAAGAGAGAGGACAAGAGAGGGAAATAAAAGCAGAAGAAATGTGGACTTCTGCCAGGCATCCAGCATACCCTAGTTCATTCAAACCTCATAGCACCTTGTGGTAAATATTATTATTTTAGAGATGTAGAGACGAGTTGTATAGATTGTAATCAGCTAACCAGGCTATAAAACCTGTTCTTTCCACTATTCCAAGCTAGTACCCAGGCCTCTGGCCTCAAATCCAGTATTCTTTCTATTCTGTCACATCTCTCTGACTCAGCTAAAAGATTTATTCCTTGGATGGGCAATTGAATTCTGTCTTTCCCACATTTTCAATTCTTAAAGTCTTATTTTCATTGTTTTGGACACATAGCTGGAGTCTCTTATTCATGAGCTGAGCTTTTTTTTTTCCCCTTTAGCAAAATAAACATTGCCCACAGGGGTAATATTTGCTGATGTTATGGGCCATGGAAACTGATTCGATTTTATGTTTTCTGTATCTAAAGCAAGATTTCAAGTGGAATATAGGGATGAGATTCAGTAACCGCTGTCTATTGCACTTCTGTCTTTATTTTGGAGTGGAGTCAGGAGCTGAAGAAGACCACTGGATATTAGACTTCTTGCAGGGGTGATATTCAAACTATCATCAACTAGAACTGACCAATTAAATGGAGTACCCATCAGAGAGGGTCTGATTTCTAGGGCCCCTCTTTATGCCAGACACTAATACTTTAGCTGCTGGATCATGCAAGAAGTCTGAGGGTCCCAGGAGAAGAGTTGGGATGGCCAGGGTCTCAGGCAGGCATTCAGAAGAACTTGGAGGAGTGATTCTTTACCACATGGTACAACTATATTTTAATATTTAATATTTAAACAACCAGTGCAGCCATATTGGTGCTTATTGCTCTGTTTCTGACTCTCTTCCTTACCTTAGAACTCCTAATCCACTTTCCCCAGCAGATGACTTCTCTATTCTGGGCTGGCGTTGCTTCCGAAGAGAGCGGGAGGGAAAGGAGGATTACAGGTAAACTTGAAGAGTTGTTTAGTCTTTCTTTGGCCTCCTAGCTCATCTGCAAGCCTTGGGGAATAATGCTTTATGGAAGTGACAACTGCCATTCACCAATATCCATTCTTCCCTTCCTATAATAACCCAACTCTGGAGTTATAGCTGGCACATGGCTGTGCAGTTAAACACTACTTTTCTCACCCTTCTTTGAACATCAAGGTGTTCATTTTTCTATTCTAGACAATGGAATTATACCACTTTCAAACTGTGCCTTTAGAAAAATGAATAAGTTTCCCATTGCCCTTTTATTCATTTCTATGGCTGGGATACATGCAAAAGATAAAGCAGACACTTTGAACCAGAAGGTTGCTTCATGTTGAAGATGGCAGATCTGCTCTGCTATCTTGGACTCCTTAGTTCTGGACCATTACAAAGGAGAGAAATGTTAAGCCCTTCTTGTTTAAGCCACATAATATTGGGGGATCTTTGTTATAGCAGCTTAGACTCTGCCCTAATAAACACTGCTTACTAGTGGTGTCATTAGTTGGTTGGGTTTTCATAATGAACTACTTTTGAAAACAAAAAAGCCACAGGATATACAAACGCTGTAAGGTAAAAACAAACCCCTCCAAAAAAAACGCCCCCACAAAACACAAAAACTCAAAGTACCTTAAAATAACTGAAAGAGAGTCTATGAGGAAAAAAAGATGGGATGTATGGGGGAGTTGTCAAGAGAAGAAGTTGCAGAGATCAGTTTTAGAAGCCACATTAGTGACTTTATTTTGAGTCTAGAAAGACTCATTGAAACGTTTTGAGTAAGAAAGTAACACTATCCAATTTCTATATTAGAAAGATTGTCCTAGAATGTGGAGAATGAATTGGGGGTGGGTGCAAAATTAGAGACTAGAACACCAGGTACAAGCTGTAGTAGTAAATCGGGTGAAAAATAATGGTGGCTTAAACTGAATAAGAAAAAAGTAGACAAAAGGAGAGATGTTAGGAGTGGAATCCTTGAGATTAAAGTCAAATGAGGAGAGTAAGTTGGTGAGGGAGAGGAGTTTAGGATGATACGCAGGTTTCTGGTTTGTGTTGTAGTTTGTGGTGTTCAGAAGCAAGCATCTTGGCAAAGAACAGAAAGTTGATGAAGCTAGCCTGCACTGGTCTCCCACTGTTCCCATAGAAACTCCTTTCTGTTCATCTAATACTCTTTCTCCTTAACTCACTTCTCCCCCAAGGTCTTAGATGTGAATCTTATCTATTTCTGATCCTCTCCAGACATGCTTTTCACCAGTGATTTTCCAAACTTTTCACTGATGATTCTTTTGAGGCAATCCCACATGTATCATACATTTTAAAACATTTTTTTTCCTAGAAAAAAGAATATATCAATTCTTTTGTCTGTCACTTTAAACCCATTTCTAAGGCCAATTGTAGAGCAAATATCACTGCTCATGTCAGAAACCACAACTACCAGATGAGGTACCTGGGTTGCTCACCCACTTCAGAGATTCTTTGGAATTGCTTAAAAGTCAATCAGAGTTTTGATCCACAATATTATTACAACAGTTGATATCATTCAAGAAAAAAATGAAGAAAAGTGACATTTTAGACAGTCTGTGCTACTGGAAATCAGATGTGTGGGGGGATTCTGCTAAGTTTTTAAAAATACTGAGCCTTGGAGTATTCATTGCTAACCATCTTACTCCTAGGGCTCTAGATTGCCATTGATTCCACGCTTTTATTCCTCCACAGTGAGGAATAACAATTTTAGGTCTCTTTTATGTCTGTTAATAGTTCCCCTTCCCTTTGAGAGAATTCTTATTCCACTTTGTGGAACTCTGCTGGGGGTTTTAGCCATGATGTGCTTCTTCTCTGGCCACAGAGATGGACACATGTCCCAGACTAAACCAATTATAATGCCCCTTCCTCCTGATAACAGTGATTGGTTCAAGAGGTGGGTATGGAACACTTTGGGCCACTCATAGTCTTCCCTGAAATTGATATAGATGCTAGATGAAAGAAGCTCTCTTTTGCTGTTGTGGTTGTGAAGCAAGTTCTTTACCCGCAACCTCTTCTCTCTCTCTAGATCCCTTCTGTGGTAGTTAGGAGCAGGAGGTGGAGCTAATGAATGTCAGGAATTTATTTTAATGAGTTATCTTTCAGGCCCTGGACCTCCCACACTGGTCCTCCTGCTCTTGGTCCTCTCTCCACTGCACTGCAGTAAGACGTGGGTAGGTCGTTTAGTAGAGAATTCACCAGTAAATAACAATTGCCACCAATATTGCCACACTTCAGGGAAGGACAGTTTGCAACTAATTACTTCCCATGAAAACACCCAAACATAATTTTGTTCATTATTAAAATTTTCCAATAATAGATTTATCTTCCCCATTAAATAATACATTATTCTCCTACAAAACACACAGCAAACTAGAATTACTAGGCACTGCTTATATTAAATTGTTGTTTAATAAATTAAAACTCCTATGTTTATAAATAAACTAGGTCATCTGCACATTTTGTAAATTAGTAGTTTCTTGTAGTTATTCTCTCCTGGTCAAAGCCTAAAAGAGGGGGAGAGGAAAAATGATTATCATTATTATTTTATTGTTTTCAAGTAAACTACTGTTCTCTGCACTGTAGTTTAAAATAAACCACTCAGTCTAATACAGTAGAATCAATATTGTTGAGTATCAATCAATAAAAATAGATTTTAAAGACTATGGTTTGCAAACTTTTAAAGTTACACTAGAGGCTATATCTACTGGATATATAAGACCTAATGAATAACCAACACCCATATTTGAAGATTCTTGATGAAATAAGCATTGGTCAAATTGTTTTTCCCTGTTACAACTTCTGGGTGGGTTGAGAGTCTTTTGATTTTAAGATAAGTCAACTGTTCTTCCGTCATCTTTTCAATTTGAGGTGATTAATATTTTCCATAGTCATTTCCAAAAAGGTTGATGCTATTAAAGAATTAGTTACAAAGACTTCTCGAGTTACAAAATCCTTACTTACAGAATCATATAACACAAATAAATTGCTGCACTTTAAAAAAAAAATTTTCTTACCCACTTAAAGGTCACTAGGGACAGCAACCAAGCCACACTAAGACAGTTGCCCCACCTGGCAAAACTATGGAATTGTTTGAACCCATGTATCACCCAACTAACTACCTTTCTTCTCTTGAAGAATGAACATACTGCGTCTACTTTGCTCCCTCACTCTTGTTTTCAACAGCTATAGCTCAATCATTTGTATTGAGCTAATTCCCCTCCCCCATATCTACACACAGCTATTCTTTAAGCATCTCCTTTTCTTTCCTATGCGATTTCTCTCTCTTCCATATAACTTCTTCCACCTGCTGTCTCCTTTTATCACAACGTGGCAAAAATCAAAAACCAAAACACAAAAACTTCATCTTGTCTGATATATGTAAGAATAGCGGTGGTAGTAATAAAGAAAATAAAAGCTGAACACTGGACTGTAGATAACATAACAAGGAACCAGTATTGCCAAGTGCTTCAGTTCACTCAGAAGTTTCCTTCAGAATCTCTACAAAACCCCTATGCTATATGCTTCTAATAAAGCCATTTAAGGTTATACTTATTTCACATTAAATATTTTTTCTGTTGAATCATTAATTTAAAAATGAATAATTTCTTCTTTTTTGGTCCCAAATATATGATAGTTCAACTACATTAAATAAATTAACATTATTTCTATGTGTGCTATAAGTTACAAAGAACTAACTTTTTAGTCACAACAATCTGGAAGTAAGACATCTTGTATTAAAAAAATTAGTGTGTCTTCCTCAAAAAATTAAAAACAGAACTACCTTTTGACCCAGCAATTGCACTTCTGGGTATTTATCCAAAGAAAACCAAAACACCAATTTGTAAAGATCTATGCACCCCTATGTTCCTGGCAGTGCTATTCACAATAATCAAGGTATAGAAGTAACCTAAGTGTCCATCATAGATGACTGGATAAAGAAGTCATGGTACATATATACAATGAAATGTTACTCAGTCACAAAAATTGAAATTTTAGCATTTGCAATGACATGGATGGACCTAGAGGTTATTATGTTGAGTGAAATAAGTCAGATAGAGAAAGATAAATACCACATTTCACTTACATGTGGAATCTTAATGAACAAAAGGAACAAACAAAACAAAAACATACTTGCATATACAAAGGACAATCTGGTGATTGCCAGAGGGGAAGGAGATTGGGGAACTAGATAAAAACAGTAAGGGATGAATTACAAATTGGTAGTTACAAAATGGTCTTGGGGACATAGATTACAGCATAGGGAATACAGTCGAAAGTATTTTAAGGGCTATGTGTAGAGCCCAATGGGTGCTAAGGTAATTGGGGGATCTCTTCATAAATTATATAAATGTCTAACCAATGTACTTGAAATTAATATAAAATAAAATGTCTAACCAATGTATACTTGAAACTAATATAAAATAAAAAAAAATTTAATTAGTATGTCTTATTTATTATTTAGAGAAATAATTGACATATAACATGGTGTAAGTTTAAGGTGTAGTACATGTTGATTTGATACATTTATATATTGCAATATGATTACCGCTAAAGCATTAGCTAACACCTCTATCACATTACGAAATTATCATCGTTTTTTTTGTAGTGGGGACAATTAAGATCTAGTCTCTTAGCACCTTCAAACTTTATAATACAGTGTTATTTTAAAAGTTCTTTATTAAAATAAGGACATAGTCAACTACTAGTATAAAATAGGTATTAAACGCACATTTTCATGTGTATGGTGGTTCATCCTTCTGAATCATCTGGACACTTTTTGCAAACCCACATACTTTTACTTCTGTTAAAGAAAAACCAAAGAGGAGGCCACAAGTTGAGTAGAACCCTAAGCCACCACCTACAGCTGCATAATCAAAACTTAAACTGTCCTAATTTCCCCCAAATTCTGACTCTGATCTTGAAAAAAACTTAAACTTTCTTAATGTCAGTGTGATCTTGTAGCTTCCTATCCAGTCAGCTACAAGAAGTCAGTTTATGCAGTGCTACTTCCCCAAGAGGAATGTAAATTTCTAGTAACCAATCACAATGTGTAAACAATGTGCCTCCTAAATTATACTTTATAAACTGAGCTGTAACTGCTGACAGCCAGTGTCTGACCACTTTTGGTTTTGAAGTCTCTCCGTTCAGTTTGTTTCTTGCTCAATAAAATATTCACGTCAAGTTAAGTTTTCTAAATTTTATTTTAACACCTCTTTACATTAATGTTATCTCATTCATGGGGTCTAGAAACAATTGAAACTATAGACAACTCAAACTAGCTATACTGTCTTTTTTTATGCATAAATGATAAAAGACAAATGCATTCCCCCCATCCCCACTCCCTTAGACCTCATTAGAAGCCAAGCAAATACGATGTTAAAGAAAAACTACACAGCCATGACTGAGTTTATTCTCCTTGACTGACAGATGGAGCTGAGGTGTAGCTCTGTCACATTCCTAGTCATTTACCTCATCACAATAATCAGCAACGTGAGCACAATTTTGTTAATCAAAAGTGACTCAAGATATCCAGTACTTCTTCCTCATCATCTCACCTTTGTAAATCTCTATTATGCCACTAACATCACTCCTCAGATGCTGTTCATTTCTTATGCAAGAGAAAAACAATTTCCTTTACTGGTTGCTTTTTACAATTCCACTTTTTCATTGCCCCAGTAATCAAAGATTATTATATGCTTACAGTGATGGCTTATGACCACTACATGGCCATCTGCAAGCCCTTGTTACATTGTAACAAAATGTCCAAATATGTCTGCCTCCCTCCCTCTGGTTGCCAGTCCTTATATATATGGCTTTACAAATGGTCTGCATAGATCATCCCTACGCTTCATCTGTCCTTCTGTGGACCCAGTGAGATCAACAACTTTGACTGTACAAGCTTACCTCTCCTGGTCCTTGCCTGCTCAGAAACCTATGTCAAAAAAATTGCCATGTTTGTGGAGCCGCACTATCTTTTGAAACTTGAATATATTTTACAGGGATGAAACAAAATGTTGGAATTGTAGGCTTTTAACTCAACTTTCTTCCTTTTATATGTGTAATGAAGAAAGCAGAAGGCATTCTTTTATTAGCGGCAATAATTCTTAGTTGCAATTATGAAGAGTTTGTCCTGTAAAAGGTTTCTTTGCCTTGCGTGCTCTTATTATTTGGACATTATTATTTTTCTAACTTAGATTGACTTTTGCCAGAGGAAGAGCAGAACTGTAATCAAATGTATCTTTTATATCCACATTAACATTTAAAAAATAATTTAGTCTTTCCCATCATTAAGGGAAACTGTGCCTACAAGACAACATGTTTACCCACCATCCTAAAATACTTGAGCCGATTTTCTACAGGTCTTTTTCCATTTCATTTGCTGAAGACTGAAATTCTTCCTCCCTGGTGGGGCTTGGTCTCACTCTCTAAATAGTACTGATTGACCATTTCTTCTTGTTGGAAGCAGAATATTCTTTCTCATTCATCACTAGCTCACTTTTTGTAATAAGGAAAAGAGCTACTTTGAAAAGGAAGTTTTTTTTTTTTTTGGATGGTAGCATTCCAATATTCCCAGGACTACCCTCTGAAAAACCTGTAAGTGAGGTTTTCATGGAACCTTTTAGTCCCTCATACTTAGCCTATTCCTTGTGACTAAAGTAGACCCTAAAAGCTGGAAAATTGCTCTTCATTGGCAACTTTCTCCAATAATTGCTGTATTTTTAAATAATAGCACAGTCTTGCAATGCCAAACAGCCAGTAAATGTTAAAGAGGAATAATCATCTTATAATTCAGACTGGTAGGAAACAGTCATTTCTAATTACTTGTCATGAGAGGAGACAATGCAATTAAAGTTTCTGGCTTAGACTAGAGCCTCCACACAGTCACTGTCTCCATGATTCATATTTTTGACTGTCTGAAAAGGCAAAGTCAGCCAGATTGGCCATACGCTCATCCAAATTGGCTTTTATCATGATGGAAGACACCTTATGGATGTTTCATTTTTGGTGGGTGTTATTATATAGACTTGGAAAGCTGGTTATTAAAAGCCAAGGCCCTTAGGTCTCAAAGAATTATTAGAGATTATTTCAGAATGAGATTTAGGCACACTTAAATGTGCAGTTGGTGCTTAAGCATCTCAATAAACATCTTTTTTGAGGGCCTGTAATGGTAAGATGCTTAGGATACAAAGATAATTTTGTTGCTCTATTCACAAGACACTTTTCAGTCCTCACCTAACTTGATCTTTGTGATAAAGACAATATTATGAATCACTAAGTTCTATTTTATTTTTCTGGATACACAGGAGGACTGCGTTTTCCAGTTTCCTCTACAGTTATTTTGAAACCTACTTCTGAACAAAACCTCTGCAGGACAGTGATGCATGTCACTTCTGTGCTAAGGCATAAACAAGCATGTGTGAGCCTTCCATGCTCTCTCTTACCCTGTTATGGTTGTAGAGGCCTTATCTTAAGAAGACAGAGACACAGAATAGAACCATCCTAGACCCTTAGGCCTCTGTTCAGGGTGATGTTCTTCAGAATCCTGTAGCAGGCTGAGTGTGAGGGGGAAATAAACTTGTAGGATAAAGCCATTATAATTTGGGAGGGGGTATTTTTTTTTTACTGCAGCACCACCTAGCTAATTCTCACTTACAACCTCCTTGAAGGCATCTGACTCTGCCTACCTTCTTCAGATTATGCAACTCAAAGCTCTCCTGATTTTCTTGCTACTTCTTTGGCTTCATCTTCTCACTCTGCCTTTAAGGTTCTTATTCCCTGTCCCTGTCTTTAACCGGCAAAGTTTCTTAACCTAAGTTCTCTTCTCTCATTCCTGTATCAATTACTATATGATGAGGACTCTCAAATCTATATCTCTAGAGCATTCTCCTGCCCTAAATGATAGGCCCCTATACATATCTACCTACCCACTGGATGTCTCGCTTGCATCTCAAGCTCAATCTATTCAAAATTTAACTTAAAAGCTCTTCTTCCTTCAAACCTGTTCCTCCTCCTGTTTTCCTGTCCTTAGCGAATGGTCTCACCATGTATTGTGGCTCTTCTCCAAAGATGGCCCTAATAAACCACATTCCAATCCATATTTATACTCTTGTTTAGACTCTCCCACATTGAATTTTCCTGGCGCTGTGTGCCACTTTAACCAATAGAATGTGGCAGAAGTGAGACATGGCACTGGCAGCTTCCACCTTTGCACTATGGGAGCCTTGACCTGCCGCCTAAGATTTCCAGCTACATTTCTGGAGAGTCCCTATGAAGACAGTAAGGTCCTGAGTCTACATGAAAAGAAAGGAGAAGCCCAACTCTCTCAACATTCCAGCTGAGCCAGTGATTGAAGCCATGTTGGATGTTCTAGCCCAAGCTGCCATCTGACTGCAAACACATGAAAGAGCACAAGCAAAATTAGAAGAACCATCCAGCTGAGCACCATCAACTGACAAAATCATGAGAAATAATAAAACAATTGTTTATTTAGTCACTAAATGTTGAGTGGTTTGTTATATAGCAATATAGAGCATTGAAATTCCATATCCCCAGAAACTTGGAGATCATTTTTCATTTCTCTCCTCTACTTTCACCTCTACTCCCAGCCTCTTTGATTATATCTCCTAAATATTTCTTGAATAGTACTCTCTTTTTTCCTATATGCCATTGCCTACTTCAGATTACCATCATTCTTTTCTCTAGAATTGGATCCATCCTGTAGCAAGAGGGGTCATCTAAAATGCAAATCGGTTTATGGTCTTTGCTGGCCACCTAAAGCCCTACAATGGATTACCATTGTTTTTAGGTTAAAATTCAATCTTTTTAACATTGCTTCTAAATCTGTGCAGGCTCTGGCCCTTGCTAATCTTCTATCCTTATCTTATGTGACTCCATATTTTAATTTCTCCTGTGTGTCACATGGTCTCTTGACTTCTTGTTTTTTTTTTTTACTTTTTCTTTCTACCTAAAATATTTTCTGCCCTATCATTCCTTCTTTTTGTCTCTTTTCAAATTCCTACTCATCCTTCAGTTCTCAGTTTAAATATCATTTCCTCCTGGAAGCCTTCTCTGATCTTCCGAGCCTGGATTAGTTTCCTTTGCCAAGGCCTCGCATGTCTCTCATTAATTCTTTCATTTATCAAATTTATATTGAGCTTACTCACCGTATCACCCTTCCCCAGAATAACACTCATTGTCCTGTTCTGTAATTATTTGTTTGTCTAGCACTGCCACTAGCCTGTAGGCTCTTCAAGGAAAATAACCATGTTTATCTCATTCCACTTTGTATCCCTGGTGTTGAGCACATAAAAGATGCTCAACATATATATAATGAATGTGTGAAACTAAACTTAGTCTTGATAGATAGTATAACTCGTGGAAGGAAATTATTATTAAATATGTACTCAGTTATGATAAGGATACCACTTAATAATTTAGTAAATATTTGGCAAGAGAAAAAGTTTATGGTTTATTGGAGACAAAGTACAACTTTCAGTGACAAAGTAAGATCAAAACTCAAGTCCAATTTAATTTTCTGAAATCATAGTTATCCACGAATTGGAAGGCTGTAGTAGAGACCATTCAGTATTAAGCCAGCAGCTTTGATTCTGGATCATTACAAACACCAGGCTAGATAGGAAAGCTAATCCCTAAAAGTCACTACATCGTTTATTTCACAGAAAGCCCTGTAGTGTCTGAGTACTCTGAAAAAAACTTGAATATATTAGCTATAAGAGACGTGGTTCTGGGAATATTTTCACCTTTCATTCTAGAAGACCAAATATGCCTCAAAGATGAGTGGTTTCCAGGGTACTCATACCTAGTAATTGTGGTCACCCCCAGCAATAACTCTGCTCCTGGCTGACTGCCATTAGGTAGCCTGGAAAATGCTAGGTAGACTGGTTTCCTTAAATAGGTTGCTTACCATCTCCAAAGGGTTTCAGATAGCTGTCATTGGCTCTTGGCCTCATTTTGGAGAAATTTCTGCAAAACACCTAGAGTAGCCACCAAAGAATATTGGGGCAAACAAACGAGGAAAGCCCCTGCCATCATGGAATACATATTAATGGTCATCTGCAGCCATTCTTGTTGGCACCACCATTTCTCGTTAAAGAGGTCCTATTATTCATTACAAAGCTCTTCTACTTTTAGCCTAATTTCTTTAGTTCTTTCAACTATTAGGCATTTATGAGAAGCTGCCTCAAGTCCCTTTTGAAAGTATGTTGGATGAAAATAAACATTTCATGTAACTGTTGTTTATTAAATTAAGATGCAGGCTATATTCCAAAGAGTGGTTTCTCTGGTGCTGGGAATATGTGTGAACTTCAATTTTTTATGGTTTCTGAAAAGTGTTTTGCATTGAGAATATTATTTTACAAGAAGTAACAATATAGTAATTAATAGAACACAGAGGTAGAAGGGACCTTAATAATTATTTTTTTAAGCCTGTCATCATACACCTGAGGAAGACCCAGAGAAGATGTGCTTTACTTGATCACTGATTAGAAATGTAAACATTAGCCACAAGTGAGGTTTTGTTCAATATTTTCAATTAAACGTCAATGATAGCTTATAATAAGGGAAAATTTTGGCTTTCTGGCCATACCTTTTTATACTTTTCCTCCATCCCAAACATGACAAATTGGCTTAGCACTGAAGATAAAAGTGTCTGACATCTGTATTTGAACTTGGAGTGTCCATGGTTCTATTGCAGCATTTGAATAAAAGAACTTGGGACATTGTATTAGTTTGCTAGGGCTGCCATGGCAAAGTACCACAAACTAGGTGCTTTAAAAACCAGAAATTTATTGCTTCACAGTTTTGAGGGCTAGAAGTCTAAGATTAAGATGTTGGCAAGGTTGGCTACTACTTGAGGCACCAAACAAGAATTTGAGTCATCCACATCATGCTTTATGTAAGAGAATTAGCAGAAACTCACCTTGGTGTGCTTTCAAAAGAGGAAATGAAGCAGGCAGCCTTGTTAATTTAGCATATAGACCTGGAATACAGTACAACATCCATCATATCATCAAAATTCAATTAACACTTGGGCCACTGGCCAAATACAAAAAAGCCAATTCTTTGTCTCTGTCTCTCTTTGTCTCTCTCTCATCTCTGTCTTTTTGGAAGAATTATTGGAACACCACTAAGCCTTTAATGGTTCTTTAATTATGAGAGCCAATTTGAAAGGGTAGTTTGAATGTTTGGATGACCCCCTATAATAAAAATTAGAACCTGTGCAGTTATTTACTTGCTATTAATTTAAAGCATGCTGGTGCTAGCACTGGTGGGCAGCTAAGGTTATTTTAAGATTTGGCCTCCATTTTAAGGATTTTTTATTCTTATTCTAAAACTCTTTGGATCCTACAAAATCTTATCTTATATGGCAGAGAATGTGTAGCAGTGATTATTTACTCAACTCAGATACATTCTATTTTTTTTTTTTAAATGTTATTTGCTAACACATACCAGACTTCAAACAGGCAAAAGATAAGCCCACAGGTCTGATAACAAGATTTGCTATGTTAAATGCAATTGGGTCTCAAATTTTAAGCAGTTAAATATCTTAATTTATTCTTTGCTTCCTACTATAACATAGTGAGGATAAACCTTGACATGCAGCAGCTCTGCAAAGAGAAGATTTCTCCGATTCAATGTTTCTCCAACCAATTTTTTCCCTTGCAGCTTGATTTTCAAAGAGCCTCACAGTCTTTAAGCAAGGTGGCTGCAATGAGTCTACTTGGAACATTCATGGTCATCTGAAATAAAAGTGCAGTCTAGAAGATAGATACACTAAGACAATCAAATGGGGTTAGACAACAAGTAGAAATAACTTTTAAATGCTTGCTAACTCTGCTGTTTAGCCTACTGACACCTGCATAGGTTGCTAAAGGGGATCATCTTGGCTCTGAAATAAATAGTATGAATCTCTCTGGATTAAGTACTTCTGTGTCCTCTTATATATGTAATTCATTTTTCTGGTGTTTTGGCCCAGTATTGTCAATTGGAGTTTTGCCTTGTGGCGTGAAGAAGGAAAACGACAGTGATGTGTTTTCCAAAGGCCCTATGAGAAACCTGTCTATAGAGGTCCCTCAACCCATGCTTCAATAGATGAATACTAAATATAATAATCTTTTTCCATATCAGTTAGCCTTCCTTCTCTAGGAAGGGTCGACTGAGGATGTGATATGATTTTTAGAAAATCAAAGAAACACAGTATTAGATTTCTAGGGAGAAAACATGGATTTTGATTTGACCACATCTGCCGATTTATTTGCTTTTTAACAAAATTGTGCTGGGACACATGTATTTCCTATTACTTGGTTATTCTGAGGAGTGACTAGACTTTCTTGTTTATGTAGACCCTTTGTAAACAGGAGAGCTGTTGGCCCCTGTGAATAAATGCAACTTTCTAGAATTTCTATGACGTGGAAGTAACTGTCTTGAGTTAAAAAGAGATATCAAACTTCTTCCTTCTGTTTTTGTTTCCCCCTGAATGAGGGAGTCAGGAGGCTGGTGTTGAGGAAGACTAAATAAGAAGAAAGGTAAACCAATGATATTAAAGGCAGGAAAAGTGTTATTAAGAAAAAAAATATAGAACATATTAAATTGTGATCTTAAAATAAGCATAATATTAATTTTTAAAAAACCCAAGAACTACCAGGGATAGAATTGTAAGCACCTATGCTCATTTTAATGTGATTTTATGACTGTGCCATAGCCTAAATTTCAATTAGGAAGCTTTCCATTCCAAGTAACAGAAAAACCAAATCAGATTGGATTAACGAAATTTGTTTCATGAAAATGCAGTGATATGAGTTCCAGAACTGGTTAGTCTGGAGCTTAGTGATGTCACTGTGGACTCTGTTTCTTCCATCTATTCATCTACATCTATCATGTACAAGGTAGGCTTCACTCTGAGGCTGCGCCCCCTGAGGTTATAAGACATCTGTCATCACAATTAGGTCTACTTACTTTCTCTTTCTTATCTAGACAAAGAGAAAGTGTTTTCCTCAAATAACTAACAAAAGTTCTGAGATTCCTCCCATTAATTGGCTTAAATGGAGGTCATTTGAAATAATATCTATGGCTTCTAGCAATCAAACCTCAACCCTGGAACTGATGGAGGCACTATTCCCATCTAAACAACATGACCACAGAATCGATGTTGGGAAGGCAAAAGACTTTTCACTATAGATGCTCTGGGAGACAGTGAATTCAAAATTCCTCATTCTGGTTTCTTTTATGACAAGCAGTGAAGGATACTATAGTAACTTTAAAGCTGTTAGAAATTTCACTGCTTTTATTGGAGCCCTTTCTGAGAGATATTAGAGAAAGTGAGATTGTGAGATTATCAAATAGTCTCCTTATTTATGTTACTCATACTTTTCTTCTTTGAATCACATAAAAAGTATACTGATTCACATACTGGTTCAATTTAAAGAGTAAGAAATAATTCTTAAATTCTATATCAGAGGATGAAGATCAATGACACTGAAGCTGGGAACTGCTGCGAATGCTTTACCAAAACCAGAATAGAATCTAATTTAGCTGGTCAAATAGACAACAAATATCAGAATTTACAAACATCCTTTCACTGGCTTTCTGAAAGGCAATACGTTTTTTACTTTATCAGAATAAATTATCTGATAAAACTTTTCCAATACTAACTCATACCAGTTGCCTGTTCTCCTAAATTCAGTGTAAGGTGGTTGTATACTTTCTAA
The DNA here is from genome assembly GCF_000325575.1 of Pteropus alecto. NCBI lineage: Eukaryota > Metazoa > Chordata > Mammalia > Chiroptera > Pteropodidae > Pteropus > Pteropus alecto. The sequence continues at coordinate 1,887,366 of NW_006442508.1, read as the reverse complement.
TATAGGTTGAGGTCCACCTGCCCTCTGGAAATCTTTGCCCATGGTGCAATCAATACTTGAGATTTTTGGCTACAAGTTTTGGAACTTTCTCTCCTGAGGGCTGGGAGAGGGTAAGAGAGAGTAAAGACACATTATTCTTTCCTTTAATATTCAGTTTCTTGACATGCCACAAAAACTTTATTTGAGAGTATTTACTCCTGCACTGAGAAATGAGTAGTTCAATCGTATTCTTGACAGGATTCCTAATGAATGCACTACTTTGCATTGGAAATTTCTTAGGCGTTTAAAGAATGCTAATGAATTCTAGCCATTCCCACAGCTGTCCTGGCCCTTACCTCACATGCACCTCCATTTTCTACTTTATAATTCCAAATGTAAGAATCCCAGCTTGTTTCTTTGTTGCCATCCTTGTGGTTTGGCATCAAGAATAAAAAAAATGGTCTAAGAATTTAAAAACTATGTCTGCATATTATTAAGTTACTTATGTGATTTCCCAAATGTAATTGTTCAATCAATGTTTCCCAAAGTGTGTTCTGTGGAATCCAAGTGTCAGAGAATGTTAAGAATAGTCTGCAATAGTTTCTTGATGAAATATATTTAGGAAAACATGGGTTTAATAAATTTAAATGGATGACTAGCTTAGCTCAGGCCCTTAACGTGCATTCTATATCTCTAAGAAAAAAAGATATGCAGTGCTTTCCACACATTTTTGGCTATGAAATCTTTTTCTGGAAGAGCATTTCCTATAACATATCTGAGGAATGCAGTTTGGGAATGCTCCTTCCTGCCAAATTACCATTTTTCTGGGAGTCTATTATCTGCTTACCCTTTGTCAACCTTTGCTATAGGATGTTTCTAGGATTCTATTCCATGACAAAATCCAGTAAGATGAACTTTGTCATTTTTTCCAAGGAATAGTAGAATGGAAAAAGGCCCCAAAGCTATTCTCTCAAGAAGAGCAGATCTGATTCAAAATCAGAAGCTTTGATTCATCTTAATTGTATTTCTAAGGGCAGAGGACGTTTACCATAATCTTTAGCTGGATCCTTTTTCCTATCTTAAAGTACATTCTGCTATATAAATACGAAGTCATAATAAACTTGGAAAATGTAACATTGTAGTTTTAGATGCCTGACGTAAGTTTTATGGAAGCATTTTTTGCAACTCACTTTTAAGGTGAGAATAAACACTGCACACAAAAACTGCAAATGTAGGTAGGGATCTGGTGTCAGCTACAAGTTTGTGTTAAGAGCTGAGCCTGCCTCATGAGAATAGATCTCTAATTATCTGTGTTAAGGGGCTGCAGCTGTAAAGCTCACAGGCCACTCCCAGAGCAGCAACATGGCCACATGATGGCAAGGCTCTGCTAGGACTGAATACCCAGATGAATGATCTCTTTATTCAAACCTAGATTATATTCATTGTAGAATTTTGGTAATCAAATAAATTCTAATAAATTGTCTTATCTGGTGTATATAAAATGTTCTTTTTTTATTATAAAAGCAATAGATGGTTACTGTGGGCAAAACACACAAAAACATGCAGATAAAATAAAAATCATTCATAACCTCACTAACTAGAAATAACTGCTACTGAGAGAGGTCCAGTCAAGATGGCAGAGTAGGTAAACACTGTGCTTGACTCCTCTCATGACCACATAAAAATTACAACTAAACTACAGAACAACCATTATTGAGAGTTGCTTGAAGTCTAGCTGAACAGAAGTATTACAACTGGGGACACACAGAAGAGGCCATCTCGAGACTGGTAGGAGGGGCAAGGACATGGAATGGACTGGTCTCCATACCTGCCTCTAGCGGTTGAAAATTGGGAGGGATATCTTGACTGCAGAGGTCCCCTCAGGGTTCCACTATGGGAAGAGAAGTCTCTACAACTTCTGGCTGTTAAAACCAGCAAAAATTGTGGCTGACTGAGACAGAGGGCTGCAGGAGTGGCAGACGTTCCTCTTAAAGGGCCCACATATAGACTTACTCACTAATGGACTCACTCACTCTGAACTTCAGTGCTGGGGCAGCTGCTCAAAAAGTGCCAAGGACATATGGAGAGGAACTGGGTTGTCCGGATTCAGGGAGAGAGCTGAACGGGCAGCTCTCTCCCAGACAGAGTGCTGGCAGAATCCACTGTTCTTTTGTCGAGCCCTCCCTGCTCCCAGTGTGCAAATGCAGGAGGCTACCATACCTGAGTCTCCATAAACCTGGCCAACACAGGTCACCCCATTCAGGTGATTCCCTGAGACCCCGCCACACCCAACATGCAGGCCCACCAAGGCTTCTTCCAGTGGATTTTCCGTACAAATGGCCTGTCTTGGCTTATGCTGTGGACTTTCCTAAAATCTCTCAAAGGTTCACAAAGCCCAAACAAAGAACATCTGGCCTGGGTGTGCCCATATCTCTTATTGAGCAGTCTCAAGCCCAGCACTAGTGGCAGCTGGCCTTGGTTTACGGCTTGGTCTCTCAAGGCACCTCTAAGTCCAGCATGGGTGGAGGCCATCTGTGGATTGCTTGGTGACTTGTCAGGTGGCGCTGGGCAGGGCATAGGCTGTGGCTGAACTTGGCCTGTGGCAAAATCCCTCCCAGGAGTCCTCAGGGCTGGCACACCTGGCGTCCAGTTCTGACTGAGTGGGAGCACCATTGAGGGTGGCATCTGAAGATGACACACCCAAAGGACAGATAGTATAGGCAGTAGAGCCCTGCTAAAGTGACTTTTGCTCCATAGGGTCACCCCCTCACCAGTCAGTCCTCACAACCAATCAGCTTGAGAGTCATTTCCTCCCACTGGTGTACAAACAGCAAGCAAGGCTCAATTACAACAGAAGGGCACACACAATCCACACAAAATACACACCTGGAACACCTAGCTTAAGTGACCAAGGAATACTGTGCCACCAGGCCCCACAGGACACCAAGTACATAAAGCCACTCTACTAAGAGTGGGAGACATAGTTGTCCTACCTATAACATAGAAACAAACACAGGGAAGCAGCCAAAATGGGGAGACAAACATGTCCCAAACAAAAGAACAAAACAAAGCTCTAGGAAAAAAAAAAAGCTAAACTAAATGAAGACAAGCAATCTACCAGATACAGAATTCAAAACACTGGTTATAAATATGTTCAATGAACTTAGGGGAAGAATAGAGGAACTCAGTATTAACTTTAACAAAGAGATAGGAAACATAAAAATTGAGATAGAAAATAAGTCAGAAATGAAGACTATAATAACTGAAATAAAGACTACATTAGAGGGAATCAACAGTAGATTAGATGAAGCAGAGGACTGAATCAATGATTTAGAAGATAAAGTAGCAGAAAACACCCAATCAGAACAGCAAGAAGAAAAAAAATCCCCCCCAAATGAGGATAATTTAAGCGGCCTCTGGGACAACATCAAGCATACCAACATTCACATCATAGGAGCACCAGAAAGAAGAGAGCAAGTAACTGAAAACCTATTTGAAGAAATAATGACAGAAAACTTCTCTGACCTGATGAAGGAAATAGACATACAAACCCAGGAAATACAGAGAGTCCCAAATAAGAAGAACCCAAAGAGGCCCACACCAAGACACATTATAATTAAAATGTTAAAGCTTAAAGACAAACAGAGAATCTTAAAGCAGCAAGAGAAAAGCAGTTAGTTAACTACAAGGGAGCTCTCATAAGACTATCAGCTGATTTCTCAACAGAAACTCTGCAGGCCAGAAGAGATTGACATGAAATATTCAAAGTTATGAAAAACAATGACCTACAACCAAGACTACTCTACCCAGCAAAGCTATCATTTAGAATCATAGGACAGATAAAGAGCTTCTCAGACAAGTAAAAGCTAAAGGAGTTCATTACCACTAAACCAATATTACAAGAAATGTTAGAAGAATTTCTTTAAAAAGAAAAAATAGATCGAAATATAAATAATGAAATGGCAATAACTTATCTATCAACAATTACTTTAAATGTAAATGGATTAAAACTCTAATCAAAAGATAGGGTGACTGGATGGATAAGAAAATAAGACCCTTACATATGCTGCCTATAAGAGACTCACTTCATATCAAAAGACACAGAGAGACTGAAAGTAAAGAGATGGAAAAAGATATTTCATCAAAATAGAGACAAAGAAAAACAAAAAACTAGGGTAGCAATACTTATACCAGATGGAATAGACTTTAAAAGAAAGGCTATAACAAGAGAGGATCCAGTAATCCCACTTCTGGGTATTTACCTTAAGAAACCCAAAACACTACTTTGAAGGGACATGTGAATCCATATGTTCATTGCAGCATTATTTACAATAGCCAAGATAAGGAGGTGACCTGGGTATCCATCAATGGATGAATGAATAAAAAAGAGGTGATACGTATAGACAATAGACTATTATTTAGTCATAAAAAAAAGAAATGGAGTCTCACCATCTGCAACAACATGGATGGATCTGTAGGGTATTGTGTTGAGTGGATTAAGACAGAGAAAGACAAATGACATATGATTTCACTTATATGTGGAACCTAAAGAAAAAAATAAATAAACAGAAATAAACTCATGGATACAGAAAACATTTTGATGGTTGCCAGATGGGAGGGGGTTTGGGAGGATGGATTAAAAAAAAGAGAAGGGATTAAGAAGCACAAATTGGTAGTTACAACATAGTCATATAGATGTAAAGGATAGCATAAAAAACACAGTCAATAATGTAGTAATAACTATGTATGGTGTCAGGTGGGTACTAGATTTATCGAGGTGATCACTTCATTGGTTATATAAATGTCTAATCACTATGTTGTACACCTGAAACTAATACAATATTATATTGAAATATAATAGAGATACAAATTCAGCAAAAGTTTTTTTATACTGTAGCCTTGAATATTGATAAAGTGCTTCTACAACTTGTACTGTATTACTACTAATACATGGTAATCTCGATGCTAATAAAAACTGCTAATATTTTCTTTATGCTAGAATATGACCTAAATGCATTATATTAATGTTATTAATAACCACTATAGGATATGTTCTATTATTATTCTCATTATGCAGGTAAAGAAAACAAGGTAAAGAGAGGATAAAAGTCTTCCCCAAGGTTACAAGGTAGAAAGGGATGAAGTTGAATTTGAAACTGGACATTGCAAATCCATAGTCTGTGCTCCTTCTTTAGACTGATATTAACTGAGTTGTTTAGTAAGGTACAGGCTGCCTTCATTGTGGGCGGAGTGTAGCTCTAAATAACTGGAATCTTAGTTGGCTTGATTCTGATTCCTTTAGCATGTTCAGATACAAAGATGCATTCCAAGAGGCAGGGATGGGGAATGAGAAGATAGAGAGAGAAAGCAAACTCTAGTTGAAAGGAGTGTGTCCCTCAGTGCAGCAGCAGGCCAGAGGCCAGGAGCTAAGGCAGAAGGAAGGATCTAGTTTCCTGTGAATAGGCCAATGATTTTAAGAGCGATGATACACGAATTTCAATTTGTTTTTCTTTCTTGCCTTATAATTTGGCCATGCTATCCTCAAGTCATATTTAAGTTTATTAAACCACAGAGTCATCTGTTAGCTGGTCTCTGAAGAATAAAGGAGTGATGGGTTGTATCCAAGTTTAGGGCTTAAGTATAGAAGGAATGATGAAATCAGTGAAGTTGACTGAAGCAGCAGCCTGAGGAAGTGGTCAGGCATAGAGAGTGGAAAACAAAAACCAGGGTGCGCTGAAGATCTTCGGAAATAACAGCAGAGAGGGCCAGAATAAATGAGTATATAGCCCTGTAGGATGGGGCATGGATTTACATTTGGATATTATGGGAAGCTCAATCCTGTAAGTCTTGAAAACTGAGGACACTTGAGTTACTTATATAATGTCGCAAAACGTGACATTTTACTTACAAAACTTGAATCATGATATGTATCATGTGATACCATGACTTTATGTAGCAATTTGTGTTTTTTTAAATACTTCGAATGTTTTTGAAAACACAAATTTTCAATGACAGAATGTCATTATAATGTACCATGATTTTCACAACTATTTCCCTAGCCATCTAGGATGTTTTCATTTCTTTTTGGCCATTAAATAACAATGTGAGACAGGGATGCCCATTATCACCATTTACTAGACATCTTAACAATACAATAAGACATGAAAAAATGAAGACATAACTGGAAAGAGATGAAATAATCTTTTCTTTTTGTAGATAATGATTGCTACATAGAAAAATCCAAGAGAAATGATGAACAATGTAATAAAATAAGGGAGTTCAGCAAAGTTTCTGGGTCTAAGAATAACATGAAAAAATCAGTGATATTCTTGGATGCTAACAGTACCAATTAGAAAATTATAGTCCTATAAATTTAATTTTGATCAAAATCCCAAGAGGCATATTAGAGAAACTTTACAGCTTATCCTAAAATTCACATGAAAGAGTAAATGTCTAAAAATGGCCAAGGCAATATTCTGTCTTTTGAATCACTCAGAAGAAAGAAGGAAACTATCAAGGGGAAGGGCATGGTTCGGCAAAACACCGAACGTGGGTGCTTGTAAACTCGCCATCACTGATGAAAATACACAAATAATGCTATCTAAAAGTTTTATGGACTGTAGCAATACCTGCTGACTAATGGCTCTTTTAGCTTCTTTCTTTAATGACCCAACACTCAGAAAGTAAATATTTTTCATGGCCATTTCTTGATATATTTGTCAAATGAAAGGACTCACAGCCGAACAAGGTAGTAATACCTGACAGAAAAGCAAAGAGGAGATTCAGCTATAGGTTGCAAACTGGTGGCCTGAGAATGAAATTAGACTTGCAGATATATTTTTTGGAGCCTCACAATTTTAATTGGCATTGTGTTGGAAGCTGTTTTGAATTGCTGTAATATTTAAAAAGCTAGAGATTTCATATGAAAACAACTGGTTGGAGCCAGCTAGTTGCCACCTTCTTGAGAGAGAACTGTGCTCTTCCCAGTTTGCCATAGTCCACGCTACTCTTTATTATCCGCTCTGGTTCTCACTTACAATGTCTAACTGGTCCCTCTAGTCGGTTGAGTTGGTAACCCATGACTTGGATAAAGCCAAAAAACGGAGAGGAATTCTTTTGTGGTCTAGATTAGCACACTTAAAAGGAGTCCATAGGTCTTGAAAAAGCCAGTGGAAAGAAAGCTAGTTTAAAATATCTGAGGTAAAATGTTTTTAATAAAGACATTCTTTATAGATCACATATTAGATTAACAATATTTTTCTTCATTTTGAAGTGTTTTGTATTAAATGGACTTTCATTTAACAATGAATATACTAAACTACTCTGATAGCCACTAAAACTGTTATGAAAGTCAAAGAATTCACTTTTCTATGGAAACAGCAGCAACTACTAACTGCCTACCAAACTTTGCGAAGAGGCAGAATACAACTTGTGGTGGCAATTAGAATATTGCATCTTACAGCGACAGAAATTTTCAAAGATTTTGCTTGCTATTACCACCATTTACGAATTTGGGACAGAGTACCAGGCAAGACACAGGTGTGTTTTGGAAAGCTAACAGTATCACAGGATGCCACCGTTTCACAGCATATTTATTCCCTGGTTCAACAATGGAGAAAAAGGCCCTCAGTGAAATGGAGTGTATATGAGGGAATCTTGGCACAGAGCTGGGGAAAGTGGCAGAATATGGTGATTTTAAAAAGCTTGGTGTTTTCTAGCCAGTGCTAGAAGCTGACCATCATTTGGTTGTTTCGGATAATTTCCACTGGCACTTGCGTGGTCTCTCCTGGTTGTTGTGTGTATCATCGAGGCGTTTGAATCCTTCAGTGAAAGGCAATTCCTTAGTGACTCCTACAACCAGCTGGTTAATTAGAGTTGCCTTAAATAATTGACCCCCAAAATGCATAATATGCATATGTAAATATGCATCATTGCTGTCATTTGACTCTGTCACCCTGGACGAAAAGCTATAAGAGAGTTTGACTCTCTCTTCCTCAACTAAAAAATCTACCTGACCTCTTCCAAAAAACAAAACAAAACAAAACAAAACAATGGAATACAAAGTTGATTTGAGTATTTTATTTATAAATGTACATTTACTATAAAAGCTGTTGCATTTTAGACAACTTAATATTTTTTACTATTTCTCAGAGGCATTTTAGAATAAATATTTTAAATGAAGGTTAATGTAACTGATATAGAACATTGGCCCACCCAGAACAGTAACATCTTTTGGACAGACTCACATATGAGGTGGAGCATTTCAGTTTGTTAAGTCTTACACTGTGTATAGAGTAACTACAATATGTATTGCATTAATAACACTACATAGAAAGAATGAGGAAACATCATGAAAGTTTGCTAGTGAAAACCAGTTACCCATTTTTCTTAAGAAAGAGTAGGGACTAGCTTTTGGAGTATGAAAAAAAAATCAGATCTACTTCCTCAGGAACAATAAATCATTCACTTGCTTCATCTGTTTTCTAAGCAAACACATTTACATTGCGGCTCAGCAGAGTAGAACATTTTTTTTTCCCTGTGATCTCAAAGATTATTTGAAAAGAAATAGATCATACTCATTATGCTGCATTGGAAAAAACAAGATCTAGTCTGCCTGAGCTGCCATGTAACAGACTGCAAATGAAATATAAATCAAATATAAATAGAAACAGTTGGCAATTAGAATTTAGAAAATGTTGGAGATTATTCTGTGCTGGTGCCTATTGTTCATTATGGGAAAGCACATTTCGCAGTCGGAGAATGGGCTTTATTTTTCTTGACTTGATTCTAGCTTCAATACATGTACAATGAGTCTTACTAAGAAATATGTATAAATGGGTTTGTGAAACCAGAAGAGAATGTGCAATATTCATATAATCCTCACATAACGGATGAAGTTCCACATGTAAAAAGTATTCTATAAAAACCGGTTATGAATGATCATATTGTACATGTTTTGTGCATTATTTCTGGTAAAGTATTCTGCTAATATCATGCAAAGTGTAAACATCCACATTATCAAAATATTTAATAAAACATGCAGGTGGTTAATCAAAATATTGAACTTAATCTGTAAATTTTTAAAACTTTTTTCTTTTTAAATTTTTCTATTTTTTTTTTCTGTTTAATTTTTTCCCCCTGTGAAACAGAAAATATCTCCACGAGAAGTCAGGAACTTGGAAGCGACTTCAGCTCTCCTCAATGCACTGCACCTACAATTCATCATCGACTGTGCAACAGCTTCGCATTTTCTAAGGCACAATTTTTAATGAAATGATGTGTAAATTTCAATCTAACAGCAGTTCACCCAGATGACAAAATGGTCAAAACACCTCAAGTGGCTGAGAAAATTTCTGCACTTACATAGAATCTGCATGCAGAGAACCATCTAGCACGTAAATAAATAACTGCTAGCCATACTCAATAAGACACAAAAAAATTATTGCTTTTATAACAGAAAACCATCTACTCGATCTCCTTTTATGACTACATTAACCTATTAGGAGGATATCCATAGTCTACATTCACAAAATGTCATCTTCACTTATTTGCCATTATTTTAAGGCAGAATAAATAATTCCCCTCCCCAGTCTTAAAAGAAAACAGCCTGGAGATTTAAAACACAATTTTTTTTAGTAACTTGATTCTCTTCTTGGTCAGCAGAAACTCATCACACAGGGTAAAAATTAACCAGCTCTGCACAGGAGTTCCTCTCTAAATGTCTCCATGAGCAAGGTCCAGAATTCTTGATAGTAAAGAGAGTTGGTGATGTAGGAGAATGAAAGAGAGCAGATATCCATTGGAGTGGGTGGGGTGTATATGACTGTAGGTTCTTGATCATACACCACCTGCTTATCACATCGTATGTCATTTGGATTCTATTAGGATGAACTTAACGCTTTTCTTTAGACACCTGTGTTTCAGGCCCTCAAGGAGAACTTGCAGGCAAGGGAAAGCAGTGGTCTCATCTAATGATGGACTGATCTCGATGAGAGCTTCCATATGTCTTATATTGAGTCTCTTATTGAATCTAGAGCCTGAAAAGAAGCAAGCAACAAAGCCCTTATGGCTAGCAGTGACCCATCATGCTTTTGAAGATTAAACTTCCTCACAGATTTTGGTAATAATGTTGGAAGTGATGACTAAAATATTTCCCTCTGGTTTCTTCCTACCCTTGGGCAATGTCCCAGAGTGTAAGTCTAGTTGATATTGCAAGGGTTCTCTTTATTTGATGGACCAATCTCTATTAATGACATAACTTCCAAAGTACATAAAACCTAATACTAACGGTGTAATAATTTATTGGTATGACTTCTACCTCAAAAGGTAAGTAACACAAATGTTTCGCAACTACAGTATATATTATCAGACTAGTGTCTTTGCATTAAAAACGAGTTACAGGTCAGAGCTTTATGATGTGATTTTTAGTTTCTGAAATGCATAATTTTATGCTTTTGTCTTAGAAGACCACATGTCTCAACTTGGCAATTCTTGTACTTTCTGCAGCTCAATTTTATAAACATAAAATGTTTAATTCCTAGAAATACTAAAACAAAACACGTTTATTGAATCATTTATCTCATTAACTCTCAAAGAAGAGAATAACACGTTTTAAACCATAAGCCTATTTGACCATGCTAAGACCCTTTTTTGAACTATTCAGAATCATTAAAATTTAATTTTTTGTGTGTATACTGCACAAATGCAAAAAACCCAAACCAAAACAAAACAACGACAACAGGAAAAACACAAACACTGTGCTACAAAAGAACAGATACCATCTTTTAGAATAGCTTTTCAGAAAGTAGATGAATGCTGAGAAGCCCCTGAACCTGGGATTCTGATAGACAACTGCCAGGAGACATTCTCAATAAAGAAATGGTGAGTGATCTGGAAGCTTGAAAACCGTGTCACAAGGTTGTGGGTTGGCCAGCACCTGTGATAAAGAAATCAAAGTAACACTTGGTTGAAGTTGTTAATGCTTCTTGATTCATATTTTTAAAAACTTCTCAAATTAGCCATGACCTCTAGGGAAGGAAACTTGTGCCACCTGCTACTCGAATTGTGGTCCAAGGAGCAGCAGTACTGGTATCACCTAGAGCTTGTTAGAAATGTGGACTTTTAAGCTCCATCCCAGAACTTAACAAGGAGCCCAAGTGATTCATATTTCCTATAAAGGAGTATGATCTCCAACCAGTTTTCTACTTTGTCTTCTGGGGCAAATAAACAAGAAAATAATCATTCTTCTCTCAGTTTCTTTACTTTGTTTTCTCTAAGAATAAATACATTGCAACAGGAGGAATTTGATGTATGATCTAGAAAACAGGATTGCTAGATTTAGCAATTAAAAATATAGAACATCCAGTAAAATTTGGATTTCAGATAAACAACAAACGTGAATTTTTAGCATAAGTATATCCCATGTGATATTTGGGATATACTTGTGCTAGACATACGGTATTTGAGACATATACATAGGAAAAAAATCATTGTTTACCTGAAATTCAAACTTAACAGTCAAAAAACATTTAACTGGGCATCTTGTATTTATCTGGCAATGCTATTTAGGAAGAGTGGTTTGGGCCACATTTCC
>NW_006442508.1:1873608-1875729 GCF_000325575.1 Pteropus alecto | reverse complement strand
ACAAAATTTCTCCTTCATTTTGGGCACTAGTGGTGTGATGAGGCAATTGTGACTTTGGAAAAGACCTGGGGGATTTTGCATTCAACACATTTCACAGGAGTGAATGATGGAACAGACACAAAGACACAGTCATCCAATAGCCAGGCACAAATGGCACAAGTTAAACATGTGACGGCTTGATTTGTGGCAGGTAATTTGTTTTGCACTTCCATTCCCATTTACATATGAACTTAAAAACTGTTTACACTGCTTTTAAGAATTGCATTTTAATATGCTGTTATGCTATTTTTCTCTTCCAAGAGAAAAATTTCATTTAAATGTGACTAGTTACTTGAAGAAAATAGGATTACATATTCAAGTTTTATTATTCCACACAATGAAATTATTTTGTTTCACTTAGAATTCCTATGATGTAAACCACCTCTCACATCTATCCATCTCTCCTCTTCTCAACTCAGATCAAAATCAAATAAAAAAAGAAAGAAAAATTATTTTTAGCCATTTCTTTACATCCTGACTCTTTTATTGCATCTGGAGATATTCAACCAATTCAAGTGCATTTATACTTTTCTAGCTCATTATTCCCTCCACCTATTCACTCCTAAGGTATATATTTTCTTATGACACCAAGAAAGAAATGAGCAGTGTTCTCAGATGTACTGGTCATTCTCCCTGTCATGTGTTGACTTAATTAAAGTTTAGTCGAAAATGATATTAACTTTTATCTGGAAAAATAAACATAACAGAAGAGTTAGAAAAATTGGGAAAAAATAATTGAAGTGAAGGTGGCCATTATTACTCAATCTTAAGACATATTATGAAGCTATAATAATTTAAAACTATTTGATATCAGAGACTAAAGAGGTTAATAAAACATAAATAGACTGAAATAAAAATGTGAACTTAGTTCATGAGAAAGTTGGCATTTCAAATTAGTGAGGAAAAAAGGGATTACTCGTTACGTTATATCCACAATTGGCCAATTGAAATAAAAGCTGGATATCTATCACATTTCTTACCCCAATATACATTCCTGATGTCACATATTTACATGTAAAAAAAGAAAACAATTCTAGGAGAAATCTCAGCCAAATTTATGATCTTGGAGTAGAGTGAGAGGTTTTCTAAGTAGGAATCCAAAAAGGGAAAAGAAAAGGATATATTTAATTACCTAAAATGAAAACCTTTTCTATGAAAAAAAAAATCAGGTAGAAAGATAAATGATAACTGCAACAAGCAGCAAATATAAAATAAAGAGAAAATCTCTTTAATTTACAATGGACAAAGGATAAAGAAATACAAGCTTTTTTTTTAATAGAAGGAAATATAATGGTGAATAAACATATGAAAAGATGTTCAAACTCACTTACAATTAAATATACACAGATCAAAGTAATGAAGCTTCCCTCCACTGACACTCCCTCCTCCCACCTGCAGAGTGGAAATGTTAAGTTTGATGATATCCAGAGCTGACATAGCCATGGAGAGAAAGAGGCTCTCTTATACACTTTGCAGGGAGAGTGTACTTTTCTGGAAGATAATTAGCAAGTTGTCTGAAAATTTAAAAAGCACATGCTTTTAAGTCAGCAGTCCCACTGCTCACAATCTACCCTATGGAAATGCTTTCAAACATATATCAGGACATACGTACAAGGATGTTCAATGGAGCATTTAAAAAATATCAGAAAACTGCAAACAACCAAAATACCCAATCATGGAGAATTAGTTTTAAATTATGGTAAGTCCATACAATGGGATGGTATGTAGCTATTAAAAAGCCATTAAAAAGAATGAGGAGAAAGAACATGTTATATGGAAAAATTGCCAAGATATATTAAGTTAAAAACAATAGCAACAAAAACTAAGTACAGAACACTATAAAAGTGATTATAGTCATTAACTCTTGAGATTTTTTTACTTTTAATTTGGTATCTTTCTAATGATCTAATTTTTCTAACATTGTATGATTTATAACTTTTACTTATCTATTCTTTTGAACGTCTATAGAGGTTATCCAGGCAGAGAGAGAATGAGACTTTTTGTTTTCTTCTTAGTATACTAAAAATAATCCTTGTAAAATATTGCATTAAAAATATAAAAACCAAGAAAAAAAATCCTATC
>NW_006442508.1:1771044-1873558 GCF_000325575.1 Pteropus alecto | reverse complement strand
ATGCCACGGTTTTTGTCTTTAGATTTGGAATTAAAAGCAGTTAATAGCCTTAATGTTTGTATACACAGGAGAAAAATTCCTGGCCTAGGACTGAAAAGCTAATTTTCAAAAGAAATTACAATGAATCACCCAACTACTCAATTAAAATAAAAATCTGGATGAAAACAGGTCACCCAGAGGTGGGTTCATGTTTATTCTCTGCTGGCATCCTTCAAGCACTTTAAATTATGAAAGAAATTTAGATTTGCAATACTTTTCAAATCTGGCTCAACAATCCCTCAACCTAACAATGCCCTCTTCTGGTTCCATGATTCACACGGAGCTGGGCTACAGGCTAACAAAAAGTATAATTTATAGAAGAGTATAGAAAAAAGCATTGTAAAAACTGCAGGAAAAAGGATTTAGTTTTATTCTTACTAATGTATAAAAAAACCCCCAAAATACAGTTAAAATAATACATAATTATTATATGTTACACATATATATTTATGTATGCATGCATATATTTATGATATATATGGTATACTGTTACCATATTTTATGTATTTAATAGATAGTATAAAAATCAATATCAATATTATACATATTTATATCATGCATATGTATTTATTCATGGTATAAACGTATATAACATATCATATATAATACATTACATATGTATAATATATAATACCTGGTATAAGTATATAATATAAAAATATAATACATAATATAAATAGTCCAGTTAGATTGTACCAGCTTTCAGCTGGAACTGCTTTGACCTCAGGTTAAATGTTTATTATCATAGATCAAAATCACCTGAGTTTGATTAAATTTTTATTTCCCGTATTCTTATTTTACTAAATTTATAGCTATAAAAAATTTAATTTCAATTGTAACTCTTAAAGTCTTTATTCTCACAGATTTAGAGATGTTAAGCTGTAAAAATATTACTTCATTTACTTTGAGAAATAATAAAGCATTCTTGAATTCAAACTCTATTTCTTCAGTCCCATTTTTTTTAGAGAGTTTCTGACTGACAAATTTGCACAGGAAAGTCTCTTGTTAGAGTCTAGGTTATCCACCAGAATGACTGTACTTACGATGGTGAGTGAGGAAGGAGGGATTCAGAAGCTAAGCCACTGGCTATTTTCAGATTTTCTAAGCAGCTGGGCAACAGCACCCCCTGGTGCCCCCAAAACTAACATGAACATTCTATGGTAGGAAATCCAGATACAAGGTTGAGGGTAGGCTGCTCAAGAAAGCTTCAAGGCAGCACATACTTGTTAAGCCCTAATTATGTACTAAGGTATTTGGAGGGGGCAGGGATTCACAGAGAAGCAGAACCCATCATTGGTCTCTCGAGGAACTTTCAATTTAGTCGAGAACAACAACTGCCATAAAACTCCTGAATGAAGGGCACATAGATATTGAGGAATTGCTGCTTGGTTTGATGGACAATGGAGAGCCATTCTTTACACTTAAACTACCTGCACATGGTGCTGGTCTTCTAAAGACATGCCTCAACAAGTGAATAGTGTTTCACAGACCTTCTATCTTTCTTCTAACTCACCAAAATCTCTATGGTGAGCTCAGGCAATGTCTCAAAATTAACCTACAGTTTTTACCTGCTGGTGTATTAATGCACTTCTGGATGAAAAGAAATTGGCCACACCAAAGAAGTAACTTCCAGTAAGAAACAAGTGGTAAATAAGGATTATTTCAATATCGCTTATTTTACCTAGACATTAATAACTCATTCCCTTAAAGGAGGAGTGTCAACTGATGGAGAGAAATAATAGAACTCCTAAATTGGGTTCTATGAAAAGCATATGATTGCACCCACTCATCTCAAGGTATTTTACACCAGTACTTACTTCTGGATCGCATGTAGCAATCATTACAGTTTAGAAGACCATTTCGAATCCTAACATCCGTCCCACTCACTGCATCTCCAAGCTGTCCTTTACAAATCCCACACTATAGGGTAGAAAGAACAGAAATTATAAGGTGCAAAGGGAATTATTTCTTTGTAATGCTTAGTTACTGTTTACATGAATAGCACAATAATAACTTGTACAACCTCCACATTTGTTGAGCATCTACTACATGATAGATGCTGCACTAAGAATTGACTTACAGCAACAATTAACTTTTAGCATTTTACAGACAAGGACACTGGTTCAGAGAGGTTGGCTGACTTGTCCAAGTTCATAAACCTGGTAAGTGGTATTGGGTTGATCCCAAAGCTTATGCCGTTGACCTCTATCATACACCGTTTCTCAACCAAGATGGAAAAAAACATTTTAAACAGATAAATTCTAGTAGTTTTAAATAAACACATGGACAACAGACAATTGAAATTTGTCTGTGAATAAAATGCTTTCCAGGATTGCTGATGAATTCTGCCAAGTCAGAATTACTAGGAAATAGCTGTTTACCTTGTATTCCATGTTAGAGGTGGAGACAACCAGAGTAACAGACCCACTGAGAATGGAACTCCTTTCAGGTAAGTCTGCCTGAGTGCAGAAGGAGACTGTGGGGTATACTGTGCTGGTTGTACCACAGAAGGTGGCATTAGGGGTTAGTTGTGATGACGGTCTGTTGCCAGGAGATCAAGACTCAGCTCAGGAGAAGGGGGCCAACCTTAGACTCAGGCTCTAAGGTCACCTGGGACAGAGGGAGGCTTCATCCCAATTATGTTACAAGTTCATCTATATCGCAAAGGTAGGGGATAAACCAAAGAAGCAATGTACCTTAAAGCATCAGGTCAGTTCCAGGAAGTGACTGATTAGAGAGAACAAAAGCCTTGACATTTTAGAAAGCAAGTCTCCTATTCCTTAAGAATCTGCAAAGACTCTTTGCTACCTTGATTCTTTTGAGTTCTGGTAAAGTTTCTGAGAAAAAACTATGGTGTTAGAATATATTATCCTGACATTATTGTAAAATTTTAAAAAGTACACTTCTTAAGCCTCAAAGCACTCCTAGACAATTTGGGGCATAGATTATCTAGGTTAATTTTACAATGAGAATAGTGATACATTGAGCCTCATTAAGCATCCATATTGTATTTTGTTCACAATAAGTCTTGCTTTCCAGTGATTTACGGATATAATTAAATTAATAATTTTGGGACAGCTTTACTCACATTCTCTTAGCTTACAGGTAAAGTGAGAGTTATTTTAAAGCCATGCAAGCTTACTTTATAGTCGAGGAAGCTACTCACAAGAAATAGAACAAAATTCAAGAAGGAAAAAGAAAGCATAACAGGGTTATAAAGAAAAAGAAATGACTCTTATTCAGAGATAAAGGGTTTGGTTTCAAAAATCATATATTAATTTGAAACATGTCCATAAATGAAAAAAGAGATGAGAAATGCTGATATAGGCCAACTCATAAATTTTATAATAAATCAGGTATAACTGGTTAGCTCGTCTATGTATTAGCAGGAAATAGTCTACTTATTAGACCAGAAATTAGACCACATTTTCAGTTTATTTGTTAATTCATTCACCTAAAAATATTTACTGATACCATCTCTGCTAGGTGCAGAAATAATAGTGGGGAGCCAAGCAGACATGGTTGTTGCACTTATGGAGTTGATAGTTTATTAGAAAAGATGATAATTAAATAATTCTATAGTGAGCAATAAGGACCATGAATGGTTCTATAAGGACCATTTGTAACAAAGGCTAGGTGATCAGAACAGGTTCTCAGAGGAAGCGATATTCAATTTGGGATTATAGGCATATTTGTTCAGAGATCTACAATTTTACAACTAGCTATATAACTACTTAATTGACAGAAAATCTCCCATGAGGTAAAAGACTAAAAACCTTCAACATTAAGTCACAAGAATTTGAGAAGCAGCAAAGATTCTCAAATAAATCCACACGTCCTAAAAGACTCAGAAGTAACACTGTCTTCTCAGGGCGGCCTTCTGAGTTTCCTGGTAGAGTACACACTATTTAGCAACAAAAGCTGTTTTATAAAGACACGTTGCACAAATCCGTTTTGCTTCTTGTAACTCAACATCCCAAAGGGATGAGTGAGAGCAGAGAGTTTCATCCTGAAGGATGGACTACACGCACAATTTTGTATGACATAGAAGGGGGCGGCCTCCCGAGCAAAGGCCGTCAGGATTTCCAGGAGGTATTTCTCAGCACAGAACAATGCCAAAAGACATCACAAAACTGTCCATAGAGAGGAGTGCTAAATACATACCCTAAAGCACTGGATGTGAAAATAGAGATTGAGGGTCTCAATGATCATTGCAGCTCCTTTTCCCAAAGGAAGCCCACAGGAAGAGCACAGCTTCTTCCCACTTATAGACCTAGGTTTAAAAACATACAATAAAATATTCCATTTATGATAGTTGGTTAAACACACAAACATGTAGATTCATGCAAAAAAAGAAAACATGGATTTTTAAAATGTTTATATCATGAGTGAAATGACAATCACTAAACTGATAATGAGCATTAGATATAATTTGCAAACAACTGTTAGACTAACTACAATAGATCCCCATAATTGTATAGAATTTTGTGTGTGTGCGTGCACATGTGTTTTAGTTATTTGTTACAAGAAGTGTATATCGTAGTCTATTCAACCATGGTGATCAAATGCCTTGAAATAATTCAAGGTATTTATCATAAGTTTTTATAAGTCCCCCAAAATAATCACATTTAGCTTTACTAAGGTGTCAATGTTGCTTTAAAATTTTCTGTAATTGATTCATTGGCCCACTAGGGCATTTCTTTTTACTTAAGAAAAACAATTTTTTTGTCGTTTAAAAATAGAGAGGCAATTGTGATACGGCCCAACAGGTCCCAGACAGATATGGAATTTACTCCCTGCTCTGTCACTAAGTTTTGTGATCTAGTATAAAGAACTCACTCTGGGTTTCCCTTTTACTTTTAAAACAAGAGAACTGGACTAGGTTATCTCCACTATCTCTTCCAGCGTAAATACTCTGACTCTATAATCTGGGTGCTTGACATCTTCTCTGAGTTCTAAGCCCCTTGAGGACATGAGCTGCATGTACCCCATCTCTGTATTCTGGCAGCCCCTAAAACAGTGCCCATCAATGGACTAGAACCAAATCCAGTAGACCGACAGCAGGTGAGGGCATTAGATGGCAGTCTTCTTAGGCGGCTTTCCCACGACTGAGATCAGATTGAGATGATGCCTATTGTTTGGAAAGCTCTTGGAATTACACAAGAAATTTAAGATATGCAGTGTCATTCAGAAGCCAGTGGGGTGCAGAGAGACAGAAGAAACAGAAAGGAAGACCAGAGAAAAGAAGAGCTGTCCTCAGCAAAACCTATTTATTAGGATTTCCCTCTTATCCAGTAGTTAAATGAAATTTTTAAATCAAAGAAAACCTCTGAGTACTCAGTGATGTCTCCAGTGAATGAGAATTCAGGCAGCTTTTAAGAATATCGTGGGGCCCAATTTATATTCAGAAGCCATCAGAGAGCTTGAGTAGGTGAAAAGAAGGATGAAGTTTCGTTTCTCAGCTCCTGCCTGGTTCTCTGTAAGAGCCATCAGCGGATCCTGCCGAGAAGGACCAACGCATCTTGGAAGGAAAGGTGCCGACTTAGGAGCCCAGCAATTATCTGGTGGATTTTATTATTAGGTTGCAGGTTCCATACAATATAATTAAAGGCCTATAGCCACAGATACACCAATGTCACACTCTTGGCTTTTTCTATTGCAGGCTACAGGTGGATGAGGAATGTGTTCTTTCCTCTTGCCTGTGTGTATATAAGAGTCTTGGATGGATGACGCCCTCAAAATCATTTGGCAAGCACTAATTTGGTTAAAATTATACTTGGCAGGCTCTAGTGAAAACAAAGCTGCCTCAGAAGGTTTTGCTGACCTCTTGTACCTGTTTGGTGACTGGCCAGGAGGGGTGGGAGGACAGGGAGACAAGTGTCCCACCTGGAAGTTCTCTTGAGGGCTTTTCCTGTAACATGGTAAAGGAGCCAAAAATTATGACAAGTAAAGAGAAGCCCAATCCTACAAGAAAAGACATTTTAGATAAGAAAATAAATACTTCCTTTATAACAAAATACCACAGAGTGTCTTAGTGGTAATTTTTTATAGAGGACAAAAAATAATAATTCCATCTAGCAAAGATTATATATGCATTACCTGCATAATATCAAAACTGGGGTGGCATGGTTGAATATAAAATGGAATATTGTTATAAACTTTAATTTTGCCAGGGTCTTTGCTTAGTTAAAATTGCATGATGAGTTAGATATAAAAATTATGGAATGGGTGGGAGGGGAGAGATAGGTAGGGATATAGGGAAAAGCTTTAAAAAAGAGCCCAGAAATAAAGGGTAAATCTAAAAGGAGGTACTTTTCAGGGAGGTGGCTTCTACCCTATCAATAAATTCAATTTGGGAACCTGTTATTAGGGGTGATGTTCAAAACATTTAATAACCACTATGTCATAGGCATCTACAAAGCAGATGGTCCCCAGGCAGGAGCTATCAGAATGGTTTCACAGGTGTTGTTGGTTGCACAAACCCTGCCTGTGATTAAGCCATTAGTTCTGGGCTCTTGCTTATAAAATTTCATTTGGGATAGAATACAGAAAAAAAAATGAGAGTAAGAGAAATGCCAACATAGAAGTGAACAGAGCATGAGCCCATCTGTGTCCTAACTGCTTCCAGAATAGCTCCCTGAGCCCATTGCCCAACCAAATCTGCCTCCTCCAGCAGAGCTTGTCTTCTCCAAAATATCACATTTTCATATAACACCCTAAAGTATAAGTGTCATTACCTTAAAAAAAGTTCAAAATTGCTGCAATAATCAATAACAATAATGATTACTTCTATGTGATTTTAGCTTCTATTGATTCTGAGTATCATCTAGACATATAGGAATAAAATTGGATAGACATAAGAGAAAAGGGAGAAATAGTTCAAACACTGTATTTTTAAAAATATCATAGAAAATAAGATAAAAAGTTGAACTTATAAAACAAGTTATCATTATCACCATCATCACCACTGTCACCGCCACCACTATACTATATAAAACATTATTTTCCAGACACAAAACCCTATGAGGTAGGTATTACTATTATTCTCATTTTATACATGAGGAAACTGAGGCAGAGAAAGATTAATCAACTCGCTCAAAGCCCTAGCCAGGCAGGTGGTCTGGCTCCAGTTAGAATGACTGGTTAAAGTATAATGAATGCTATAATTTTAAAACTGATTATAAGGAACCTCTGGTTCAAATATGATCTTATCATAGAACTATGAGTTCATTTTGAATTCCTCTATCACTTAACCAGTCAAGTGCTTTGGATAAGTTATTTAATTTTCCTGAGCTTCAAATTCCTCATCTCTAAAATGGGAACAATAACCCAATTAAAGTTATTGAGAGAGTTCAATGAGTTAATATATGAAAAGTAGAGCTATTTAAATCCTATAACACAGTGCCTATTATACTGAAGTGCTTCGAACATGTTAGGAAATATTATTGTAAAAAAATATAAATCTTACAAAATTAAAATATTGCCTGTGGTAGCTACTTAAAGGGAGAGAATGATAATAAGAGAAAAACATTTTTTCCTTGAAAAAATACTTGTCAGTAGGCTCTGACACAATTTAACTCACTCAAATAAACTGTCGATACAACATTCTTCCAAATTCTTTACAATATGTAGATTTGTGGGTTAAAAACTACTTTGCCTCTTTCAAACTGATAAATTCAGAGTGAATGTTTACTTGCCACAAAGATTGTCCTAAATTTCTGTAAATATCTGTTAACTTGTTAATGAGATTCAATGGAGAGAAAGCACAAAAATGCTGCTAACATCTTGCCATCTCACACTTTTTCATTTCTCCTTTTCTTAGTCAATAAGAATTAAGGAATAAAGGAATTGCACATCCATCTTTTTTGATTACTCACTTCCGCCTTTCACTTGGAGACTCGACCTGATGGTTAATGCTTTTATCCAAAGGGAGAGTTTTTGGCTTTACATCTTCTAAAATGTTCATTGGTGGGTTTGATAACTGCTGATTCTGTGATGGATCTGAGGCCAAATAAAGAACATAAACTTAGTGCTCAGTAATGTCACCTTAATGCTTAGTTAGTCACTTTTCTTTAAAGTGCTAATGCCTGCTGAGTCTCAAGGTGATTCTATGGAGACTCAGGGCATGTGGTGGTGGGAGTTTATTCACTGTGCTATTTACCTAAGGTAGAAGGGAAGCTCACAGCCAGAGAAGGTCATATCTGTCTGGACCATGAAGGGGTAATGTCTTACAATAATTTAAATATCAGGGTTCACTTCTCCCGCCTTACCCTGAGCTAGCTGTGGGTTCACCTCACAGCGTGGGGCCCCAGCTTCTGTATCCAGCTGGTCATCCTGATAGTTTCCTTTCGATATGGGGTTCTCAGAATCTGTCAAGGCCCCTTGAATTAGGCTGTTAAAATAAATAAATATATTTCAGAACAGAGATAAAAACTGAACTAAACTTATTCCCTAGCATATGGAAATACCAACTTCAATATGAAAAAAATAAATGGGGCTAACTAAATGTTTATTTATTCTTTTTACTTTAAACTAGATTCAAAATGGATTTCAAATGATCTAGAATGCTACTCATTTTTATTACTCATAAATTTAACAAACTTGTGAAACCATCATTTCTGATGTCTTCCCCACCTCCCTGTCCACAAAGAAATTCATTCTAATAATCTCAAGGGATGCCAGAGCTAACTGGACTCTCCCAGATTTGCACAAGAGAGGATATATTGCAGAAATCATTTGGGCCACATGGGGCTTTGGCAGCTCATGGTAATCCACTGGTCTTACAGGAGTTTCTGTGTGCAAAGAAAGGAGATATGGAAGAGATTTTTAAAAGTTCCTGGTGGCGATAGGAAACTAGCAAAAATTACATAAAATGCTTATCAGTGGTATTCAAATATTCTTGATGAGTGGCTTTCGTTTCATACAAGTGGAAAGTCCCTATAAACAGTGTGAACTAGAAACAGACTTGCTGTTCCAAAGGCTCTGCTGACTCCAGACTCGTGGCCTGAACTCCTATATCCTACAACTCACCCAGTCTTCTAGCTGATGAGCTCAGGAGGATTCTCAGAGCAAGTCCCACCAGAAGAGCTCAGCTTTCAGCTAACCTTTCAAATTGACCAGTCTTTGAAAATGACAGATAGCCTTTCATGCCTTAAGGTCCCTCTGAGGATGGTGTGTGCAGCGTAGTCCAGCATGCACACTTATCAATATCTATCTGGCATCTCAGATGCCCAGAGGCAAACATCTGTTTCATAAAGAACTTCCTGTTGCTAGAGCACTGCCAGCCTCCTGGGTTTCTGTGGGTTCCTTCTAGGTTAAGAGTGGGGTGGCATCAATAAACCCACTATAGCCCATAGCTACAACCAGATTCATCTCTCATCTGAGCTAGCTCTGAATGCTGCTTGGCTATCTGGATACCCTGGTTCTGATCTCCCATGGAACATACTGAAACCCATGAGTGGGGTGATTACCCACGACCAATCAATTTGTTGGTTATCTTTTTTATCATCACCCAGAGTAAACATGGCTTTTCACAGCTCAGAGGATACTAATAGTAAAGTTCAGGCCCATAATAAAACCACAGTGGGTGCGACCCCAAGGCGTCATTTAATCTCTGTCCCTCGGGACATATTAACCATTTCAGGTGAGTGATATTTAGGATTGGGGCTCTGAACTAACAACATGCTCCTTTGATGATCTAAACTATCTCCTCTTATTTAAAAAAAGGTTTTGCCTATTTTAAAAGAAGGCTATTTATATTCAATAGTATGAGGATGCTGACTTCAGGGTTATTAGAATGTGTTCAAGCAATATGTAATGTATTATTGGAATGATCTTTTCAAAGCCAAATATAATTTGCATTAGCAATGAGTACCCTTCCTGGGAGTGCACAGGCAGAGCCTGGTTTCATGCAATTAGACAGACAGCCTAGTATGGTTCATACCTGCCCTCTTCCTCCACTGGATCACTTTCTCTAGTCTTAAACAATAAGTCATTATTGTCCCCCTGGAATGATTTCTTCTGTCTTGTATCTTGTTCTTCTTGACAGTTTTCCAGGTCCATCTTATTCTAATGGAGGGGAAACAAGGATAATCTTGAATATAATTTTTTAAAACACTGGACAACACTCATCTCTGGCTATGGGATACTTGAAACTTTGTTTTTCAATTGCATTGCCTAGAATTTAAAGAACAGTTGTCCAAATTAACTGAATAGTAACTGAGTTCCAAAGATTTGAAATAACTGTGCACCTAGGTTAACACACCTTTGAAATAAGCCAAAGATTTGAAATAAATGTGCAATCTAGATCTCTCTCTAAATTTATAACGAAAGAGAATTAGTTAGAAAACTCACTTTTAAAAACTAAATAGTCAAAGTACTGCTCATTTCAGGACAAATATCTTTGTAGTACCCACCAGTTATTACTTTTTTAAATGCAGATTATAGACTTTTGTCTACTACCTTCATGACCTTATTCAGGGGATATTGAGGTAGATCAGCTTTTCTGGGTTCTCTCCAGATTTTGAATACACATGTAATTTCATGTGGAATTTTAAGAGTAGGAGAGAAGCAACTTTCATGGAGACTGGTGGAGAGCACAAAGGGATGTGTGTTATGGCAAAGAGGAATACATGTCTGTGGAATGAAAGAATAATGGGTATCAAGGACATTCCAGCACACAGCTTACTAATCAGGACCTTGCCAGCCAGCACAGAGAGACTTTGGTTGCCAGCCTGTGGCGACAGATCTGGCCTCAGCAATGACTTTATTGTTCCTCAGGAAATGATTCTAGGGTTTGACAATGGCAGTGACAATTCCATGGGGTACAATGGCCTTGTAGTAGCTGTCATGATTCTAGAGATTTAAACTGGTAGAAAACTTGGCCTTGTGGTTTATACTTCTAGTTAGGTTTGTTTACATCACAATTTGCTTTTAATCTATGGTCTCACCACTGTTCCACTGCCTTCAGTCATAGAGAAGGATGTAGACAGCTGGTCTGCAGAACTTGAAGAAATAGTAAATGGAACCACAGTGTCTTCAATTATTTTGCGCTCCTAAGAGGAAGGACAAGAATTAATGAAAGGGAAAAGAGTAAAAAATCATATTTGTCAAGAGAAAAATTTCATTAAGGATCTCTGGGAAAAAAACAGCAAACAAGCAAGGCATTGAAAGACGGTCTTATTTTCTAAAAACATGTAAATCAGATAACACTCTCTATGGGCAACAATTTAAAACTTAGCGTTTAATTTAATAGAAAAACAAAGTCTTTGCAAATTAATTAGTGTCATTCAAGAAGCCTAATTAGAAATGCTATTAGGAGTCAGATTACACACAAAAACTGTTGAAGATAAGATTCCCAACAATATTAATCATAAACAAATTTGAGATAATATACATAAAATATAGCTCTCTTCAAATTCTCTACTGTGGTCTGGTTTGTTTATCTAAAAAAAAGAAAAAAAAGAAAAAAACAAAACCAAATTCTCCTCCCATCTAAATCTCTTTAGTACCATATAGTGAACGTAGTGGTAAGAATTCATTTGGCCTCAATATCAAAATTATCCTCATAAAATTAATTCACTACTACCAAATATGCTTGATTCAAACAGATACACAAATAAATAAATTGATACTTTCATGTCATCTAAGACAAATCAAGAATCTGACTCTCTGACTAGAGAACAGATACAATTACATTGTCTCTCTTGACAATAACTCAATAACTCAAAACAAATCTGGGATAATTGAGGTCTTTTAGAGCCTATAGATATGACTCATTTAAAGAGGATGATGGGCTGTGCTATGAATAAAGAGAATCAGACAGAGCCACATGCATACACATACCACAGACACAGAAAGTATTGACGGACTTTGAGGAATTAGGACTGCAAGGTCAAATTCCTTTTCGGGAATTTCTTACCTCTTCATAGTATCTGCGTTCTTCCTCTTCCACTTCCTTTTGGGCCTTTTCCCACTCTTCTTTCAGCTTGTTCTGCTCTTTCTGGTATCTCTCCTGTTATGGAATTTGCATAGATGGTTCTGAATGAACGATTGCATGCATTATTGGGACTTCCTCTCCCTCCAAACCACCATGTACAATATTTTGCAAGACTATCTTCTTGTTGTAACATTCTGAATCTAATTCATTCATGCAACACAAAGAGAATACTATTTTGTGGTACTCAAATGTGTTAGGACCCTAAAAATCCAATGAGGTAGTATTTTCTGCTGTCGGTGTTTTATAGAATTGTCCTTCAGACATATGAGAAGACATTTGCTTATAGAAAGAAAAAAGATGAAAAGATTGAAAGATTCCTTAACTTTAAGGGCTTTGTCCTAGGAGGTAGCCTAAACCAATAGTTTGTTTTTACTGGGTCCTTCAGAGATGAGCTTTGCCATTCCACTAATAGAAATACATTGCTGCTGGGAGAGTTTAATAAAAGGTAAAATTAAAACAAAACAAAAAAATCCTGCAGAAAGGTCCAAAGTGGACAAGATGATAATTAGCTGAGTAGCTGAATTACTCTTTGCTTATAGCTATTCTACCAAAATGGAATCTTCCTAGCTTTAAGTAACTTCTGAATTAAGAGTAGCTTTTAAACAGCCTATTAGAAGGCTTCAATATCAGAACTGCCATTACTGTTTTCAGAAACAGTACAGCACTAGTTACCACTTATGGGGGAAAAAAATAAAATACTCTGAGTAAGAATGGCTTTAAAAATGTGACTGGAGTCCCTGACAGTTGACTAGAAGAACTGGATAAATGGAGATTAAAATTAACGCCTAAAATGAGGACTGACACCCCTGGATGCCTTGGGACTGGCATCCCTGATGTGACAGAGATAAAGAAATCACTGAAGTGTATCACACACAGTCAAATATTTTAGGCTGATTGTCAATCATCTCTCTGAGGCTAAAACAAGTCTGTGCTTCTATCTTCTTGTACAAGGCACTGAAATTTCCTCCAGGTATTACCTGTTATGTCATTATTTTAGGAGCAAAAGGGTATTATTGGGATTGTCTGGAGCCTGGTGTTCTTATTAATGCCCTGGTCAACCCTTGGCAGGCTTTTAATTCCAGGCAAAAATTTTGTTATCAAAACCTAATATTGTAAAGTTTTAGAGAAGGACTTCAGGGGTTTTTCAGAATAAAGAAAATAGACCTCAAAACTTCACAAAAGCTTAAAAATAAGCCTAGCATTTTAGGTTTATTGGTTCTAGGAGTGCACATCCTAGAACGTGCTCCCCTCACTGACAGTGTGAACTGATAATGGTAATGCAGGGAGTGAAAGATGTGTGTCTGCACTACCTCCTACTCCTAACCCTTTCTTCCCCACAAACACTTTGCCCCAAAGCCCACAATTCTACCACACTGGGTAACAATTTGGTGGGACAGGAACAATACATATGCCTACATCTGTAACCATGCCACATTTCAGAGTGTAACAGACAGAGTGCCACCATGGGAAAGCACACTTGCCTGTCATCTTTACTCAGTGAAATTTCTAACTCTTGGCTGTTCACTATTTAGCTGGAAAATGGGCATCTGATTTCCAAGAGAATAGCAGATGGCAGGGCTGGTCATCCCAATGGATCCCAACGGATCTAAAAATCATGGCAGCTCTGGGACTTTGCTGAATCCAGGTCTTATTAATATTTTGATATTGAAGGTTTACCTCTTTACAATTTTAAAAAGTGTCAAATTTAACTGGCAAGCCTAAAGCCAAAGGCCTAAAGGTTAGCTATCTAAACTGACCCCTGCTCTCTACCGCTGGGAATTAATCCAAAAGGATTAGAACAAAAAGATTTAGAAACATTTGCATTAAGCATTGCTTTCTACGCAGCAGCAGAAAGCCATCGAATTAATGAGATTTAAAATTCTTTTCATTTATGAACTTTTGGGTAAAACCAGTACTCTTGAGGGTATAGTGGAAAGAACATGAGTTTTAAAGTCATTCAGACTTGGATTTGAAATCAGGCTCAACCCTTGTTAGCTGTGTGACCTTGGGCAATTAATTTAACTTCTTTGAGCATTAGTTTCGCCGATGACAACCTGGGGCTAATCAGACATACTTTGAAGAGTTTTATGAGAACTGAACTGGAACATTCCAAGCACTCAGCATAGATCGGGTTCTAAGGCTATTATGTTACTTTCTGAAGCCCCATTATTCCACAAAACTGGCATGAAACAAGAAGGAATGTGATAAATTTACTTCCAGAATTTTTCTGGAATTGAAGATTAGCAGCTATTACTCAAAGATGGAGCAAACATTTCTAGTTAAGGAACAAGACCCAGGCCTTGTTCGATAATTCAGTCCCACTGCTACTTGGATTGGTAACGAAGGAGGTAAAGAATGGGTTGGCTCTTAATCAACACTTGTAGAGTTTTATTTTTTTAAGTGACATGCTTTTTCCTTGTCTTCATCAGTATAACTTTTGGTAGGAGGAATTAGACACAGGGCGTTATGTTGCATGGACACAAAATGAACTGATTTAGACTCACTGATTTCTGGGAAGAATCCAATTCCATGCGTTTCCTGTGATAAAGTCTATTTAATACAACAGAAATTAGGAGAGAATCATCTAAAAGAAAAAAAAAAAAAAGCAGCAAACCCAGCCCTACCTGGAGCAAACGCTCCTGCTCCTGCTGCCATTTTTCCTGTCGCCTGCGCTCCTCTTCCGGGTCCCATGCCCAGAACTTAAACTGCTTAGAAAATAAAAGCATAATCAGAATTGAGCCGTGTCTTCAACGCCAGACCAGGGCAAGGGACACGTTTGCCTACAACCTAGCACTCTAATGGACACGCAGAAGCAGAAGCCTTCAGGCTTCTAAAGGTTCTCTTTGTTGGCAGATAATGCTCTTTAATCTTAGTCCCTCTTTGGTTTATTTCCAAGAGGCTGATATGATTCTCTGAACCTTTTTGGAGCTAATGAAAACATGAAGTAATTAGCCCCTGTCATGGGAAGGCTTTCGCTTCATTTCTTTTAGAAGTGATTTCTTAAATGTATTCACGCTCTGGAGCGTAAGATACTCATTCTGCATATTGATCCTGGATCTGAGCAAATGAGAATGCTTATTTCAGCAGAACTGCATTTTGTAATAAGTGACGTTTGTTGCCCTATAGAACTAGGTAATCTTTTGTACTGTTATTGCTTTTCTACACCAGCTTTCTCTAAAGTGGGTCATTTAACTCACCAATGCCCACTAGCATCACTTGAGATCCAGGGAAGAGGCAGGGAAGAGTCTCTGCCCTGGCATCTGCATAACAGTCAAACGCAAAGACTTTTTTTTTTTCCTTTCAGAAAGGTTTTTGTGAGTTTGGGAACCAGGTGAGAGAATAGGAATAACGAGAGAAAGATGCATGAACTAAAGTGGGCACCCAGGCCACAGAATGTGAGATTGAGAGGGTCCGGGAACGGGTGGGGAGAAAAATCACAGCTGGTCCCTGCGAAACCAGCAAAAGGTGGGCCTGCTATATTTAAATAGTTTTTCCCCTGAATAACTTGTCAGAGTTACTGGCCTCCCCATCACCTGAGGCAAAGCAGGTTCCCCAATAACTGTGCTTCCCCTCTTCCCTCCGATGGGGTAGTTTGGGGAGATACTTAGAACTGGCTGGGAATCTTGAGAGAAAAAGTGAGGCAAGGGTGGAAGAGTTAGGGAGAAGGGGGAGAGTCTGGGGTAGGGTGAGGAGCAGGCAGAATTAACCTACCCTGGCTGTGTGGGAAATTGGGCAGGGTCAGTCCTGTTCCAGGTTAGATGAGACCAGTTACTGCCCAAGATACCTGAGTCAGCCCACCTTTGCCCTGCCTGCCACGGATCTGTGCTATCACCAAGGTGCGTGATCCCTGGGTTGGCCCAGAAAAGCATCTCCAGGCTGAGAATGCAAGAGAGGCCATGGGTGTTGCTGGATTTATAACTTTATAAATATTTATATCTTTAATATATTTTGACATATGAAATGTAGGTCTCAATTTATACTCTTGCTGTGGTTCCTGCAAATGGTTGAGATGGCCACAATGCCCACAAAAAGTCAAAGAAAGGGGAACGAATAAGTGAGGAAATGTACTTTCTATACGCCGCTCCTGGGATTCACATTGCATGTCAGCATACTAAAGGCTCTGACAAGTTATTCAGGGGAAAAACTATTTAATTGCATGTAATCTAAAGTTTCCCACATTTTCTTGGATGACTAGAAAACATCCAAATGTGAATCCTAGATGGGAAAATCTATTGGATTAATAATGTTGGATGTTGGCTCCACACAGCATTTTCCAAAGACTTGCAAGCAGTTGAAATATTTAGAATCTCTCTCAGGAGGATGGCCCTTCTTTGTCTTTTGAGGAACGAGGGTGTAGTTATGTGAATAAAGCTACAGCAAGCTCAATGAATAAAGTCCACTAGTAGAAAAATAAGAGCAACAATTAGAAATTATTTAATTTTCAGATTTCACTAGGTAGTATTTACAAGAATAAGTCAAGTAAGGAGTAAGCAGATAGGATAGGAGTAGGCTAGGAGAATAGAGCTCAGAAGAAAACATGGAATATTTGTTTAAAAGCAAGAGAGAAAAAAATGAGAACTTTCAGAAGAAGATAAAGAGGAAGATACCTGTGTGACAAACAAGAGGGAGAGAAAGAATGGTGATTGTGCTCCTTGGCAATTATTTGCTGAGCACTTAATAATAGAGGCCAGGTGGAGATACCACATGGCTCAGAGTCCCAGCCTTGTTGAGTTTACAATGTACTGAGTGTGTGTGTATGTATGTGTATGTATGCATGTGCGGCAGGATGGGGGAGTATGCTGGGGGGCGACCAATATGTGAATGATCACCAGAGGACAGTGGGATAACTATCATCAAAGAGATATAAAAGGTGCTAGAGAAAGTCGGAATGGAGAGCATTTAGCCCACTTTGTTTATCTGTTTACAGATTTGTATCTTCTTTTGGCTTAGGGGTTCCTCAAGGATAGGCCGGGCCCTTTATCCATCTAAGTATCCTAAGACCTTGCATTTTTAGGCCTTCAATAAATGTTTGCTGAATAAATAAATGGACTTCATGCTGAGTAATACATCGTCTTCTTCACTCCCCTTCACAGACCCTGACCCTGTAGCTTAAGGCCACTCCAAGTCTGACCAAAAATGACCTGAGTCTATTGAGGTCAGCATATACAAAGGATTGGTTCCTCTTCAAGCTGCTCTTATTTTCAAATTTCTTTTACTTTTCTATTCTATGAAGAGCTATTTATCACCAAAAAAATAACAAAATGGGGTGGGTATTTTCAGAGAATTCACTTATACAGGTCAGTAATATGATTCTTTCTTGTTCTATTCCATAAATCAGATATAAGAGTGTATCTCTTTAGGGCGCCCTTCCTCTCTACCCCTGCCCAGGGGTACAAGAACAACGTCACATTGTTGTTCCATGTCATTTAAAATGGAAATCAATGGGTTTGGTTGTAGTCTTCAGATCTGTGCCATGAATGCCAGCTTTGGGGTCCTTCTGCGGGTTCCCATCCACTGTGAGTGTACTCAAGATTCCCAGAATTGGCTGAGGCAGCTTCCACAAATGGTTGCTAATTCTGGAAGATATTGAGGGTTATGTGGCACGATGGATCTCCCTTCTCCATTCTGTACTGGCACTTAGGAATTCTCAAAGTGAGACAATTTACTTATAGATAAGAATTGGTATTGGCCATGGTGGGCCTCTTGGATTAGCCACTGGGGAAGATTCGTTCATGCATCAGATGCTGCTGTGCTAGAGGCTTCTGAATAATTATTTCAATTAAGGCCCACAACACCCTGAAAAGAAGGTTTTATTATCTTATTGTACAGTCAAGAAAGACAAAGTTCAGAGAGCCTTCAGGGTATACAGTCAGTAAATCTGGAATCAAAGGTGTACCGGTGATTATGTGACTGCACTCGGGGGGCTCAGGGAAAATGGTACAGTTGATTGTGCCAGGCAGGAAGTCTACAAATCCAGTGGGAATTTTCGAGGGCAAACAAAAGGCTCAGCGCTGGAAAAACCCAATTTAGAAAGGAGTCAGGTCTGTAGAGATTGTTCAGATAAAACTCAGCAGCAAGGAATTTCCAGTGTCATGTCTTGACATTTTAATTAGCAAATGATTTTTTAAAATTCATTCAATTAAAAAATTAAAAACTAAATGTACAGTTACTTCAAGATATTGATTGTGATAAGGAGTGCAACAGATACAGCTTGGATATCTCAGAGAGATTGTAGGTTGGGGCCCTGTTGCCAAAATACACTATGTTGAAATATTGTTTTCATTAAAAAAAAAGATTTTGAATGCCTACAGAAGTCACATATTTTAATACTAATTCCTGTTGTCACACTCATTTTAATTGTTTCTTTTAGATTTTACTTTCTTGATTTACCATTTTGTTTCCAGACATGATCACAACTCTGCATAATGAAATCCATGTCTTTCTTCATAATTCACCTGACAGCATTATACCTGACTTTCAATTATTCTTTTACAATCAATTGTAATTGATTGTAAAGCCCATTTTTGACTGAATCTTCTTTAAGTGAATCAAATACCTTATAAATTAAAATCACACTAGATGTATAATGTTTTTCCTTAAATGGGTTACTTACAGGTGTAGTTACAGGTGACTTTTCATTGCTTGGAGAATCCACTGTACAGAAAGAAAGAAAAAAGAAAAGATCACAATGTGAGCAGCTTCTTACCATATTCTCTTTGATCCCTTCAGTGGAGTGTGGTTCCTATGTCAGCTTCAAAGCAATTTTTTTTGTTGTAAGCCAGAAGCATTAGAAAATCATAATAAAGCACACCCTTGAAGCAGTTTGTACCCATCACCAAAAAGGTTATAACCAGTATGATATGATTGTTCACATTAATTAGCACCAGATACTAGACTATAGGAAGCAAAATATATTCCAATTAATGCTTGTTTTTAATGCGCCTTGCATTTTGACTTGATTGACAGTTCCCTGATTGTCTGACTTGGAAAAGTATCATACATAGTGAGGCCAGATGTCATTCAAGAAGTAAAAAGAGTGACACAGTTAACAAGAGAACCATTACCAGTTCCTGGTAATTGTTTCTAATTTTTTGTTTAAAAAAAGAGAAGGAGACAATAAAAAAAGAGGCGAATATTATTATTTCTTTAGATTTTCAAAATCAAAGTAAAATTCTGTGAACTTCCTCCCAATTTTAGTATAATTGGCACTTATATGAAAGAACTAGTTCTTTGCTAACTGTGTGCCAGAAACAAGCATTTTTTTCCCTGAAATCAGAAATGAAGAAAAATACCAGATATTATTGGTTGCTCGCAACATGGATTTTTTGCACAAAAGAAATATAGCTATCCAGTATGCATTTTACCTGACTGGGAGAAAAACTGGGAACGTCGCCAAGAGTTTTGAACTCTAAGCGGAACACTGGCAGTGCCAGGCGACTCTAGATCAGACAGTAGAACAGAACAAACAGAAAATCATGAAAACAAGGGTAAGAGTTGAACAGAACCATGCTTCCAAGTCTCAAGTCCAGGTTTGGCTGCACAAGAATTATAGTGAGAGAATCTAAAGTATAAAATATTTCAATAAAAAAAATTCAAAACCCAAAGACATGGACAAAAGTCAATAGAAATGAGACAGTTTATGCCACTGTCTGTCTTCTTTGGTGTTAGGTGAAATTTTATAGCCTCATACTTAATGGTGATATTCTTAAAATGTTGAATCTCAAAATAATATGATATACTATGAAAGAGCAAAATGCGCAGTTCACATTGCTTTTAAAGAACACTAGGAAAGTATTAAAGACAGCAGAGATGAGTTCAATTATTATTTGATACACTTTATAAAGGTTATGTATGGAAGTCTGTGGCAGGAGTTATATATGTCTGTAACAAAAGATGTGTATATGTCTATCTGTAATGTGATGGCATCAAGCAGACACAGCAGCTCATTTGCATCCTTAAACTAGCGCTGTGCTCATCTGTCATCATTCTCAATGCAAATAAAGACATCAGTTTTTAAAATGTGCACATATTTCCTGAAACGCCAATTTGAGAAATCTTTCTACTGCTGGGAGACAGTTTAGAAAAGGAAATATGTCATCTTTAAATGTGTTTTATGAATGTTTTCAGAGTAAAGACTCTCTCTGCATGTATGTACCTTTAAGAGGAGTCTGTGGAACATCAGTAGGGCCTACCAGCAGATCTGCAGTGGCCTGTAGGATCAGTCTGTAAGTAGGTGGCTTTATGGAAATGGAGGAGGTAGCACTGTTTCAATGAGAGGAAGTACTAGGTATGGTTCCAGGATTTTGGATCCTAACTATAGCTTCTTTGGACTTGAGTGAGACCACAGACTAGTCACTTAAACATGCACTGACTTTATATCTGGCAAAGCCCTATACTTTCCCTGTCTCCCTCAATTAAAGACAAATCATGTCTAATACAGTTACATTTTTTAGAGGCCTTTTGCCTCTTGAAAGATAGGAATTTACACACTCCAAACAAGTATTACTGTTATTTTTATATCTATCGGCCATGTCTTCAGTGCATGATTTAAACACATACTTGAAGTTAGTGGTTTTCAGAGAGTGATCCCTGGATCTGCAGCATTAGTATCCCTTTGGGAGCTTTTTAGTAATGCAAATACTGTGTCTCCCCTTCCCCCCAGTGAGACATTGCAGGAGTGGGGCCCAGTGATTTGCATTTTAACCCATCTTGCAGGCAACCCTGGCATATACTCATGTTTGAAAATTACTGCTTAAAGCCCTATCTCCACAATATAGACACCCTTATTTTTAAAAAAGCACTTAAGAATAGTTTATTTCTGCCTGGCACCTTGCTCTGTACTCCTATGCCTACTGCTACTATTCTGCAACTATTAGATTATAATATTAGTGCTTATTCTAAGCCAGGTATTAAGCTAAACACTTTTTTGGTTTACCTCATTTAATTCTTCCAATACCCCTAGGAAGTTTTTACTATTATTATTTCCAGTTTACAGGTGACGATTAGTGATTAGGGAGAACTTGGTGGGTAAGGTTGCATAGGTTAAGAACTAAATGAGTATGAATCAAACCCAGGTGTTCGGTCTCCAGAGCTTGCACCTGTAATTACAGCTTCCATGAACCAGACAAGAGTATAGAACAGGCGTATGCCAAATATAATTCTATCCTAAAGAATGTTTTTGAAATGCTCTACTGCTACTAAATTTTATTTTTTAATCATTCAATTTAGGTAAAGATAAGTAAAGTCTCTTATTCGACTGCACATTTTATAATTGAAATGTCTTATAACAGGTAATGAGATATAAAAAATGTAAGATAATAAAACCAATTAATATGGTTTAAAATACCTATTTCCTCTCTACATTACTTATCTGCACAATTACAAAGTGCTAGAAATAGGGCAGAATTAAAATCTTCTAAATATGGCCAATTGCTGACCCAGTTATAAGACTTTATTTTTGTCAATTCCCTTCAGGACAGTAGGGCTGACAAACGTAAAACAAATGTTTTGAAGATAGTATTGAACTTGTTTCCACATTAAGAAACTAGTGATCATCCATGCATGCACCAATTAATTCCCTCCCAGGTACTCCGTTATACAGAAAGAGCCCGACATCTCTGTCAGCCAGAAGCCACCTCAGAATCCAGCCCAAATAGCTGCCCATCCTTGAAAAGAAAAGTAAACATAAATTCCCAGTCACAATGACCCTGTACCATCCTCTCTTTGTCTGTGGACTGATAAATCTATAAAATGTACCAGGGAAAGTACATTAAAAACAAAAAACAAGAAACTTTATGGTTCTTCCATCCCGAACTTAAGCTGTTTTCACACCTAGAAAGAGAACAATCATACCAGTAAAGCCCAGTGGTCTGTGTGATTTTTTTAAATTTAATTTTTTTTCAATTACAGTTGACATTCGTTATACTAGTTTCAGGTGTACATAATAGTGGTTAGACATTTATATAACTTACAAACTGATCCCTCCGATAAGTCTAGTACCTAGCTTGCACCATACAGTTATTACAATATTATTTACTATATTCCCTATGCTGTACTTTACATTCCCTTGACTATTTTATAACTGCCAATCTGTATTTCTTAATCCCTCCACCTTTTTCACTTAGCCCTCCAACCTCCCTTCCATCTGGCAATTATCAGTTTGTCCTCTATCTATGAATCTATTTCTGTTCTGTTTGTTCCTTTCTTTTTTAGATTCCATCTACAAGTGAAATTATATGGTATTTGTCTTTCTCTGTCTGACTTATCTCACTTAGCATTATACTCTCTAGGTCCGTCCATGTTGTAGTAAATGGTAAGATTTCATTCCTTTTTATGGCCAAGTAATATTCTATTTTAGCAATGGAATATTACAATATTAGGTATGGCTCCCAAAAGTTCCCAAAGGGATGCTAAAGCTGCAGATCCAGGGACCAAGCTCTGAAAACCACTGACTTCAAGTTTGTGTTTACATTGTGCACTGAAGACATGGCCGATAAGACATAAAAATAACAATAATACTTGTTTAGAGTGTGTGGCTCTTCTTTATCTAGTTATCTATTGATGGCCACTTGAGTTGCTTCCGTATCATGGCTATTGTAAGTAGCACTGCAATGAACATATTTTGGATTTCTTTGGATAAATATCCAGAAGTAGAATTGCTGGCTCATAAGGTAGTTCTATTTTTAATTTTTTGAGGCATCTCCATACTGTTTTAAACAGTGGCTGCACCAATTTACAATCTCACCAAGAGCGCACAAAGGCGCCCTTTTCTCTACAACCTCATCAACACTTGTTCGTTTGGTCTGTGTGTGTTTTGAAGAATCAGTAGTCCCTATAGATCCTGAACTCTCCCACTGTTCACATGCCCTAGGTTCTTTCCTGGTGGTTGTGGGTGGCTGGTTTCTCACTAGGATAAAGGGATTCGAGTTGGGCTCTTAAAGAGTCAAGGGGCAATTCACAACCTATACGTGGCCTGAAAGGTACCTGGGAGTTTGCAGTGGTCAGCGCCACTTTAAAGATTAAGTCTAGTACCGAGCTTTCACCATACAGTTATTACAATATTATTGACTATATTCCCTATGCTGTACTTTACATTCCCTTGACTATTTTATAACTGCCAATCTGTATTTCTTAATCCCTCCACCTTTTTCACTTAGCCCTCCAACCTCCCTTCCATCTGGCAATTATCAGTTTGTCCTCTATCTATGAATCTATTTCTGTTCTGTTTGTTCCTTTCTTTTTTAGATTCCATCTACAAGTGAAATTATATGGTATTTGTCTTTCTCTGTCTGACTTATCTCACTTAGCATTATATTCTCTAGGTCCGACCATGTTGTAGTAAATGGTAAGATTTCATTCCTTTTTATGGCCAAGTAATATTCTATTTTAGCAATGGAATATTACAATATTAGGTATGGCTCCCAAAAGTTCCCAAAGGGATGCTAAAGCTGCAGATCCAGGGACCAAGCTCTGAAAACCACTGACTTCAAGTTTGTGTTTACATTGTGCACTGAAGACATGGCCGATAAGACATAAAAATAACAATAATACTTGTTTAGAGTGTATGGCTCTTCTTTATCTAGTTATCTATTGATGGCCACTTGAGTTGCTTCCGTATCATGGCTATTGTAAGCAGCACAGCAATGAACATATTTTGGATTTCTTTGGATAAATATCCAGAAGTAGAATTGCTGGCTCATAAGGTAGTTCTATTTTTAATTTTTTGAGGCATCTCCATACTGTTTTAAACAGTGGCTGCACCAATTTACAATCTCACCAAGAGTGCACAAAGGCGCCCTTTTCTCTACAACCTCATCAACACTTGTTCGTTTGGTCTGTGTGTGTTTTGAAGAATCAGTAGTCCCTATAGATCCTGAACTCTCCCACTGTTCACATGCCCTAGGTTCTTTCCTGGTGGTTGTGGGTGGCTGGTTTCTCACTAGGATAAAGGGATTCGAGTTGGGCTCTTAAAGAGTCAAGGGGCAATTCACAACCTATACGTGGCCTGAAAGGTACCTGGGAGTTTGCAGTGGTCAGCGCCACTTTAAAGATCTTCAGAGGCCTAAATTCCCATATTTTCAGAGGCCATCTCTCGCCTCATTACATAAAACATGTTAAAATGTACCAAATATATGAAACATGTTAAAATATATTCTCAGCATATAAATGTTTGTAGTATAGCTATAAAGAATTTTTGAAAGATTAAAGTTTTTGGTTAAGAGTAACACATTTAATCTATGATCGTGAATTTCTTAGTAATCATTGTGTACACATGGGAATTATTATGGAGTAAGAAAATGCGACTTTCTTCCAAAATCATTGTCAAATTAAATGGATATTGTATAAAGTTAGGTAATTAACAATTAATGAAGTTGACATAATATTAAGGTTATACATATTTTATTGAAGTTATTGATTTTTTATTTTGCAAATTTTTTTCTACATTTTGGAGCCAATAAAATTATTTTAAGGTATCAAACACTTGTGTAGGCTCTATGGTGCCTATAGTGCCTGGCTGATGAAATGGCTCTGGATAGGCCAAATAGAGAACGTGGCCCCAGATTTCCATTCTGAAATTATTAATTCAGCCATCATGGATTCTGGCAAACACCATGGCTAAAGGAACATTAACATAAATGCAGTAATATTCCTTTAAATAGGGAATATTTTACTTTAGATGGGCCCAGTAGAACATGTAGAACAAAAATAAAACATTTCCTTCTCTTTACCTTGAGAATTGAGATTTGGCAAATGTAACTGGTTGGTTTCAGGCATTTTGTCCAGAAATGGAAACATCAGGGTTGCTTCTGGTTCTGGAGATTTTGGCTTTACCACCTGGGTCATGAGCAACAGACAGAAACATGAGTTTATATAAGTTGTAAGTTCCTCATGTCAAACTCATATAAACTTCTATGTGAGTATAAATTTATATAAACATAAACTAACATAAGTATTGTCCATTAATAAATGCATAGGCAAAATAAAATTAAAGAATCCATGGCTATTACATGTCAATGAGCCTAAACATTTAACTCTTAAATGGACATTCTGGTCACTTCTCCTAGCCCCTTTTGTGCTTTTCTAAATTAATGAGGCCAATTTTTCAGAGAAATCAAATGAGAGCATGCAAATTTAATGACCATTTTTCTCCAAATCCAGAAAATAATATTCCGTCTTTGGGATTACACACCACTCTGTCTCATTTTCTTATTGCTCAGTCCCATTTTCTCTTCCTGGTACTTCATAATACTGAATTTGTAATCTCAGGATGTGAGATGTTCTACCTAAGATAAACTAAAAATCTTACTATGTAAGTGCTAAATACTAAAATAATATTACCTCTTAATGGGCATTATCCTTGAGAAGCAACTCAATGCCCCAACAAATTTATGCAAAGTACGCTAAAGACAATATGCTTTGGCTGTTAACAAAAAAGCATCATTACAAATAGCCATTATCAAACAACACAATAGCAATGAGGACCTTAGAGGATTTTTGAGGCATGTGAGATCATTTGTCTAT
Source organism: Pteropus alecto (assembly GCF_000325575.1). NCBI lineage: Eukaryota > Metazoa > Chordata > Mammalia > Chiroptera > Pteropodidae > Pteropus > Pteropus alecto. Next base: position 1,848,000 of record NW_006442508.1, on the reverse strand, counting down.
ATGGTAAATACTTCTAAAATTACAGGCTTTAAAACTTCTTATATTAGCTTTGTAAAAATAGATTTTTCTTATTACTGCTATTTAATTTTGTTTCTCCCCAATCTGAATGGCCTTTGCTAGAATTACCCTCTTTCCGATTTGTTGCTTCTAATCAACTGCTGAAAGACTAGATTACCAAACTAATATCTAAAATAAAAGTTAGTAGACTTTGAGCAAAGATCTAAATGAAGAGCACAGCTGTAACAGTTATTGTCCTTTCAGCTGCTTACAGGATTTCCTCTGATTCACTCTGGCTGTTGGCTGTGTTCTCAACAGATTAATTTGATAACCAATAAGGCAAGCGTGGCTATAGAGCACTTGTTTCATTATAAGCTGATCTATGATTTGGTCCTCAGGCTGATTTAATGTCTAGAATTTCTTCTTGGTAGGACTTTATTTTTCCGTATGAGTAATATATTCAACCCTAATGGAATCCTGAAGAAAATAGTTAATCACTTCATTCTGCGTTACAGAGGTCAACCAGATGTCCAATTGAATTTCAGTGTTAAACATGCAAAAAAGGTAAGGCCTAGACTTATCAAAGTTAACAACCCTCAAATCTTAATCTAATTTCCTTCATAGCAGAGTCTAATAAAAACATATTTCTGATAATGCCCAGTTGTAAATGAAACAGTTAATAGCAGAAATGCTCAAAATGACCACTGTGTAAAAAGGTCAGTCTGTGTACATGAGCACTTTGTTTTATAAAGGTAAGACTCTCAAGTGAAGTCAGAAAATAAAATCTTTTGCAACCACTGTAATCACCTTTCTCCCTTTTTCTAACAGCTAACTGTACAGCAGGGAAAGTAAAAAGGGAGACATTCACATGATGTGAGAAAAGCACTGGGTTCAAAGACCATTATTGCATTTGCTAATCAATCAGCAGAAATTCTTAACCTGGAGTCTACAGAACATTATTGAGGGGATATATATAGTTAGTACGCCTTGATACCAAGGAAAACTTAAGAATTCTGTGTATTTTATGCTTTAAATAATATTATTCTGAGAATAATGTTTACAAGATGGCTAAACATGTTGTGTATGCAGGTGCGTGCAAGCATGCATGCATGCACACACATGAACACACAATATTAAGAACCCCTGAAAACTCTTTTTTCCACAGAAGGGTAGATATGACACTGGTGGTCCAAAGATGGATCACAGATAATGTTACACAGATGAAGTATGCAGATGAATACTTTTTAGTTATGATATTCATTTTACTTGATTTAAAAAAATTCTAGCAATGAAATAGAGTTTTCCTTTCAATTTCAATTTAAGTGGAACAAAAAGTCAATTTGGAAGAATAAAAAATAATGGTTGCAAGTGTAATGTGGATAAGGCAAAAACTGCAAAGACAGGACATTCTGCCTGCCCCCAGATATTTTTCCTACGGTTTAGTTCCTACTTTCAAACTTTCAGACCATTCTTTAATTCTCTATGTATAAAAATGGGGAATAGCTAGAGTCTGAATTTTCCAAAAAGCATCAAGGCAATAGGCATTTTTGAGGCTCTACCAAGGACACAGCACTCTCAGCTCCTTAAAGCCAGGGCTGTGTCTTGTTCACTGTTGAAAATCCAGTGTCTAGTACAGTGCCTGGCATGTAGTAGGTGCCCAGTCAATACTGATTGACTACATTATGGAGGAGCCAGAAGTAGAAGTGGTAATTTTTTTACTCGAAAGTCAAATCCAATTTAGGGTTAATTTTTAAAGTTAAAATATCACCATATGTGGTATGCCAGTATGCCAATCGGTGGTATCTCTATCTTGGTGGCCAATCACTAGAATTATCTGGGGAGCTGCTGCCTTGATCTTGGAATTCCCAGTCTCCATAACTGTGAGAAATAAATTTCTGTTGTTTGTAAGCTACCCAGTCTATGGTATTCTGTTACAGCAGTCCAAATGGACTAATACTTACATCTTTCTATCTGTAAATTATTTCCAGTGAACATGTAGTATATTTTTATTTAAAAAAAAACATATCAAAGATAAGAAAAAAGAGTAGGAGAGAAAATAAATCTTCATTATGAACAAGTGTCACAGTAGCAGCCAGCTGCAATACGAAGCCACACTAATTTTGGATTTAACTGCTTTAATCCACTATGTACTTCACCTTTTGTGACAGCACCAACTCCACCTTTCCGCTCATTTCATTTTCTGGTTTCTTCTGGTTTTCTTCTTCTGGCACATCGCTCTTCAGCTTGGGACTGGAGGAAAACTCCACAAAGGCCACAGTTGGGCTGGATCGAGTCACAGTTGTTGTAAAATGCTGTGGCTCTGAAAAAAAGTTACATTCAGAAACATAAAGAAGAAGAAGACCATATAAAAGCACATTTAAGCCATGAAGTACATTGAGTCCATATCCTGTTCTGCGCAATAAGAAGTTGGGTTACCACGTGATGAGAAGTATAAATGAGCTTAAGGTACCATAATTCTCTAGGATCTTCCATAATATTATACAAAGAAATCAAGCAACATAGAACACATTAAAGAACCCCACTATAAAAAGCTCAAGTTCTTAATAAGAGTCAGAGTTCACATACAAACAACACTACATGAAACAAAATGTTGACAAGAAATATTATGATAGGTGGTTTGGATGGGAGAACATCTACAGATAATTTCCACCCAAATGACTGACTCTTCTTTTTGTATTTCAATACTCCTTTTTAACACCATATTTTCAGAACTGGAATGTGTTAAGGATTGTGAGGTATTTATAATGCAATGAAAATAAAGTGTTTTCTGATATATAAAGAAGAATTAGGTACACTTTAGAGTGGGTGGAAAAGTTAACACCTGAGGGGGCATATCAAAATGAGGTGCAATCTAGTTTGAAAAAGCATATGCTTAAGTTTTTTGTAATGACATTGAATATCTTTTGAAATGCCATTTAAAAATAATTTGGTATGAGAAGAGGGTGAGAGGTTTTTATCAAAAGAAAAAATGTGTTAAAAATATTGAGAAACATTACTTTAGGGAACAGGGGATCTCTATTCATACTCACTGTCCATATTTGTGGCATTACTTTATTCTTTCAAACTTCACCAGCTTTATCATTTCAGTGTCTATTTTTATGATATATTTTTGTCTTATCTATTGCTGTTATAGTGTCTTAAAATATGACCCTTATTTTTTAGCATTATTTATTTGTGGAAATATAATCTTCTCTAAGATAATGGAAATAAACTTTCAAAAAACCGAAAACAAGGTAGCAAAAAATCATGGGTGCTTGTTTTTACAGAAAGATAAATCATAGTGTCAGAACTTCCCCAGTAAGCCTCTAGGTGGCAGCACAACCACACCTGTTACAGAGCTTAACTATTATTGCTCAGCAGGAGATGATGCTTATTTCCATTATATCTTAACAGTTATCATGATTTACCTTAAAATTAGACTATTATAAAACAAACCTGATGAGGCAAGTTCTGTATTCCCTTTTTCTGGCTTTTCACCACCATTCTCATCTTCTTGACTGTTTGGTTCAGTTTCTTCAATTGTTGCCTGAAAAAAAAGATTTTTCCCCCCTTGAAAAAATTATCCCTTTGAAAGTTCTAAAGAGTAAAGAATTTCTTTCTTCCTTTCTTTCTTTTTTCTTTTTTCAAATAGGCTAACAGGGTGAGTTGCTTATATGAATTCATTCTTTTCTATTTCTTAGGCAGCTTTATGGTGAAAGACTGGATTTGCTGGAAGGAGACATTCTGTGAAGAACAGAGGTGCTGAAGCAGCATTACATCACGAGGGCAGGCACACATGCATCCACTGCCTAACTCCCCAACTCCTCTGTCTACCTCAGAGGTACATCCCCAACTTTTCCCTTCCTTTCACCACCAAATTTTCAAAATCATAGTTACCACCCATTTGCTCTTGAATGCCTTTAAAATTGGTTTAGGGTCATATTGCCAAGCGGAATAGAAATTTTCTTTAAGGTTACGATTTATCTCTCAGTAGCTTATCTTCAGCATAAAGGCCTGTGGTTCTTAGCACTGTGAAATTTACTCTTTTTTAAAAATAATTTTTAAAAATTTTCTATTACAGTTGACATACAATATCATATTGGTTTAAGTTATACAACATAGCGATTAGACATTTCTATAACCTACAAAGTGATCACATTGATTAGTCTAGTATGCATCTCACACCATATACAGTTATTACAATATTATTGACTATATTCCTTATGCTATACTTTATGGCCTCATGACTATTTTGTAACTACCAATTTGTATTTCTTAATTCCTTCCCCTTTTTCACCCATCCCCACCCTCCAGTCTGGCAATCATCAAAATGTTCTCTGTATCTATGAGTTTGTTTCTGCTGTTTATTTTTATGGTTTGTTCTTAAGATTCCATATATAAGTGAAATCATATGGCATTTGTCTTTCTTGGTCTGACTTACTCCACTCAGCATAATACCCTCTAGGTCCATGCATGTTATTGCAGATGGCAAGATTTCACTCTTTTTGATGTCTGAGTAACATTTCACTGTATATTTGTACCATTTCTTCTTTATCCATTCATCCACCGATGAACACTCAGATTGCCTCCATATCTTGGCTATTGTAAATAATGCTGCAATAAATATATGGGTGCACATGTCCCTTCAGAGTAGTGTTTTGGATTTCTTCAGATAAATACCCAAAAGTGGGATTACTAGGTCCTTTTTTGTCTTGTTATAGCTTTTTTTGTGAAGTCTATTTTGTCTGGTATAACTATTTCTACTGTTTTTTTTTCATTTCCATTTTCATGAATTGTCTTTTTCCATCCCTCTACTTTCAGTCTCTGTGTGTCTTGTGATCTGAAGTGAGTCTCTTATAGACAGCATATGTAAGGGTGTCGATTCAGTCACCCTATCTTTGGACCGGAACATTTAATTCAATTACATTTAAAGTAATTGTTGATATGTAATTATTGCCATCTCATTATTCATATTTTTTATCTTTTTTTTTTCCTTCTTAAAGAAGTTCCTCTAATACCACTTGTAATAATGGTTTGGAGTTGATGAACTCCGTTAGCCTTTTCTTGTCTGGGATGCTCTTTATCTGGCCTTTGATTCTAAATGATAGCTTTGCTGGGTATAGTAATCTTAGTTGTAGGCCCTTGGTTTTCATCATGTTGATTATTTCATGCCAATCCCTTCTGGCCTGAAAAGTTTCTGTTGAGAAATCAGCTGACAGTCTTATGGGAGCTCCCTTGATGGTAACTACCTGCTTTTCTCTTGCTGCTTTTTTTAAGAAAAAAATCTTTCCCGGCTTTATTGACATTTAATAGACTATTAGTTGTTCATATTTACACCATACGATTCAGTGAGTTTTCTCAAATATAGTTGGCATACAATAATATACAGTTTCAGTTGTACAACTTATTAATCAGAGATCCACATAACTTGCAAAGTGGTCACCCCACTAAATCTAGTATCCCTCTTCCCCTTACATAATTATTACATTATTAACTATCTTCTCCATGCTACACTCTATATCTCTATGTCTATTCTGAAACTATCCATTTGCATCTCTTAATCCCTTTGCATTTTCCTCCCACCCCCAAACCCCTCCCATCCAGTAGCCCTCAAAATATTCTCTGTATCTATGAGTTTATTACTGTTTTTGTTATTGTGGTTTATTTGTTCTTTAGATTCCACATGGACATGGAATAATGTGAAATCTCCCTTTCTCTATCTGACCCATTTCATCAGTGCAATGCTCTCCAGGTCCATCAAGGCAATAACTTTCTCCATCCCCTTCCTTTTAGTGTGTGTGTGTCTTTTAATCTGAAGTGAATCTCTTGTTGGCAGCATATATAGGGGTCTTGTTTTCTTATCCATTCAGTCACTCTATCTTTTGGTTGGAGCACCTAATTCTTTTCCATTTAAAGTACTTATTGATAGGAATGCAGTTATTACCATTTTGTATGTATGTTTTTGATACATGTCTTTTCTTCTTAAAGAAGTCCCTCCAACATTTCCTGTAATACTGGCTTGGCGGTGATGAACTCCTTTAGCTTATTTTTCTCTGGGAACCCCTTTACCTGTCCTTCGACTCTAAATGATATCTTTGCTGGATAGAGTATTCTTGATTATAGATCCTGGGTTTTCATCACATTGAATATTTTGTGCCAAGCCCTTCTGTCCTGCATGGTTTGAGAAATCAGCTGCCAGTTTTATGGGTGCTCCCTTGTAGGTAACTAACTGCTTTTCTCTTGCTGCTTTTAAGAATCTCTCTTTGTATTTAACCTTTGGCATTTTGATTATGATGTGTCTTGGTGTGAACTTCCTTGGGTTCCTCTTTCTTGAGATTCTCTGAGCTTCCTGGAGTTGTATGTCTACTTCCTTCACCAGATTAGGGAAGTTTTCCATCATTATTTCTTCAAATAGCTCTTCAGTCTTGTTTTCCTTCAGGTACTCCTATGACATATATATTTTTACATTTAATAGTGTCCCATAGGCTCCTTATTATAGTCTTGGCTTCTTTTTTCTCGTCATTCTGGTCGAGTGTCCCCAGTTTCCCCATCCTCTATATTGGTGGTTCGATCCTCTTCTTTATCCACTCTGTTTTTCCATCTAATATACTTCTCATTTCAGATAATGTGTTCTTCATTTCTGACTGGTTCCCTTTTATAATTTCCATTTCCATTTTAATGTTTTTTATCTCTCTGTTAAAGTTCTCACTGAGTTCATCTACACATCACCTAAGTTCATTGAGCATCCTTATAACCAGTGTTTTTCACTCTGCATCTGTTAGATTGCTTGACTCCATTATTCCTGGATCTCTGTTCTGTTCTCTCATATGGTTTCTGCTTCTTTGTCTTTCCATTTTGGCTGCTTTTCTGTGTCTGTTTCTATGTACTAGGCAAAACTCTTAAGTCTCCCAGTCTTATTAGCATGGGAAACTTAGTTGGTGTCCAGTGGCACAGTCCTGAGAGGGGTTCCACTGCAGGTCAAGTTTATCCCCAGCCTGTGCCTCTTCGGGGCCACCTGTTAAGATTCAGCAAGCAATATACAGATGCTGTGCTTATAGTTGCCTCAAGAAACCACACCAGAAACCGAGGCCAGCTGCCACCTTGGCTCTGTTCAGCAAGGAGCACCTGACTCACTGAGGATACATCTGGATGTGGCTTGGGAGGAGCCATGACTTGGGAGAGGTGGAGTTTCAGGGACTCCTCTGGGCAGAATGACCTCTGTTTTCCAGGTCAATGACGTCTCCGCTATGGCGGTGCTGCGGTCTGCACACTGGGAGGCAGAAGGCTTAACAGAGGAACAATGGATTCCAGCAGCACTTCTGTTGGGAGAGACCCTAACCTCTGGCCCTCACTCCGACAACTCAGTGTCCCCTATAAGCCCCTGGTGTCCTCCGCCCAGCCGAACCAGTGCTGGTGCTCAGAGGAGCAGGTCTGACACTGTGAAGGTCAGTTTGCGGACACGAACACCGTCCCACTCAGCTGCTCATACCTGGCAGCCTCACATCCTCGCCCCGTCCTACCTTCTCCCATTGCAGGGTGATTTCTTAGTTCTCTTCCTAGTTTATGGCTTATTCATCCAGATCCCAGGTGATTTTCCTTGATGTTTGCTCCTTTTTTTTCTGTCACAAATTTGATTTGGTTGCCAGAGGGATGAACAGAGCCTCTATCATCTATGCCATTTTTTTCCTCCTCTTTTCTCTTGCTGCTTTTAAGATCTTTTGTCTTTAACTTTTGGAATTTTAATTTTGATGTGTCTTGGTGTGGACCTCTTTGGGCTTATCTTGTTTGGAACTCCCTGTGCTTCCTGGGTTTGTATGTCTATTTCCTTCGCCAGGTCAGGGAAGTTTTCTGTCATTATTTCTTCAAATAGGTTTCGATTCCTTGCTCTCTCTCTTCTTTCTGGTACCCCTGTGATGCAAATGTTGTTATATTTAATATTGTCCCAGAGGCCCTTGAAACTATCCTTATTTTTACTTGATTCTTTTTTCTTTTTGTTGTTCTTATTGGGTGTTTTCAGGTACCTTATCTTCCAAATCTTTGATTCTATCCTCTGCTTCATCCAATCTCTTTTTGATCCCCCCTAATGTATTCTTTATTTGTTATTCTTCATTTCTGACTGGTTCTTTTTTTGTGTTTTTTATCTCTTGTTAAAGTTCTCACTGAGATCATTGAGCACGTTTATAACCAGTGTTTTGAAATCTGTATCTGGTAGATTGCTCGTCTACATTTTGTTTAGTTTTTTTTCTGGAGCATTGTTCTGTTCTTTTGTTTGGGACATGTTTCTTTGCCTCCCCATTTTGGCTGCTTCCCTGTGTTTATTTCTATGTTATTAGGTAGAGCTGTTATGTCTCTTGGTCTTAGGAGAGTAGCTTTATGTAGTAGGTGTCTTATGGGGCCCAGTAGTACACTCTTCTTGGTCACCTGAGCCAGTGCTGCAGGTGTATCTTTTGTATAGATTGTGTGTACCCTCCGGCTGTGGATGAGCCTTGGTTGCTGTTGACACATCAATGGGAGGAACTGATCCTCAGGCTGATTAGACGTAAGTACTGTCTGTGACTACAGTGGTGGAGCTGTTGTGCAGGGGCTGACCCTACGAAGAAGGGTTCACTTTAGAAGGGCTCTGGTGCCAGCCTAGTCTGCCTTTTGGTTATGTTACCTGCAGAGGTGGCCGGGTGGTGTTCTGAAGTAGGCCGAAGCAGGCCAGCGGGTATGCTGGCCCCAGGGCTTCCTGAGAGGGACGCTGCTAAAGGCCAAGTTCAGCCACTGCCTGTGCCCTGATCATGAGCCACCAAGCAATCTGCAGATGGCTTTCAACCTAGTTGGGATTGGAAGTTCCTGGGAGAGGCCTAGCCGTGAACTGTGGCCAGCTGCTACCAATGTCAGGCTTGAGGCTGCTCAGCAAGAGGTATGGGAAATGCCAAAGCCAGATACTGCTTGTTTGGATATTGTGAACCTTGAGAGAGTTTAGAAAAGTTCGCAAATGGGCCAAGACAGGCCATCTGTATGGAAAAGCCACTAAAAGTGGCTTTGGTGGGCCTGTAAGTTGGGTGGGGCAGGGTCTCTGGGAATCACCAGGGCAGGGCAAATGGTGTTAGCCAGGTTGATGGAGACTCAGACATGGTAGCCATTTACATGCTGGGAGCGGGGAGGGCTCAACAAAGAGACAATGGATTCTACCAGCACTTCTGTCTGGGAGAAAGCTGCCCCTCCAGCTCTCACCCTGAAGCCAAACAATTTGGTTCTTCCTTGTATATCCTCAGTGCCTTTTAAGCTGCTTCCCCAGTGCTGGAGCTCAGAGCAAGGAAGTCTGTATGTCCATATGTGAGCCCTTTAATTGGAACACCTGGCATTCCAGCACCCTCCGTGTCACTCAGCCACAATCTCTGCTAGTGTTCACAGAGTTATGGGGACTTCTCTCTCCAGCATTGGAACCCTGGGCTGGGGAGCCTGGTATGGGGCTGGGAGCCCTCACTCCTCAGGTGGACCATTGTAGTCAATATATCCCTTCTGATTTTTAACCATCACACAAGGGTGTTGGCCTGCTGGTCCATGTTCCCTCCCCTCCTACCAGTCTCTATGTGGCTTCTTTTGTATATCTTAAGTTATAGGACTTCCGTATAGCTAGTCTTCCGGTGATTCTCAACGATGGTTGTTCTGTAGTTTAGTTGTGCTTTTGGTGTGGTTGTGGGAGGATGCGAGCACAGCATTTACTTACTCCCATCTTGACCAGAATGTGCAATTTATTCTTGCCATTCTCTTTCTTCCTGGATTTTAACAACTGTTACCCAAGTTCTCATTCCACCTTCCTCTTCTTTTAATGGTTCTTATTGCTTTCTTTTCACAAAAAATATGGGTCATTCCTTAAAACTTCAACCATTTTCCTCCACCTGTGCTGAATTGCCCTCACATGTAACAATTATTCCTATAGGTTTGCCAGTGTGGTCTCTATCCATTTATGACTTGTATTTTCATCTCTAATCCTAAGAGTTCATCAAAGCTTCAATTCAGCTGAGCTGACCATTACTGTCATGGTAAATGGCTCAACATGCTAAAAGTTACCTTTAGACAAGCTCCTCCTCCAAATCCAATACTCTCTGTTTATGGCATTAGTTTTCCCCATCACATAAATTAACTCTGAAGTATTTCTTGACTCATACCTCATAAGTATCCATCTATTTCCAGGTCCTGCCAATGTTCTAACACAATAGTTTTCATGTCTATCTTCCCTTTTCTTTCTACAGCTAGGGCCAAGTTTCACCTTTATTCCCTTGTTCTTCAACTAAGGGGTCTCTCTGATTTGAATCTTGCTCTCTAATCTCCTTGGCACATCACCATGATGTTCATCTCTCTCAGTAGTACTTCAGTTTATCACTTTAATGTTTGTTTCTCTCCCTCAGTAGTACCTCAATTGTATCGGTTTTATGCTTGACAGAATTTATAATATTAAAAGAATTTGGAGCAATCTAAATGTCCTACAATAAAGGAATTGCCCTCAAAGTAACAATTATTCCCAAGGACTGCAGTGTGTCCATAAAAGGAAATATTATGCAGTAATAAAAAGGGTGTTGAACAATAGTTAATAATGTAAAAATATTTATTATCTAATATCTTAAGTTAAAAAAATGTATACTGCATATATAATATAATGCCTACATAATATAATGCCTACATATACTACACAAATTCACAAATATTCCTGTTGATACATATACAAAAATTCATATAAAAAACAGTAAGAAAATACATTACAATGTTAATAGTGATTATTTTTAATGTGCTTAAATTTTGGATGTCCGTTTTCTTATTTTTAAACATATTTTCTGTATTCCAAAATGTTCTACAATGGCTATGTATTGCTTCTGTAATCAAAAAACAAAATCAATGTCATTTTACATTAGTTGGGAGCCACTTGACTTGAGAGTGAATTCCAAAATTTTCCCACTGTTATTATAGCATTTGCTTTATAAAAATAAATGATAGGTTGAATTAAATACTCGCTAGACTATATATACTTCAAAAACCAACGAGAACAAGTTAATGACTATTGTGTTTGTTAGTAATGGTGTCTTATTGTTAAAACATTGTGTTTGTTTAACCATGGTGTCTATGGTTAAAGTTGAATTTTAAAGTGTGTATGAAATATTATTTTAAAAGGTTTTAAGACAAAGACTAAAATTGGTTTCAGGAAAGTCATTATTAAATACTTTATAAAATATCCCTATAGGTTTTCAAAAAGCTATGAATTTATTGATCTCTCATAAGTATATACATTTTACCCATAAAAAAACTGGCCTTTAAAATAACCCAAATGAAAGCCCTTTATAGCAATGCATTGGTGGAAATAGTCACTGAATTCCTTTAAAAAATAATCTTATGCAAGATAAAAGAATGGTTCAACAAATGCAAATCAATAAATGTGATATACCACATTGATAGGATGAAGGATAAAAATTATATGATCATCTCAATAGATGCAGAAAAGGCATTTGACAAACCTTAATATCGTTTCATGTAAAAACTCTCAATGAACTTGGTATAGAATATACCTTAAAATAATAAAGGCCATATTTGACAAGCTCACAACTAACATCATACTTATTGATGAAAAGTTGGTAATGTTTCTTCTAAGATCAAGAACAAGACAAGGGTGCCCACTCTCATCATTTCTATTCAACATAGTACTGTAAGTCTTAGCCAGAGCAATTAGGCAAGAAAAAGAAATAAAAGGTATCCAAATTGGAAAGGAAGAAGTTTCTGTTTACAGATGACATGATCTTACATGTAGAATACTGTAAAAAACTCCACCAAAAATACTATTGAAATTAATAAATGAATTCTTTAAAGTTGTAGGATATAACATCAATATACAACTATCTGAAAAAGAAATTAAGAAAACAATCTCATTTACAATAGTAAATCAAAAATAATAAAATTGAAAATAATAAATACTTAGGAATAAGTTTAACCAGGGAGGTGAAAGATCTGTACACTGAAAACTACAAAATGGTGATGAAAGAAATTGAAGAAGATACAAATAAATGGAAATACATCTTGTGTTCATGGATTGGAAGAATTAATTTTGTTAAAATGTCCAAACTACCCAGAGAAATCCAAAGATTCAGTGCAAGAAGAACAAAGCTGGAAGCATCATACTTCTGGATTTCAAACTATATTACCAAGGCGTAGTAACCAAAGCAGTACGGTACTAACATAAAAAGACACATAGATCAATGGAACAGAATAGAGAGCCTAGAACAACCCATACTTTTATAGCTATTTATTTTCAACAAAGGCACCAAGGAATACAAAATGGTAAGGGACAGTCTCTTCAATAAATGGTGGTGGGAAAGCTGGATATCTACTTGCAAGAGAATAAAATTGGACTCTTATGTTACACCATACACAAAAGTTAATGTCTAAATGAAGTAAAGACTTAAATGTAAGACCTGAAACCATAAAACTCCTAAAAGAATACAAGGGTACACTCCTTAGTATTGTTCTTGGCAATGATTTTTGGATTTGACACCAAAAACAAAGACAACAAAAGCAAAAATAAACAAATGGGACTATATCAAACTAAAAAGTTTCTGCACAGCAAAGTAGATAATTAGCAAAATAAAACACAATCTACAGAATAGGAAAAAATATTTGCAAACTATGCATCTGATAAAGGTTGACTTCACAGATTGCAAGGACCTTGTCGGCTTATAATCTTTTTTTTTTTTAAATTTTTTTACGCCTACAGCACCTGGTTTTCCTAGGTGGTCTCCCATCCAAGTACTAACCAGGCTCGATCCTGCTTAGCTTCCAAGATTAGACAGGATCAGGCTTGTTCAGGGTAGCATGGCTGTAGACTAGATGAGAATTTTCTAATGGTGGATAACCATATATAAATTCTGGGAGAACATAATGTTAACTTAAAATGCACTTTTAAAACCCTAGGCAGGAAAGAAGCATCACATTTATATTATTTAATGAATTTTTAAAACTTTTTAATATATCAACAAGCCTGAATTGAATTCTTTTAAGAAATTTAATGAGTGGAAATATTTAAATAAACTGAAGTCTCTTTTATTGTATTTATGTTGTGTGTGTGTTTATATTGTTATATTAAGGACTGATATGATAGTAGCACTTGAAGATCAACCAACCAGTCTAGTATTACAAAAGAATAAGCTGGGTTTTATAAAGTACTACCCCCGCACACACATAGAAATATTAATATATGACAGTATTTTTTGTTTTATAATGTTAATATATAAAACATTGTCAGAGATACTGATTTTTAGGGTTTTCCCCAAAAGTATTAGGTTATAAAACATTTATATTGGGAAACAAATTTGCAGTTAAATATTGATGAACAATGCTCTTGAGAACACTAGTGTTTCCAATTACTAGAAATAAAATTACTACAAAAACAGGCCAAAGCCTCCCCAGCCCCAAAGTGAACAAAGAAATGGACAGATTTTACTAAATCTCAGATGCCATCAATTTCAAGTTGTATTATTTTAAGTACTACTAAAAAAGAAAACACACTGTTAAATATGACACACTACTGACTGTAAGATATATCCTGATTTAGAGATGTTCAAACGTGGAAAGTGTGCCACTTTGAATCAAAGAAATAAGACAATTCATTAAGTTTTTTAGAAATAACTTATAATGCAAAGGAGACAAAATCCTCAATCACTACTTCACTAAGAATTATTCTACTAGCACACCACAGTAATATTTACTTACACATGACTAATAGAGAATTTTCATTTTCAAGAATTCTCACATTTCCAAATGCATGTTTATATGGCTTACAAATACTGAGCTCCCAGATGACGCAATTTATCTTCCCTCTAAATGATGCTTTAAAGGTTACATACTGAGGTTACTCCATTAGCCACAATCAATATTTACTGCCAGTGCCGCTGGGGTACTTAACATGGGTTATCTCACTTAATCCTTGGAGCTAGCTTATAAAATATGTATCAGTATGATTCCCTTTATACAGGTGAGGAAACTGAGGCCAGGAGGCTAAGTGACTTAAACCAGGGTCACACTGCTAGCAGGTAGGAGAGGTGGGAACTCTGCCCTGTGCTGGCACCTCAGTGGTCCATTATCTAGGCTGGGAGTCACACCCAGCACCAAGCTGTTGCCAGGGATTTAACGGTTTTGATCTGTGAAAAGCCGTCTAGAACCTGAGAATCCTAACTTTATCGTTGAAATGATTCAAATCTTTTCCATTTCATTCATTCTCATGCATTCTACTTCATTCTTTCCATTCTATCTCTCATTCACTTATTCTGTACTCTCTGATGAGACCTCTCCAGAATCCCTCATGACAGGAGGCAATTTAGCTAAGTTTCCACTTTCCAGGGAGGCTCAAGACCAGCCTGCTCCGAGCCATCACCCCGTCTCAGGGCTTTCAGTCCAGTCCAGGTTCCGGCCGGAGGCGGGGACAGGAGGGGGGTGGGGTGGGGGGCGCAGTGGCCCAGCACAGTTTCTGGCATAGAGCAGATAAGAAAATGTTATTTGCGTTATTTATGGACTTCATACTCTCAGGCATAGTTTAAATGTATACTAGTCATCAAAATCAGCTGATTACTAGCAAAATAGTCAAGATAAAGAGAAAAAGCAAGCTTTAATTTGAATGACATGGGCCCATTTAAAAAAAATTTTATATGCACTGAGAAAAAGAGGAGGATACATATTTTTTAAAAATAGTATTTGCGCTGCCTTTGAGCCCCTGCTGTGCCTGCCCAGGCACATGGCGGGGGGGGGGTTGGGGGGTTGTCAGCCGACAGCTCCATTGCACATGCTTGCGCATAACTGAGGCCCTCTGTTCCCCTTTAAACCACAAACAAGGCAGCACCTCTCTTCCTAGGGTGGGTTTCCCCAGGAGGTTGTGAAAAAAAATCTTAGTATTAAACTTCTGATTGGCTGGAGTAAGAGGTAGCTTATATTTGATTTATAATTTTCTGTATTCTCTAGTATCTATAAACTATATAAATAATAACAAACTATAAATAAATATAAACTATAGGTAATCAAAGGAAATGCCCAAAACCACTTTAATGAACTTGTGTCTGGATCCTTAATCCCGAAGGCTTGTTACTTTTGAACTCTCATCTTTATTTAAAAAGCACCGAGTTCAAAATTGGCAGTTTTAACCAGTCCTGATAGACACAGAGATTTGCCTTGCTGGAAAATTCACTTTCGGACCCATACTTTCCTTTGGTTACAGGTAAACAGAAGAGGGGCCTTCCCTTCTCCAACTGATAACAGTCTCAAGAATGAAAACAAGTAAATAAAAACAGATCCCTGGACAGGAACGAATGAGAGCAAAGAAAGGTTACAGAGGCCTAAGCCAGGAGTTGGCTTCCCCTTGATGAGAAGGCGATCCAAACTGGCTCTGATGCCAGAGTTAGCCCTGAGGCCACGGGTAGGAGGTGGCAGTTTCCTGGCTTGAGAGGGACATGATCTAGCCACAGAATTCACTCGGCCTCTGGCTGATCATTTTAACAAAACTCTTATTGGTGGACTGGTCCAGAAAGAGACATTGGAGAATGATCTGGAAATATAAAGCAGTAGACCAAGCATAGGCCTGATAACTAGGGATTGGGTGGTCTCATGTCCAAAGCAGAGAAACTGAGAACTCAGACTGGTCATTTAATCTCTTGGGAAGATGTGATATCCATTCTATGACTACTATTTTATGTTTACCATTCTATGACTCTGAGTGATTTCCTGGCTCCAGTCTTGACTAACTTACCTGGACACGAGCCTGGAAAATTAGTCTACTTAGGTCTTGGCACCATGATCCAGGTGCCATATGCGCCATGCATGTGTTTCCCCTTTCACTTTTATACCTCCAAGTATATACCTATTTTCACTGGATAAAAGAGGGTCTACACAAAGAATCAGCCTCCCCATTCCTTAAATTTTTTCTTTTTGCCTAAAACTTTTTAAACCAATAATGTGAGATTCTGATCCAGGTAAGATGGGCTGAGTTTGATTTTTTATTGTCCCTCATGTATACTTTCTTAAAGTCTATAAATGCTTCTATATCTAAAAAACTTTAATGACCTTTAAAGAGAATTAAATCTAATACTCTTACAATTACTTCTAGATGGAGAAAAACAGTTGCTAAAGAAATGTCTGTTGACATTTGACATTTAGAAGGAATTTTCAGTTGGTTTCAGTTATAAGGAAAACAGCACCTACTCAAATTCTTTCATGCTGCTCTCAGCGCAGAATGAAATGTTTCAAAAAAGACCTGCTTGTCTGTTTTCCTGGCTCAGAAAACATTAGGTAAGTACTAAATTTTCAGCAGAAAGGCCTAGAGTTTTATCAAGGTGGAGGGAAAAAAAACAAACAAAAAACCCCCCAAAAAACCAGACCTGCCTTGTCACTTAGTTTGAGAAAAGCAGATGAAGTAGTTTAGGTACCTAACAGCTGAGTTTGTCCCTTGATCAATAAGGGAGAATTGCCAAAAACCAGGTGGGAAGGTGCTAGCTAGCAGGGAGGGAGCACACAACATCATTTGGGATGCGTTGGCAAGAGAACTGATTAATGGTCATGGAATGGAGTTATGGAGAGGTCAATGGGTGGGTCCTGAGGGTCTAGGTGGCAGAGGGAAGACAAATTGGGGAAAAGTGAACAATAAGAGAAGCAAAAAGAGCTGCAGGAAGAATCATGTGAACATCTGCAAGGGCAATCATCTTTTGGAAAAAGCTGTTCATTCTGTATGTTTCTTAGAGAATTACGACTGGAATGGCTGACAAGCTGAGTTGGAAGACGACATGGAATTCCTCCCATTTGTATGAAATTCACATCTGTTCAAGAGGGTAATTTTGACAATCATACCTTAACCCAAAAAACTTTACACCTATCACCTTTTCAGGCTTCTGAAAAATATACTGTAACTTTCCTTCATTGGTTGTATGACAATATAAAAAGTAACTTAAGGGCATCTCTGTCTAAAAAATGAGTCGCCTTAATATCATGTTAAGTGCTTATATACATGAATTCTCACAATAACCACTGATGCATATACTGTTGTTGTCCTTAGTTTAAATATAAACTGAGGCTCAGGCAGTTTAACTTGCTCAGATGGGGTTTGATCTTTGACTTAGTGCATGGGGTATTTTAGGAAAAGGTCATTTTTGGTACCATCAGGGAGAGATTCAAATACAAATATAACTTACAGTAGATCAAGAACATACTGGAATAGCTTTGAGGGAGACATAAAATGTCTTTCCATAGGTCACTAAACAAGATAAACTAGTCCTCAGATTACAAGACCTTCCAAATTCTCTTCCAATCCTGGAGTCTGTGTTTGCATTATGAGATGATTTACTTACAGAAGCCAATATTTTAAATGTAAAAAAAAAGCATTATGTTTCCACTGGAAAACATCAGGGATACCAGGAGGGGACAGGGCAAACCTGTTCCTCTACTTGGGATGGACAGCATTCCAGTCACCCTCCTCACCTCTTCGCCCCATGATCCCCTCTGGGGGGTCTTCTTGTGGCCTACTTACCACTGTCCATGGCTTTGTTTCTGCCATGCCCAACATGTGGGATATGGGGATATTCCCAACATGTGCAATACCTAATTTCCTCTTCCATTTCAATCCTACACTTAAGAACAAGTTTCAAAGTCCACATCTTACACAACACCTTCTCGATTAACCTTAACCTATAATGCTCTTACTAGTTCTTTTCAATCTTACATTCTTCTAGTCTTCTGACCCTATTAACTAGCACTTAATTATAGTTTTTTTACTTTCCTAATTGCTTTATGAAAATTGCTTTCCCAGAAAATTTGAGGTTTTTTTTCTATTTCAAAAATGGAGCACAAAGTTGGTCCTTAATTCATGCTTATCTGTTAATAGGCAACCAGTGGCAAAGTAATTGCCATCACAATCTCATTACTTAGAGATGATTCAATGGAGGCTGCTCTGAAGTTACTGGTATCAGTAGATATAGCCAGAGTATTAAAAAATAATAATAGCAAGCCTAACTTAATTTAGGATCTATTTCTAAAGTAACAGAACCATGGTCCCAAGAGTTTCAAATGAGAAAAGTGAGGGAGAAGGAAACTGGAGATGACATACTATTGCACAAAAGTGGTTATGTTGGCCCAAGAGGCTGATACTCCAACCTCCTTCTGTCCCCCACTGGAGTCTCGTGGCCATCCTTCTCTGCTATTCTGCATCACAGTTTGAATTCATTCCCCTGCCTACTGTTGCTGTGCCCTTTGAACAGTTCCAGCTCTCCCTGAAGGAACTGTGACATTTTAGTGGTGGGTGAGGCTACTCCTCTGTAAAAAGTGTATCTGTTGGGAGTGCAGTTTTTGGAAGAAAGACACTATTTAAAAAGAAGAACACTATTCCTTTGACAGCTCCACAGAATGGAGCAAATAAATAAGAAACAGCAAATCAGGTCTAATCTGCTATCAAGCTCTGACAGGCTCTGAAGTGCAGCCCCACGTTTTAAGCTGGTCACTATACTTTGCCATCACCAATTAATTCCACTGTTTCCATAGGACCACACTGGCTGTAACACAGTCAAGAAATACTTTTCATGGAATATGGAGAAGAAAGTATAATGAAGAGCAGGTTTATTGGAGAAGGGATTCTTTCAGAATGAAAGAATAGATGACACATTCTAAATGGAAAACTTTTGTAGTCATAAGTTGTAAGCGAGTATGAAAAGTGTTTTAGTAATGAGCCAAAATTTTGTGAAGCACAGCTAACACACACACACACACACACACACACACACACACACACACACACACACACACACACGTAGTTATCTACCCAGAAAATAAGGTAAGAGTCCCTGCCATAGTTAATTCAAGAGCACTAGAGACATGGTAAATAAATGACCTATTCAGAACTCCTAGGATTTATTAAACTAGAAATTATTTCAAACTAGGCAGTTTTACTAAGGTAGAGATACATCAGGGAAGAGACTCTCAGGCTTTTCCATAAGTTTGAACCTGATTCCTGAGTCTGTCCAGGATGAGAATGATTTCTGGGAAGAAAGTTCACAAGACACCTTTTTGTTTGAGTTTTCTCGTTACATTGTATAAACTTCTGAAATAACCTGATTTCTTTCAGATCACCTAATTTTGCTTCTTGTAAGGTGTGATACTTTTGGGGATATGTAATCAATGTGAAATCTTTCAATCCATCTTTTCTTTGCCTTTAGGGAGTTTAGCAGTAAAACTACTACTAAAGTGGAAAATGCCTGACATTGAAAAAGAATAGGCTCTTTTTATTTTGCTCATTGTAAAAAGAAGAAAATTAGTAATTATTGAGAATGAGTAAATTTTTTAAGGTTGTTTTTAGTACTCTAAGAAACAAACAAAACCCTTTTTCTTCTGTTTTACGAGTCTTGTACTTAATGCCATAGGTCTCCACATAGAGTGAGTAAAGCTTTTTTCTCTAAAGGTTAAAAGCATAGAACAAGAGAGATTAAATAGTTAGTTTATGAAGTTTAGGCTTTATGCCATCTGTTCTCTTCATTTATTACTTTAACTACTGTCACAAATAAAATCTGTTCAGCCAAGGGCAGGGTTTTCTCCAAATTCAAACTACGAAGGGGTCAGAGGGCAGACCAGATGAGAGGTAAAGAGTATGGAGTATCTGCCTAACGGCAGAGCCCTTAGGGCTGGTTCTTACAAGTAATCTGGGCTGAGTAAACGCCGTATTCCTGTAGTACGTGGCAAACGTGGGACGAATGTCACACTTATACTGTTGCTTTTTCAAAGTACAATGAGAAAGAGCTGTGCTCAGGTATGTGCGAAGAGCCTGCCACCTGACAGAGTAACCAAATTGAGGAATGGAGAGGTGTTTATGATGGGAACTTAGAAAACACTCATCATTAAGTGTGGCAAAAGAGAAATAAGAACAGAATTACTAACTCCCAGAAAAGCAATTCCACCACTGCAATGTCTAATTAATTTTGGGAACTTCTAATTTAAATTTAAGAGCATAACTTAATGTTGACTCTACCAGTAAAGTTCCCACATTACTAGCTGAACTCAATATTCTATCACACGATAATATGTAAGAACTCTTCAGAGATGGTAACGTTTATGTAAATGAAAAGTGAAATTAAATTCCTGGTCGACTCAGCATTTCCCTGGGTCACAAAACTTTCCTCCTGGAGACCAGCAAACTTGTTACCCTGGTGAGGAAATTATTTTTTGTCTATTCCAATCTGAGTCTCTTTCATAGGGCTTGAGCACTGTGGGAGAGAATTATATCCTTTCAAAAAACATATTTTATTCTTCAAAAGACAAATCCCAGAGATAAGAGAAAGAATATCCAGTCCCCCGGTGGATTTAGCTGGCTGGGTCACTTAACTCGGCCCTGGAACTAGGAGACAAGTTTTCCTCTGGACCGAACCATTCTAGGTATTGGGGGAAAATCCTGACAGTTTTCCTTTAAAATTCCAACCCAAATGCTATGAATTAAAACTACAGACCTCAGCCTCTAGTGAGAACAAATGGGGTTGAACAGAGTCCAGTTTGCACCCTGAAAGCTGGGCTGTATCTGTGGTAGTGAAACTTTGAGTTTGATGAGCAAAACCAGCACAAGCCTTTCTGGTGTAAGATTTAAGAATGCGTAATCTTCCCGATGATATTTTATACTTCACAGAGGCAAATATAATGTTCTTTTGAGTATTCTTTTCTGCTGTTCTTGAATTATCCTACATTTTGCAGCTTGGCCATTTAATGGTGTTTGCAATTACTTTGAATTTAAGGGGGTAAGCTAATAAAAAATTGGTTTGATTTTCGATTTTTTTTTTAACTAATAAGAAAGATACCCTTTTATAAATATTGATGAAAAGATGAAAAGCCATCCTGGTTCTGATGGCACCAGTTATTTTCAAATTGTATTAAAGAGTCTGATGTGGTCCTGAACAAACAACAGAAAAAAATATTTTTGAGACTTATTTATTTTTCCATAACACTAGATACCAATAATGTGAAGACAAGAAAAAAATTTTCTTATTCATAATTTATATTACATGTTAGACCCACTTTTAGGGTTAAATCATGTACCACCACTCCAAATTTATATGTTGATGTCATAACCCTTCAACTCTCAGAATGTGGCCTTATTTGGAAATAGGATTGTTACAAATGTAGTTAAGGTGAAATCATACTGGAGTGGAGTGGGTCCCTAATCAGTATGACTTGTATCCTTATAAAAAGGGGAAATTTCAAAACAGACAAGCTCTTAATGAGAGTGTCATGTGAAGATGAAGTTACAGTTCAGGGAGATGCATCTACAAGCCAAAGAACACCAAAGATTGCTAGCAACCATCAGAAGCTAGCAGGGAGGCCTGGAACAGATTCTCCCTCACATCCAATAGAAGTAACCAATCTTGCCAACACCTTGATTCTGGACTTTTGGCCAACAGGATGGTGAGATGATTAATTTCTATTGTTTAAGCCATTAGTTTGTGGTACTTTGTTATGGAAGCCCTAGCAAACTAATACACCTACTTAGAAAGACATAATCATTATCAAGACCTACTTATTTTTAAAAGCAGATTCTTTGAGTTATCCCGAAGAGGAAAAAAGTTTGGTTCTTACCGTCAGTGCTTGGGGGACTGAATTTGGCTTCTTTATGTTGATCTCAATGCTATTGTTGTCTTGTTCCAACTCCATGGAGGACCCATGCACTCTGGCCACACCTTCAAACATCTGAGATTTGGTTAATGAGGGCGCAAGTATCGCTGTGGGACACTCTCTTTCCTTTTCCTCATCACCATGAACTGTTTTGCCATTCATGCTGACTTTCCCATCTACCTATAAAAATCAGAATGCAAAAAAAAAAAAAAAATATGCTATTCCCTAAAGAAAGATGAACAAAATAACACATTCAGAATCGTCTTAAAATATTATCATTTAATAATCATAGTCCAACAAAGAAGAAGCCTTTCATATGCTTCAATCAGTTTTAGAAATTAAGGCTCCTATAAATGCCATCTTTAGGGTCACCTTAAAAAGTAGTTGGCCTTCTTAGGCCACTTCACTTTAGATTACATTTCATGTTCACCTTATATAGGCTGTACTTTCATTTTAAAGTATAGAAAATCAAGGAATCTTGCATATAAATGCATGCTACATACTTGGGTTCCCATTATTTTTCATTTAAGTTCTGACTGTTGTTCCATAATTTTGAAGTTTTGTTTTTCTGGTTAGTATATAAATTAGGTGGAACCACCTCAGATGAGGAAATTTTACAGGTTATCCTAGAGGAAGTAGGAGGGAATGGGTCCTTATTTTTGATGCTATCATGGAAGGTCTGGAACCTGATGCTATACTATGTTACAGTAAATCTCTATTTCTAGTTAATTTTACAGTCCCAACTTTTTCAAGAAAAAAGGCTAAGCATATCAAGATATTTTTGTTTTGCATCCATGTCTAAGGAAGGTTATGAGAGCAAGAAAGGAGGAGCTGAGAGGGTGGTCAGTCTGGCTTATGAAAGGCATCTAGAAATCTCTGTCTTGTAGTCTGAGGCACTATATATAGAATGGTTATGAGAAGAAGCTCTGCAGTTAGACGCCTAAGATTGAGTCCTGGCTCCATCATACAATAGTTCTGTAATCTTCGAGCTCGGTTTCCTCATCTGCAAAATATATAGTAATAGCATCTCCCTGATATGGCAATTTTATGGATTAATATAGGTATAGAGTTTAGTACAGTACCTGGCTCATTTTTAAGTATCTAAATATTACTTATTATTATTGCTATGCCTTCTAAAATCTGTAATCCATAAGAAATTTAAATCACAACTGAGCACATACACATAAATATAACTGAAATTAGAGTTTCGCAAAATATTTACCTTTATTATGTGTAATGCACTAGGCTGTTTTTTTAATTGTATTCTAGTCTACTTCATTTTGTTCAAAATGATGCTTCCAAACCACTAAATTGATTTTATAACCTAGCAACAGGTGGCAGCTCTCAGTCTGGAAAACACTCCGTTAAACTATTTCACTTGATTTCCTTTACTCAATTATGTTGCACTGGGAATCGAAGCCTGTATTCTCTGCTTTGCCCCCGCCACACCAACACACACATCCCGTAGCTTATGTCCTGGCATTATCTGGTAACGTCTGTTGATTTATGTTTTATCTTGGACCATAAGTGTGTCCGCCACTCAGTGGTGGGGCTATGAATAGGGTTGATAGTCATCAAGGCCTACAATGAGTCAAGGGCTCATTGGTGGTTAAGAGTGAGCCCCAGCTCTAAAGGACCTCTACTCAAGCTCCTCACCACCCTTCATGAATGATCTTCCTGAGGCCTCTACAATGTTATGCCACAGTGGTCAGGAACTGGGTTTTCTCAGGGCCAAAGTCTTGCAATTAAGTCATTTATCTTAATTCTTTCGTTTAAATGATCATATTGTACTGTTTATATAAAAGAGGGGAAGTGGACATCTAGATTATCTGATCAGATGCCTTGGATGCCAACTTAAATAAATGTATTCCCTACCCCCGGTCTGAGTCACCTCAACATCAAACCTTCCTTCGTGAATGATGACAGCTCATCATGGGCCCGAGCTGAAGGAAAGTTATGCAGCACTTGGGTGGGCTGTCAAGCATGTATATCTGTGCGAACAAGAGTCTGCATGATGAATAGCTCATCTTCTCAGGAAAAAATTCATGTATTTATTCAATAAATATTTGCTTAGTGCCTACTGTGTCCTAGCCACCTATGCCAGGCTTTCAGGACAAAGCTGTGAACAACAAAGACACTGCCCCTGTCCTTCAAGGGACAAACATCTCAATTCAAGCAGACGAAACAGCCACATTTTTCTTTTGTTCTGCCAAAGCCTAAAGCACAGATTTAAAAGACACATTCAGTGTTATTTAAGTAAAGATCAGCAAGTGTGGTTTGGTTCCCTCTGAAATTCAACAGAAAGATACCTGGCATAACATCGCTCAATTAGTTTAGTAAAGCAAACTTTGATTACGGTCACATGCCTGCTAGTGACGAATTCCACCTCTGTCTACTATTACAAACTCATGTAGTATGCAGGGACAATGAGAACCGATATATATATTTTTTGTAGTCAATAGAGTTTAAAACAGAGAATGAGTGCCTCCTTATAATGTGAGGGAAAATACTGGAATTTGAGAAAGTGAAAAGATGTTTGGTTGTCATAGGTTCTTTGCTTCTGGAACATTATTTTACACATTCTTTGGTTAAAAAAACAACCTAGTTTCTTTCTACTTAAAAATATTTTAAAAATTTGTTTCATTTGAGCACCAAGAACATCCCATAATTCCATGTGTTCCTTGTATTATTACTCTTTTCAGCTCTAGCATCTTTTCGGATATAATGTCAATTACTTCCTAAAAGAGAGATAGCTGTATACATTTCTATGTAAACCAAAGGCAATTAAAATTTTATTTTAAGGAGTTTGCAGTAACAGCAGATTAATTGGAGATATGTAGGATGTTACTAAATTAGGTTTTGTGACCACCATATAGAGAGACCACGCCATTACATCAAATTAGAAAATAGACTTTGCTCACAGAAATGACACTACCATCAATCTCAGCGGAGCCCATGAATATTAACAGCAGGAACCGAGGGGAACCATCTAGCCCTTTACCATTTGCAAACCAAATCTTGGAGAGATACAAACTTTGCAATTGTAAATGTTAACACATTTTGCTTTTGTTTGCATTTTCTTTTGAAACCAAAAGAAAATAATTGTACTTCCATGAGACGAGATACTTCTTTTCATTGACTGCCTGGGGTTCAGTTTTAGTTCTACTCTTAAGGAACTTATCCTACCTTAAAGGTCTTCAGAACCTCTTGAGAGTTTTTGGGCTGGGAGTAAGGCTTGGGCGTCAGCATAGGCACTGCTTTGGGAGTGATAGTTTTGCTTGGAGACCCACTGCCTGCTGACATGCTTGTATCCAGAATGCTGGTATGAGCGATGGTGGTTTCCACAGTGGCAGTGAATTTGGGTGGAGGCAGTGACTGTTGTCGCAGGTATTTCATGGGGTTGGGGTCATTCAGGAAGGAGGATGTGTTTGGCTCTGTTGAATGGCTTCTTTCCAGGATTTTTGGCATTTCCAAGCGTTCAAGAACAGCCTCACTGATGGTGAATCTCTCTATGTACTGCTGAAGGATCCCCTCTGCCTCCTCCTGGGACTGTGCATTCTTATACGCCTCATGCAACTCCCTCTCTCTCCGCTCTCTAAAGGATGTGCACGGGAGAGACAAATAATAACAAAGTCAACAGTAGTCACAAAAATTGCAAAGAAGACCTTGGTAAAAATCAAGGTAGAGCTGAAGGGACAGCACAAGGAGGGTATAATATTGACGTCAGAGCTTTTGTGATAACCAACAAGTTTTAGAAAAAGTACATCTAGATAATATTGTACATTAAACAACAACAGAATGAACCTACTTTTCTTGAACAATTTCTCTGTAGGTTTTGATGCTTTTCCTTCGTTCACTTGTCCCATCCTCTCCAGCCAGTAACTTCTCCATCTTTTTCCTTTCTTCCTCTTTCTTGATTAAGTCCTGCGAAGCACTTCTTCTACGGCTCTTCCAACGAGCCAGGTCCTATGAGGGGTGGATTCGGTGTAGATAGAACATACTTTTTCAGACTTGCACATGATTTCATTTTTACTCTTCAGAGTTTTTTGAGCACTGACTGTGGGCAGGCACTATGCTAGGGCATTCCCACACAATCCAAGGTAAGTCTGTTTGGAAAAGGAATGAATGCCTCGAAGGCAGGAAGCCTTCGGCTATATCTACACTATCTACAGCAGGGCAGCGCATTTATTTAAACATGGCAATGTGAAATTTGCAATCATATTCCATGTCAGTTGCCAAATTTTAAAGTACTGCCTCACAGGGGATTATAAGAAAGTTCATTTCTTGCTATTTATGATCTCTGTATTGTGAATGGACTTGCTGACAATACAATGGTAGGAATTAATCAAAGACCTACATGATGTTCTCAGGGAAGGACAAAAAGGCAGAAAAAATTGGCTTTGGGGTCTTATAGAACCAATGATTCTATATGTATTAATTCTTCTGATTCTTACAACAATCTCACCACAAATCCTACAGTCAGTTGCAGCATAATGACGAAGTGAGGATCCTGGAGTCAGGTGGGTGAAATTTCAGCTGTGGGAAATAATCCTAGCTCTCTCTCTTCCATGCTTTGGAATCTCAGGCCTCTGTACCTCAGTTTCCTTATCTCTAAAATAGGGATGATAATAACTCCTACTCTTACAAGCCTGTTGTGGGGGTTAAATGAGAATATATATAAGTTGCCAGACACATAGTAACTGCTCAATATATTGTAGACATAAATATTACTACATTTCGTTGACTGTGAAGTTAACTTTTTTTAACATTTATTTTTTAATTTAACTTTTATAGTTTTTAAAAATTTCTAATTAATTAATTAATTAATTTTATGGTGACATTGGTTAATAAAATCCAATAAGTTTCAGCTATACACCTTAACGGTAAGGCATATATATATATTTACACTGTGTTCACCTCCCATAGTTAGATTTCTTTCTATCAGCACATATTTGAATCCCTTTACCCCGTCTACCTCCCTCTCCCCCCATCAGAAATTAACTTTTTTGACTAATGGTAAAGTTTGCAATAGCCATCTCAGAGTGCTCTGTGAGGATTAAATGAAATAATCCACTCTCCCACCTCTCCTGCCTACTGCCAAGCTCTTCCCCTGACCTGGCTCTTTGCTCTCAGTACAAAGGAAACCTCGAGGCTCTTGTCAGGCTCTGAAGCCTTCCTTCCCTGGTTCTAATCCTGGCTCTCTCACTGACTAACTGTGTGACTTTGGGCAAGTTACTTAGCTGGTCTGGGACTCATCTGTGGAACTGAGGATGATAACAGTTGCTAGCTCATTGAGTCACTAAGAGGATTAAAGCATTACAAGCAAGGCACTTAGAACAGTGCCTGTCACTGGTATGCTTTCAATACCAGCAATTATTGTCATCATCATCATCAATTTCAAACACATAATCTCGAAAGACACAGTGCATTTTTACTTCCCATGGCAGTGGCTTACCTTCAGTTCCCCTCTCTTTTGTGGCCAAGCGTCTAGCAAGGGTACTTGCCTGTGTCACTCACACCTCACTCTCCATGTTTCTATTAACCTGCCTTTAATTCCCACATTTATTGTGTCACTGTTTGAAATCCTCCAGGGGCTCCCTCCCCCTGCATGGCTTTCAAGTCCAATCCACCCACCCCACCTGATTTTCTGCTCCAAAGGGCCTCTAACCCTTCATGCTAGGTAGCCTCCCCACTGTTGCCCGTGGCCTTGGTGGGCACTCACATCTTGCCATTTGTCGTCCTCTTCCCGCAGCTGGTTATTTATCAGCTGCAGCTGCTCCTGGCGGGCCCTGCTGTGCGGCTGCACTGTGGCTTCCTCTTCACACCGCATGTCAAACATACTCGTGCTCCTGAGTGCACACAGAGCAGAGAAAAATGGACCGGGATCAGAACCCGCACGAATCCGCGCGTTCTGGAACGTTCTGCCGCGTGAGGGCGCCACCGCGTTTGGAAAACCGTCCCTTCTCCCTCAATAATTTAAGACAGCTGCGTGATCGCAGTCTGTTCCGTCAGCCAGTAGCGAGCATGCCAGCACCCCCACCTCTTCTTTTACAGCAAAAGCCCAAATGTGACCATCTTTGTCTTCAGTGGTGGCTGCATCAGGTCAATATAATTTTTTATGTAGATGACAAAATATGCTTTAATAAGAGCTAGGAAAAGGTATATGAAGCTCTGGGCTCCTATCATTTGGAAATGCATTAGAAAATAAGAGAACTAAAAGATATAACGTGGGGAGAATTTGTGGAGGAGGGTGGCGTTCCATAAAATGAAACACTATTACAGTAAATGCTCTTTTGTGTAAAAGACTTGGCTTAAATGCTTTCTACATTGAGGCAATTTCTTCATTTTCAAAAAAATCATATGGCCTTAAAGCCGCATTGTACTATTTTCTGAATTTTGGAAGCATGTAACAACTATGCATTAGTGATACATGTTTGATGTGGTTCTTTCTATTTCCTGTGAAATTATCTATAAATCAATAGTGCAGTTCTTGGTATCTTGGAATCAAGAAAATAAGGTAGTTTATAGTAAGATTAAGGGATATATAAATCAGTATATTTTTTGTATCCTAATACTCTCACAATCATTTTACTTTATTTTTGTCAGGTTAGCTCTAAATTTATTCTTTTAAAAGAAAAAATATAGGGAAAACGATTTTTAAAAGCCCTCAAGCTGTACATTAATTGATATATTCTATAGAAGCTTATTAAATAGTGGGCAAGACCATAGGGCCTTTTCTATGATGCTTACTTAGACCTTTGTTACAACAAAAGTTGAATCATCAAGATGAAAGCAGAAATGAAAACCAAAGCAAAATCTTCCCTTTTTTTTCCTCTCACAGAAACAATGAACTCTGAGACCAAGTGGGTTATACAGTCCCAAAATGAAGAAATGGAGGGCCTTTTAAAGTTCACCTCTAAGAAGAGAAGACTGTGATAGTCCATTTTTGAAGCCAGTTTAACACAAAAAGAAAAGCCATGCACTTAGACACCACCTAACTCCAGACATCGATGATGTCCATAATAGTTATTGCCATGGCCAGACAATGAACAATAGCAGCATCACTGGATGCTAGTGGGTTATTTAGCAGGCAGCTCTCTGGAAGGAAAATGACCTCCAAGGCAGTGGCTGCTCATCTTCATTTCAGACCACTCAAATGAATTTGCAAGGGTGCGTAGGTGCCTCTCACGTCTCTCTAGATGTTGGACAATTTAAGTCTGACCTAAGAGAGCTGAAATTGAAGACTGTACTTGTAATCTCTTCCCCAAGAATATCGATAATCTGACTGCACGGAAGGACTTTTATCTGAGGCTTCTCCTCTTAGCTCAGATATGACAAACCACTGTGTGAAGCTGCCTTCACATACTCAGTAGATGTTAATTGTGGCAGCTGTGTCTTCCTGAAAGCTAAACTGTAGTCCTCAAGAGGCAGGAGGGGCTGTCATTTTTCACTTATTTTATACTATTTATTAATGTTGTTTAGGAAAGATTTAGGAATTCGCAGAGTTAGGTAGAAAAGTCTAACCCATGTTTTTTAAACTTCATGGATCAAAATTCCCTTAAGTAGGCTTTCCAGAAAGAAAATGAAATTCATCCCAGTCCTCAGAGTTAAAAAAAAAAAAAATCTTACCTTTAAATTTATTCAATTCAGTCAGTTCATCTTTTAAGGCAATTCGCAGTCTTTGCGAAGATCTTAGAAGATATAAACCTCTCTGAGCTGGGACTCTCTCACAAATCACTCAGTAGTTAGCCAATTGTTGGAGAGAAAGTCTTTTCTTTCTACTTTGCCATCTATAGTTTCTAAAGAGCAGAATATTGGTGTAGGCTACAGTGGCTGGCCATATAGTCGGGTCTTATTCTGGGACCCCAGGAAGAAAATAGCAGGCTTCTCCAGGATTGAGAATAGGTTATCTCACTCCACCGGCATGGAGAGGGCAGGAGCAAGGCCTTCAGAGCCGCCTTCTTCTGTCCTGGGTTCCTATTTGTTCCCACCATGAAGTTCTAATTACCTCAGCCCAAATGTAGCCAAAAGCTGGTTAGTGAAATAAAAAGAGAAACTCTTATTTGCTCTCTCTCATATCAGGAAGTACTATTTTTTCCCAGAGTTGTATTTTTTTTTTTAAGAAATATAAGAAAATTGACCAAAAAAGAAATAAAATTATGAGCAATACCTTTACACCATTTCAAAAAAAGGAACTAAGCAACTTGAAAATTGATAATACTAGACAGAAAATGGGCTGAGTCACCCAATCAGAAAATGCTCTCTAATTCAGAGGTTGGACTCAACCTCCAAAATGGGGTGTGTGTCTAGGGATGAGGTAGGGGATCCTAGAGAAGTCCAGATTCCAAAATGTGAATTTGACTTCCACTAAACCTGTGCTTTTCAGCACAATAAGCTCTGCCCTTGGGCTACTGAGACAAGGGACACTGGCTGCAGAGCCCAGGAGTCTCTCTCTTGGTGATGGGTTGGCATGTTTGAGGGCCAGCATTAATTTACCTCAAGGGGCACCTGGAAATCATTTCTGGGCCAAGTCTAAGGTAAGGGAATTAAGAATAAAATGGCCTATGGCTCTCACAGGCTCTGTTGGTGGGGAGAGTGTTGGGAGAGAAGGAGTGTGGAAACAAAGACGAGGGCAAGAAGGTGAAACTAAATCTACGGAAACATTCTTGGCTTGCCAGGAGGCGGAAATTTCTGTTTGCCTGTGTGGTAGGTCTACCCCTGACCTGCATTTTCCTTAAAGGGCACATCTTTTTTTGATTGGGATGTATTTTAAGAATGTGTCAATTATAAATAAATAGAGTCTGTGCCAATATTTGCCCTGAAAGATTTGAAAAAAGGGAGATGGTAAGAGAATAAACTAAATGTATTATGAATTTCTATTTAAAAAATAAACTTCCAGTATAAACTTTTCATTTTTTTCCCCACATGGTTTCCTGTAAATTGTATCTACTCCAAGAAGGAAATTTGGGCTTTTGATATTCCTAGCTAAGATGCCTGGAAAAGAAGCTCCTTTTACCCTTCTTATTCCATAAGGCTGCTTTCTGTAAATTTAGAGGTGAGACAGGAGTCCCCAGCCTCCACTCCTTAAAAAAAATCGTTAACTTCTCCTGGGGGTAAGCTTTCATATCCAGGTATAGGCAAAGTCTGAAAGCTCTTTAATAAAGCTCTTTTCTTTCAACTTTTAGGGTTTCCCAGAGATCCATCTTAGGCAAATTACCTAGAGGCTTCGCATTGATGAAGAATAAATCTATTCTATCAAAATATTTTTGCTAACCAAATCAAAGTAGTGTTTTGCCTATCAATCTTATGTAATCCTCTTTTCAATGAATGCTAAATATTGCCACTACAGATTTTAAAAGCAATAATTACCAGGGCTCAATTTTATAGACTACTTAACTCTGTGCAGTTAGTTAAGCTCGTGCACAAGTTGGTTTTGGTTTTAGAAATGAATGTTCTGTATGTCAGGCTACAAAACAATCAGAGATTGCGCATTGGAAAGTGATATCCTTGGTGCTAGAGTCAGACTGCTTAGAGCTAAGACCAACTAAGCTGACTTCTTGAACATAGACATGGAAAAAGCACAATTTGAAAACTGAAGTTTTTGCTAGCTCTCATTGTCACTGGTGGAGACAATATTTGTGTGTTCTACACTCCTCTTTAGAATCCTCATTATATGACTTGGAACTATGGCTCAGAACAGGAAGATGGAGAAAGAATGCTGGTGCTCACTCTTCTGATGGCCCGGACTCCCACGAGGCCACGAAATGCCGCTCACAGAGAAGAGACATCAAGCTAAGCAGGCAACTGATATTGGAACTGGATATTAATCATGTTTCTTAAAAATCAAATTACTCAAATCTGAGGAAGCTAGTGTTCAGCTAAGAAAACTTTTGCATTGGATATTTGTTTCGGAATACTGTGTGTGGAAAATTCATTTTCGAAATGGAGTTATTAATGTGGTAACAAATGGGAGGGTGTGGATTCTTCTCAAATTTAGAGGTGAGGTGGGGGATGGAGAATGAGTCTCTGAGAAGATTAGAAACCAAGTAGCAGAGAGGGGAAGCCCAAGTCCTGTTTTACATCTTGACCCCTTGCTATGCCACAGAACTTGACCAAAACCCAATGTTTCGGTCTCAAGCGTCCCATAGTTTATGTTGCTCCAACCTAGGAGGAACTTGGGCTTCTGAATCTATAATTAGTGGTTTAGGATTTATTTTCTTAGCTTAAAATATGTGACTATGAGAATGACTGCTTCTTTGTTAACTCCAAGCCCTAACATATCAAGGATTAAATGCAAAAAGCAGAATACCTTTTTAATAATTCTGTGGTTCAAAAGGGATACCAACATTCAAATGGTAACGAGAACAACTTAAACATGCCCCATCTATGAAAAGCAAATGTTAAGTTTTAAGCAGCAGCTGCATATTAGAATCATGCTTCAGTTGCTTTTTCATTCATCTCTGCTGCACAGAACATATGTTCTGCATTCCAACTTCAAGTGCTTTTCTGAGGCTGCACAAGTCAGTTAGCTGTTCAGTTCACTGTTGCATCCATTGCATATCCATTAGTGGTAAGTATTGAAGGCATGCAGTTTAGGCTATAGTAATTAATGTATTCCTATGAATACAAGACAACTTACTCTGCGTCATCAGACACAGGAGTTCTCGGACCGTATCTATAAGACCAAATACAAAATTAGACGATTGGCAAGATGGAAGGTTAATGCTGTAACCAAGCTGAAAAGAAAAACTGCCAGTGAACTGTATGTGTACCAAACCTGTTTTGCTGATCATACTGGAAGAGAAGTGTCATTGTAAATTAGCAATATTCGTTAAATGCTCAAAGTGAAATAAAAGTCTTGACAGTTCCGAAGAATGCAAAATTTGTATTAAAATGCAGAGGAGAAATGAAAATAATCCCCACACTACCCACAAAAAAAGAATCTTCAACATAAACAGGAAAAGACTTTAGTGCAACCCACAATGTTTAGAGAAAGCAGCTTATAAACACCCAAACCTGTATTATGGTTGTTCACAAACAGCTAACCCATTCATGCCTTTACACTCAGCTGTAATGGGCTGTCATGGACACTCAACATGGAAGCACGCACTTACTGACCCTTTCCCTGATGTGTTAATGCATTTGCACAATGACATCAAAGAGCATTTCTGCAGCTTTCTAAAAGCAAACCAGAACTCCAACCAGAACCCCAATCAGTGCCTTCCTCATGCATTTGACAAAAACCACAATTCCTAGAAAACTGGCAGCCTTAATCCAAACCAGATTTGGATATTCTATCACTTGAAAAACAAGTTTTTTACACTCTTTTATATTCTTCTGATTATTTTGATCTACAAAGTTGTACCCGCTACGATATAGGCACAAGTTTTAATGGGTCTGATAGAGCAAAGAAAAAGGTCAAGTCAGAAAAAAAAAGGAGAATATTATAAGGGCATTATTTTAAACACATCTTTAAAAGCAGCTCCCACAAATGACTGTCTCCTCAGCAAAGGGGAATTTTAAGAAAAGGTTCTTTCCTGTGTTCTGAAATGCTGTTCATTTCTGTACTCTGAAAAGAAAAAAAAAGTTCTGCTTTCAGTTTCTAATAAATTAAATTTGGGGGTTTTTTTAGCAGAAATTATCTGATCCCATGTTTAGTTTCATAAGTTTACTATAGGGAAAAGAGTCATTTCTAAAGGGTTTTTCCTATATAATCTTAGAAAAAAACACCCCAGAATGCATGAGTGTACACACCCCTACACCTTTCTCTCTTATGCTTTTGTTATTCTGAAAGTTTGCATTTATTAATAATTAGTTTTATTCACAGTGAAGTCAACCACACCAGTGCAAAATCCAAAATCTCTGCTGAAATGGCAAAAACAAACAGACAAACAAAACAACAACAGCAACGACAACGACAAGGAAAGGGTTTGTGGATGTTTCTCTTCTGGCAGTAAGACTCTTTTTTTTGTTTCTCTAGGAGATGGTTTCATAAGGTGTTAAAGTTTAACTTAATACACCCAATTTTCTAAAAACACCACTACATTGAAGCAGATGGCCAGTGGATTCCTGCATATTGAGAGAGTGCATAAGCGGCATTCATGCTGAAGATTTGATATATGCTTCCCAGTTAATTAATAGGCCTACTGGAATGGATTTATTCATATATAGTGTTTTCTAAATTATCTATGAAGGGGAGCTGAGAAGTTATTCCTAATGAATGATTAACCTAGAAATAACAAATTAATAGTTGGTGTTTTTGTCTCTATTTAAATATTTTTGTTAATGATTGAGTGAAGAGTGACATACATAAAGTATATGTAGCATACACATACACCTCAATGAATTTTCACAAACCAAACACACGCATAGATTAGTGCTAAGTGTTTTGTACTCTATAAACTGACCCATATAATGTGTACTCTTTTGAGTTTGGCTTTAAGACATTTTGTTTGAGGTTCAACTATGTTGTTGCACGTAGGATATATTTAAATTCACAATGCTTCTACACAAAATACAGCATTTTGTGGACATCACTGCCAACAAATGTAGATTTACTCTAAAACGTTAAGATCCATTAGGGTAGGAATTTTTCTGAGGTTCACTGAATAGTGACCAGACTAGGCCCTCAGTAAGTATTTATTGAGTACTTACTGGATGGTCTGAAAATTGAGGAGCGGTGGGGGAAGCACAGTTTCTGAAGGTAAACTTCATTTATCCCTTTTATACACTTAAAGATTTAAGAAATTTCCTTGCAGACTAATTTATTAGCTTTAGGGGCGCATCGATTTAAGCAGAACTGTCTTTGCTGTTAAGAAGATAATTAGAGCTTGGACTTCGAATGGGTTTCCCAGTTGTCCTATGGGAAATCAAAAAGTAAATTGGCATTTATGTAACTCCCAGCACTAATAAAGCACTTCAGGATCAATAATTAGCTGGTTATATATTTCCATACTGTGAACTAGCTTCATTTGAAGTGAGGGGAAAAGTGGGTTTACTGCTCATTTAAGATTCTCTCCTAACACCTAGCACATGTTTTATACATAGTAATTACTCAATGAATACTTTCTGAAAGGACAATAAATTCCAAAGGTGTGTGCTTGCTCTATTTCTCAACTGTGTCATACAGTGAATCTGACTATAACTCCTTATGCTCAAACTAGCTATTCATTCTCACATGAATATTAAGAGGACTCTTTCTGGATCATAAATGGAGGGATAGATAGAAGTGACAGGGAATTCATCAGACTTCCACAGTTTCCTTAGCAACTTGTGTAAACAACAAGTTGGAGTGGGACAGTGGCTTTCCATTCAGACAGAGCTGGATTTGAATCTTGGATCTGTAATCACGAGCTGTGTGGATGTAGACCTCAGGTTCCAAACTGCAAAATGCAGGTGAAAATTTTTACTCTCAAAGTTTGTATGAGGAGTAAGTAAGTGGGAAAGCACCTAGAATGTATCTAGTAGGCAGCTGTAGGCCTCACTTCCTTTTTTCCTTTCGTTCTAACTTGCTTTACAGTAGCCCTAGCCCACTGATCCAGGGCCAAACTACAGCAGGGCATCTGAACTGACTGATTCTGGTAGACCATCCAGACCAGTTAGTCCTTCCTTCTGTCACTAGCCAGCCTGAACAAATCCCAACCATCTGATGTCCAGGTGTGATCCATTCACTTAAGTTTTCTCTACACCAGGCTTCCCATTTGTGAAACAGAGTTAACAATTTGATCTGCTTGTGAATTCCCAGGAGAAGGCGAGCTGGAGGGAGCAGACACACCTTGAAAGGGCTACAGAGCACGCTATGGCTCTAAAGCAGAGTATGAATATTACCCTTACTCCCTGAAACTGGTGTTATAGAAAGGCTCTACTGCAGTATTATTATTATGATTCAGAAGAACGTAAAGCAGATTAAATCCAGATGATAAAGATGGCTAGGATATTAATTTTAAAATCTGAGAGTTACTTAAGATTCTCCTTGCTCTCCACTCTGCCTGCCCTCTGTTCACTACCATCAAGATCCTTTGTGAAGCAGAACTGCATCACTTATTGTTTTACAGTAGATCTTGCAATTATGCAAAAGCACTCCCCACTCCTCTGCCCTAGACTGATCATGCAGACCACACTATTAACAAAAATATATCACTCATCAAATTACAACAGAGGCATCAACATATAGGGCCTTAAACCACACCATGAAACCCAAGATTTATAATTTCCCTAATTCTTTACTTTAAATCAAGTCACCGTACAGAACAGAAATTCTACCTCTAGGAAACACGGTTCACTAATGTTGAAATTAAATTAAATTACACGTTTTATAAGTGGTATACATGTTCTTTGGACTGGATGTCCCTCCTAGAATCAAAGTCAGGTCAAAAAGAAGTTCAACCCCTTTATTCAAAGGCTTCCATGTGAGCTAGAAGAAAAAAAAGAGTTTCCTATTTAGGCTGCCTACAAGATGAGAGTCAGAGAGAATGTTTAACAAGAAAATCCATCAACTGATCTACTCTTTCCACACCTGCTTATGTGCAAAAAGAGAAAATAAATTCTTGGCACACTGGGCCAATTTTTATCATTCCATTTTTGTAAGCAATAGCAGGTAAGTGGCACTGATGTACTATAATGCATTAATAACATATTCAAAACATGCGTCAGGGTTTAGACTGGAGAAACAAAGTCATAAGGGCATAGGATAATCTTCTAACCTCTTATCTTTCATCAGTGGACCCTTGGAAGCTTCTTCCACATCTCGTTGCTTTGCAAATGGGACTGGAAGGAACTGGTTTGGGTTGGATCCAATGTGTCTAAGAGACATCCCAGTTCTCCTGGCCATCATGTCATCTTTTTGTGAATCATACAACTTCCTTTGGCTTTTCAGTCCACTGCTACTCCAGGCAGCAGCTGTCATCTTCTCCAAGCTCTCTTCTTTCCCCAAAGCCTCCCATTTAGAGGCCAGAGGACATGAACTAGGGGAACATTTAGTCCACCTAGTCAAAGTCCACTTATTGCTAAAGATATTTTCAGTAGTACTACACACTTGGCGTTAACTCAAGACAGAAGGAGCCAATGTCCATAGAGGCAGCAGCACACACAGCAACTGAGTATTAATACCATGGACCTCCATCATGCAACTGGTACTCACATGGGAAGGGATTTCCCTTTCTGGTTTTCATGATTTCTGGGAATGAAATTTGGCCAGCATCCAACCACATGCAAAGGCTAAAAGCTCTACCCAGAGGGGGCACTGAAAGCAGAACTTTAACACTGGGACGGGCGCATTCCTTTAAGTGACTTAACTCCACACCACATCAGTCACCAAAGTGCATACTGTGGCTCTAAGCTGCTTTTTGGGAAGACAACAGCCATACACAGCAGAGGTAGAACACCCTGGAAAGCAGGCAAGGTGCTCACAGTGGCTGGCCACTCTCCTTCGATCTTTCAGCCTTTGGCGGCCTCTCAGAATCAATTTGAGTGACTACTTCTTTCTCTTCTTTGCCATTCTCTGGCAGCTGTTTGGAAGTGACTAAAGCCAGACAGGACAGCTTTACTACTAGGAAAGAATTCACACCAGAGGCCTTTACCTCACCTGCCATCTTTCACCTGTTGGGGAGGGAGGAAACGTTGCTCCTCACCTTCCTCTGTCCTCTTTGAGCACGCGCCCGAACTGCAGACATGTTCCTCCTGAGACTCTAGCACGGAAGTCAGCTGCGAGACACTTTGGCAATTGTCATCTATGCCAGAACTCACTATTCTGTTGATAATCAATTAGCATTGGTGTCAAGAGAGAAGAGGAAAAAGAGTTATGAAAGGAGACAACTAAAGTGGTAGAAGCTTAAAGATTAAGAGAGTTCAGTTGCTCTCATTCCAGAAGCCAGTTAGTAGGGGTGACATATTCGGACTGAGATAATGCAATGTGAACCCTGGCAAGGGCCTGAGAAAAGTCAAAGAAAGCTGGCATGACCATCACCATGGGACTGAATGATGGCCCCCTCAGTATTCAAGGATTCAAGGATGCATTTCTCATTAATTACTCCCATCTCTTCCATCCTAGGTCCCCATCAGCCTCTGAAAGCCCAACTGTGTATTTCTGGTATACTAGGGTTATTTCTACCTATAGTCTGCTCTTCTTTGTGGTATTACCCACAGTATAGAACCAAAGAAACCCCTCTGTATGTCACAGACCATCTACAATTTCGTTTGGGTTTCAAAGGAGAATATCGTGAGCGTTTCCTTCTGTCATGGAGAGCTTCGCTTTGCTCCTGCCATGCAGGTGGAATAGAGGTTCACAGGAGAATCCAGTCTCATCAATGTCCTCTACCTACTTGATGGAAGAGAGACTGGCCCACAGAACTGAATCCCCAAAAGAGAGCTTGAGAATTTAAACCTAAAAGGCCTCCAGAGAAGATGAGAACTGGTGACAGGCCTATAAGGACTTTTCCCAGGTCATCCCTCACCAATTTGGATGGTGATTCATCCAAGGAAACTCTTGACTCATTGGAACCCCCAAGAGAGAAGTCTTTTTTCCACTCAAGATTTCACTCAAGATTAAGAGGGAGGAGAACGTAACTTTTTGTGTGTCTACTTAGATGTCCAAATTTTAACTTATGATATTAATAACCATCTTTTCCTCCCTTTGTGGGATAGGAAAGAGAGAAGTTATAGGTAAACCTGATTTTTATCAAATATCTTTGGAAGAAACACCAGAGATATCATTAAAATATTCCACCTAGTTCATTCAGTATTTCCAACTAATAAAATAGTGCTTAACGCAGCTGAAGGAAAAGGATCACTTGCCAAGATTACTGGAACTCCCAAGTAATAATTCTGGTGACAACAGAATCAAAATGGATGCTTGCCACTTAACTTCATACACATGCTTCCCCTAAGGGGGACATGTTAACATTACTTTTCTGCTAACCAGCAAAAGAGCCTGTTGAAACCATGTCATCTCTGGAGGTTTCTTTAGTGTGCTTCGGCAAACTCTTTAAAAGCAGCAGTGACTCCCATGCAGATCTTCTTGCACATGTTTGGTGAAAAATACCTGCAGTCATTTTGTGGATTAAGCATTTGGTCCTCCTCTAAACTGGACGCGGCCGCTGAGGCAGAGGACACAGAGTAAGTTTGAATCTTGCTGCTATGGCTGATGACTTCTTCTACATCCTCCCTAGGCCCAGCTTTGCCAATGCTGAGCCGCTTCCATTTCTGCTGATCTATCTCTGTCACTGGTCCAAAGTGCACAAACTTTTGCCTAGGGCCAGAAGGTTTCTTATAGGCCCTTGCTTTGCGGCTGGCAAAGTCATCACGGATGGCAGTTTCTGCTTTAATTTCTGGTGAAGGCTCAGGGGCACAGATGTGCTCAACATCTCCATCCCTAGTCAGAACCAGAAATAAGTTCCAAAGGTTTCTAAGGCAAGTACAAATCAACAAGAGGCATTTTTTAAAATACTAGATATATAAAAAATACTTCTATGGCTAGAGCAGAACTGCTTTCCCATTAATCAATCGAATGAAAATGATTACTGTCTTGCCTAGGTGCTTTAAATTTCCATAGCTTTCAAGACATGACTTCCAACATCACAAATGATGAAAATCTTAGGTACAATGAAATAATTTAAATTATTTAAAAATCAAGTTTAAATTCCTTACAGTAAACATGCCTATTAAAATAACCATTCACAATAAGTTGGTTGAATTAAAGAGGTTTTCCGTCCATGTGGCTTGTAACTTTTAGTATTAATAAGTTTCCACTCATGAAGAATATACTCTGTCTTTGAGGGGCATTTTTTCTGGCCATGAAAATAAAAAATGATAGAAGAATAAGCTTTTGAT
The DNA here is from genome assembly GCF_000325575.1 of Pteropus alecto. Taxonomy (NCBI): domain Eukaryota; kingdom Metazoa; phylum Chordata; class Mammalia; order Chiroptera; family Pteropodidae; genus Pteropus; species Pteropus alecto. The sequence continues at coordinate 1,808,532 of NW_006442508.1, read as the reverse complement.
TCCTTCAGTTACATAACACCACTACCAGGGAAAAACCAATGGAAAACATGACACACCTCGTCTTTCCTGATACCTTCAGTCTCTCCCACGTCTCCAAGTCAGCTTCTGTTATGTTGCAGACGGTGACAAAGCTTGGAGCCTCACGATGAGGGGCTAGGCGGCCCTGAATTCTCCGCTGCGCCAGGTCATCTTTGTAAATATCTGGCACCTTCCTGAGTCTCTCTTCCTCAGGTGCACTCTCCTGAGCCCTCATAATACAGGTCACCATTGACTTCACATCTTCTGTTGGGCCCTGGTTTCTGTCAGTTTGATTCAGACCCCCACATCATGGGAAAAATCAGGTTCAGGGAAGGGGAGCAGACAAACAGAATGTCAAGCATAGTAATCCAGAGGCTGAGGACAGAATGCAATGATGGAAGCACCTTTCCCTTTCTCAAAAAATATGCAGTCAATTAGAGCCCTGATTACTTTTGTCTATGTTACCCTTTTGACACTGTAATGAGAAGGAGTTTTTTCCACCAGATGACAGTTTCTAATTTAGGAAGAGAAGCCAGGGCTCCCTGAAAGCCGTTAAGAATGGTAATGAGATTTTGGTTTGATGGTAACAATGCCCAATTCCCACACTATTCAGGTTACTATAATGAATTCAAGTTTTCTGATTGAATCCCTGAGCCCTCTTGGAAGGTCTTTTATTGCACCAGTAAAACGTTAGTAACAAGCTCTGCCTGATCCAAATTCTAGGATTAGTTTGGAGATAGCTGGAATGTTATTCACATACTAAAACATCTCAACCATAAACCCACAACTGCCAGAAAGTACGTTTAAGTCAATCCCGAACAGAAAGTTTCAATGTTCAAATTCAGTCTCTACTTCCTGATAGCATTAGGTGGAATTGGCTAGTGTAAACTTGAAGAACAAACAGAGTATATCCTCTTTTCCTGGATCCACAGAGTCAATGCCCATTTGTTTCTTGTGTTAATAACTATTTACCTTTATCGATGTTAAAACTGATATTTTCAATTGTTCTACTAAGCAGTGACTGTTAGATAGCTAATGTTGACAATGTTGCAATTTAAACCAAAGCTGTGGCATCTATATGTATAAACATTCTATCACATTAAATGTCAATTTCTAATTAAATATTCTCCTTGAGATACAAAGTCTCAAAAATATACATAAATAGGGCTGTTTTTTTTCCAAAATATATCATCCAAGCCAGAAAACCAAGAGGTATTCTTTTGTTACCTAGATGACTTTGTGTATTTGCAGAGCCTATGCAAATAAAAAAGCTGCAGAATTTTCTTTTAGTTTGGGGAAAGGGATCAAGGAAGGGCATAGCAACGGGACACTAGGGAGCCGTCTTTTTTTTCCCATCAGTTTTCTGATGTTCTCTAGAGAGATCATGGGCTGTCCCAGACCCAGAACTGTGTCTCCAAACAGAGTCAGGTGACAATGACAAATGAAGCTGGAAATATCAGAAATTAAAATTGCATGCAGGAGAAATGAAAAAGGGAGATACAAAAGATACTCCTTTTCCTAACTCAAGTTGCTGATCTCCATCAATATGTCTTGATGCTAGCCTGTTATCCAGAAGTCTTTGTTTCACTTACAACAACTGATCCCTCCCACAAGGGCCTCTTAGAATGGTTTGTTACAAGGCATGCCAATAAGCACCACAAAGACCGAGCCTCCTAAAGCTATAATGTGTCCTACAAAAACACTCGTGCCAGGACTTTTGTGCTCTAATCCCTGTTCTACATCCAGGAATATTTCGTGTGTTTTATGCCTGGTAATTCATAAAACAAAACAATAAAAACACAAACTACTCCACTGAGCTCAATGACTGCCCAAAGAACCATTTTCATTGTGTAAAACACAGCTGAGATATTTATATTCTTAGTTTAATAGTTACAAACCTCTTAAGTGATAGGTAAAAAGATGACAATTAAATAATGAAGATATAAACTCTGATTATGATATAAGAAAAAATACAAAAATGATCAACTTTGCATGATGAAATTTAGCAAGCTAACACCTTAAATGAAATCACATCCCTCTCAGGATAAAAGTCACTGGCCAAATCTCATTTTACTACAATTTCCCTTTCCCAAATTAAGAGGATGGGGGAAAAGATAGGAGAAGGAAACATTTAAAAACAATTTCCATGATAGAACAAATAGAAGTGTCTTATATGTCTGAGAAGTCTTTTTAATGAAAAATATCGATTATCTAATACCTAGGTGATCTTGATGGTGTGGGGGGAAGAAAGAGCAGGCCTCATTTTATTCCCTTCCAATATCTGCAAGCAATGGGTAAGAGAAGAACTTATAGCTAAGGAATATCTATGTTTTCTGCCTCTTATGAATGGACTGGAGCAGCCTTGAGAGGTGGCTATTCCTTGATAGGCAATGGCACATATTTGTGCCAATAATGCCAATCTATGACACCAGCATCCATTTGTAGTGAAGTGCCCAAATATGGCATATCAAAGTTTATTTGGGAAATTCAGCCCTATTTTGGACATGGCCTTTCTACTCTCTGCCTAGGTATTCGAGGAGATTGGTTATCTGGAGTTCCACTTCAAAATAAACCACAATTCCCAATTATATGTATTGGGGCAGGAAAGAGAAGAATAAGGCGGGGGATATGAGACAAATCACCTTCACTTAATTATGTCCCCTCTCTCTTTTGTGCGCACACACACAAACACACAGAGTGCACACCTTTTATATTCTAGGCTTTTCTTTTCTGAGATTTTCTTTGAGAGTTGTTTGCTGCTATCTGATTTCTCTGCTTCTTTTTTTCGGTAAGGCCCATAGAGGAGTTGACTCAGTGGCACCACTGGCTTGGTCTGGTTCATCCTTGTTCTCCTTGCAGCAAAGTCATCTTTTTCAAGATCAGGCAGTCGACATGCAACTTCATCTTCTGACTCTGAATCTTTGCTATGTTGGTAGGTCAGGAAAGGGTTTTCTTTGCGAAGGATAATATCGCGAACGGCTTCTTTCTCATCACTTAATTGCTTTTGACTGACAGAGCAAAGTTAAATGGAATTCCACATGTGATCAGATCAAAAAAATTTTTTTAAATCCCCATCTCCAGATGGCAACAATGTTGTTAGTAAAAGGCCTTCTCGATATCATTAGTTCAGATGACATCTGTTTATTATTTTAGTCCAGAGTTGCAGCATAGTTAGGGTGGGTTTTAAAACCTTGAATTTAGCCAGCTACTAGCAGTACTAAAAATTCATTTAATTTACAGGGCTTCATCAGTGTCAGAAAGGCAGGATCCTAAATGGCTCTGAAAGTGACAATCCAAATTCTTTTCATTAAATTTGGAAGAGAAGAAAGCTTTTTGTTGTTCTTTTTTCTTTCTTTGGCACATAGTAATGTACCCAATAGGTACTCAATTGGTTTTTGACTGACAGGGCAAAGATTTGAGCCACCAAGACTCTATCTGGTGGAAGGCTAATGAATGCAGCTATGTGACAGCACATCTGGAATGTGCACCAGACTGCAAAATGTAAGGAAGACCTTTCTGTAGAGCTGAGATGACCTGAAATATCTGGAAGTGTTTATGACTACTCAGAGTGGACCCAAGATGTAGCAGATGATCCTGCCTTGCACCTTCCTTCCATCTTCTACTCTCTTGCCTCTCCACCTTCCACCTCTTCTTCTCTGTCATATGCTAGATATCAAGTAAATTGTGGTAAGACATTCCGGCACAATGGCTTAAAGATAATTACTTGGGGCTATTTTCATTTTCAAAGAGCTCTTGAAGTCCTCAAACTTTAAGATCCTAGAGGAATGCAGTTTAATGGTAAAATACCAGTGCTTTTTCACTTTGTTTTGTTTTTTGTTTTTGTTGGTAATGGGTGGGGTGGGAACACAGTTGATTGCGTCTATCTGGTATTCATACAGACTCCTCTTCCCTTCCTCATAAGAACAGGCTTGATTCTAAGTAATTATAAAATATTAAAACTTTCAAAAAATCTTTTATCTTCTCAGTTCATAAAGTCGGTAAGTAAATAAAATACCTTGACTTCTAAAGAAACTTCACCTACTTTGTATCCAATTTCTGAGTGAGGATTCAGAGTAAATTCTTCATCCTCAAAGGACAATTCATCTCAGGAATAAAGACAATTCATCTCAGGAATTAGCCTGGCTAACAGTAAAATGAGTAAGGACTCTCCGTTCTCTGGTCACCCAGGTGGTCCACTGTCTACTGTTCTGCCCACACTGCTCCAGAGGAGTCATCACCTTAACACCATAGCAGGCCCTGACCCTGTCTGACTTTTGGAATATCAAATCATCATTAGTTCATGCCCAGAAAACTCCTCACTGCTGACCACTGTTCTCAATAAAATTTTAAAACACATTATTTGGAGGTGGTTGGTGGTACTTTGCTCCCTGAATAAATTTATTTCTTAAAATATGAAATTTTTAAGAAATGACTTTTGTGTTGCACATCTGACTCTCAATGTCCTACCTGGCAACTCCCGGACTGTGCTTATGCTCCTCTCTGCCTCCTTAGCCAATGTGTCCAGCAAGTATCAACTGGACAGGAAAGGTCAGGGGGAAATGATAGGCCAATGAATTAATCTCCTCAAAAAGCACACTGATGCAGATAAAGAAGGTGGCTAATGGTTACTGATGCATACTATGTGCTAGAATTTTTTCTGTGTTAATTCATCAAACTCTAATACTAACCCTGCAATGTTAATGGTATTAGCACCTTCATTTTACAGAGTGGAAACTCAGATTAAGAAATTTCTTAGGTTAAGAAATTTGCCCAAGGTCAAAGCGCCAGTGCTTAAGATAAAATTTAAACCCAGCAGTCTGGCTCCAGAGGTCCTGTTCTTAACCACTGCGCTATTCATTAAACAAAAGACCAGGTCAAGAACCATATTGAAAGCAGAGAATCATACAAAAAATAAGGCATTATCATTACTATAGAAGTAGAAGAAAGAGAAGTATTTTGGTTACTAAATAAAAGGATCCTGTGAGTTGTACTTAGAATGGAGCTGAGATTTGCATTGCTGGTTACAGAGAGCAATGTTCTGCCAGGATTAACGACAGCAGAATGCTAACTAGACATATCTTACAATGCTTGCACAGCACTTTACAGTATACAAAGCCCTTTCACACTCATTATCTCATCTCAGCTGTTCCAACTCCAATTCCACTATGGGAGTAGACCCCTAGTTTGAATCCCTTAATTCCAAGAGTGGCATTCTTTCTATTTTATGACCAGGGGTCCTGGGTTTCAATCTCCCCTAACTCAGGCAGCATTCTGTGAAATAAAACGTGTGCATTTATGCAAATGCCCATGCCAATTTGTGATGCCAATTTGAGCAGAGAGAATCTGGTGCCTTATGTGTCAAGTGATCTCAATTTAGATATGTGGACTTTAAAAAGGCGGGGGTGGGGTGAAGAAAACTTTCCGTATCATTGGCCACTTAAAGCCACTCTCTGCTCACTTGAAAAACCGGTCACAATGACTGATTTTCTGCTAACTGTTTGAATCCTATAAATTCAGAGCTTCAAGGCAGACTCAGAGAAAGAAAAAAAAAAAAAAATAACAAATTCTGAGCTGGCATTGTTGGCCATAAAGTAATAAATCACACATATAACGCAGATATGCAGGATTGTGCTCACAGGTGTCTAGTTACCAAAGTATTTAAATGATTTTTTTATAAGATGCTTTTCTTTTTTCCTTGAAGGACCCTAGGAGCAGTCTATTATGAAGCTTCAATACAATCTACTTTATTTTTCAATAATTACATCTCTCTGAGCAGTTAGTGCCTTCCAGATATAGTAACTTTCATGACAACCCTGCAAGATAGGAATTTTGATGCTCACTTTGCAGAGGTGGATGTTGAGGTTTCTGATTTTAGTCATCTGAACTTAAGTAAATTAAATAAATTTAAGGGGGCAGACCCAGGCTCTCTCGCTTGATATTCATGGGGTGGTTTGGCACTTTTATTTTTTCCAAGTCATTCATAGATGAGTTGCTTTGAGAAGAAGGGGTTGCTCTCTGAGCACAGTTTGATGCTTCACTTAGAAGGAATCAGTCCAATGTGAAACGAGAAATGCCAGGCCCTGCCTCCAACCTGGCAACCCTGTCCAGCTTCATCTAAAACATGTAAGGCTATCTTTGTAGCAGAGATTATTGGCTCAAAGCAGGTGAGGGGGAAGAAAAAAACTCCTGTCTCAATGTTTCTAAGGCTTATATATTTCAAAGTGAATGAGATAACTAAGAAGAGCTGGCATTTTCTTTCGCCTCCTTTTACTTGGCAACACACAAGCAACCAGCTCAGATTGGCAGTCAGTTTGTTCTATTGAAAGAAACTGGGCTCTCCAGAAAAGCCTGTTAGGCCTCCTGGGAATGTCATGGGCAACACCAGAAACATCCTTGTTTCACTCAGTGTCCAAACAGGGCAGCTACATCCAGAATCACAAAAGTTCGTGCAAGTTATCTGTCTGCCTGGTCCCTGATCCCCAAGGATCTGTTCAGCAACAGCTAGTGACACAGGCATCTGGTAAGGAGGGATGTAGAGAAATACATGTCTGGCACTTAGCTGCATCTGCTCTTCCTCTAAAAATTTCTAAAATGTCTATTGTTCCTCAGAGGTATTTTTCCCCACTCTGTAATTAATTACTATGTGGCTGAGAAGATCCACAGACTAGCAGAAAATACTGAGTACTGAAACATATGAAAACAATTAGAAAAGAAGTACAATCATGTGAAACCTATAATTCAGTTTTAAAAAAAAGTTTACTTCTCCAATGGGAAACAACAATTCAGAGAAACTCAGTATTCTACAGTATTTTAATTCAGGGGAAGTGAATTTTGATTCTTATTTTATCCTCTTAAAAACAGAAATCTTGGCTTCTTTGGCAGAGTCTCATATTTGAGGTATTTAAGATAACTTAATCACAAACTAAAATAGAACAAAAAGTAGGTTCTATGCTTTTTACTTCGATGGCAACTCTAATAAATATTAAACTCCACACATTTATTAAGAAGTCCTAGTTTCTGTCCCTTGATGCTAAGATACCTCCTAATATATTGTTTGGCAGGAAGCTTGGGACGTCTAGGCTTCTAAATTCGTGTGAAAATAAAACAACATGCACCTTTGCTCCTTTTTTATATATTGCATTAAAAATAATACAAGGAGGTGTTTGAGAATACTTGGGAAAGAATGACATCAACAACAAAAACAGTCTAAAAAGTAAAGCCTTGTTCTTCATCTACAAGCCTCCTGCCCTCACCTATGCCTCCACACTCTCACCCATCTCTGCAAACACACACTTTCCCAGCTAAGAAATGGGAGAGAAAAGTTTTTTGGACATCTTATCGGGTCCAAAGATGTGGTGGCTAGAATTCATATGGATGGCAAAGACAGGAGACCGAGGTCACAATGTTTGAAGAGACATCAGCATATTTAAATATTTTATATTTTTATTTTTTAGACACTAAGAACCTTTTTATTCTTCATGATATTCTTTTCATTCCAGTTAAGCTACTTCCTGCCACATTAAAAGCAGGATCCCAAATGTGGATAAACTTAGAATGACTCTCAACTCTGTTATGGGCTGCAAAAAGTAAGTGACAAAGACACAAACATGCCAGGCTTGCGGCACAGTCTGTAAAAAACCTTGATGAGAGAGCTAGCAGCTGAAAAATTTGTTTAACAAATGAATTCTGGGTGTTTGGAACATCTGTGTCATACTACTATTGGGGACATTCTCTGGGAATATGCATAATTTTCCTGAACCCAATTTTAAATGTTAAGTCAGAAGATCCAGGGAGTGATGACATTATCTGACCTGAAAATTTCTGTGTAATAGAGCTAAGTTAAACAAAATACGTAAAAATTAAGCCAGATAACAAGAAACATGGACAGAAGCAAAAATTACCACATAAATATAATATTCATCAGTCAGAATTACATTTGTAAACTAACCACTATTCTAGGTTTATATACAGAATACGAATTGTGATAAAAGGTTTCAATGTTTTATTAGAAATCTCCCAGTTACTGAAGTGGCAGAATACACTGATAAAATTTCCAGCCTTTGCTCAAACACTTGTTCCCTATATCACCAAGATTCTTGGGTGTGCTGAGTTAGCTTAATGTAGCTCCCCACTCATCTCCCCTTGCTCTTTTGTATACTCTAAAGATGATACAGAGGTTCCTCAAAAAATTAAAAAATAGAACTACCATATGATCCCATAATCCCACTTTTGGGTATTTATCCAAAAGAACCGAAATCAGGATCCAAAGAGGTATTAGCATTCCCATGTTCATTGCAACACTATTCTGATACGAGTAGATGCTCAAATTGGAGAAAAAAATATATGTGTCTGACAAGCTTTCTGAGCCCAAATTTGAAGAATATCTGGATTTGTTTTTGTTTTTAAGATTCTACTACATTACTCTTCATCATTTTAGAAACCGGGAGAGATCCTTTTAACACAAGTATGACTCTATGTTGGAGTTTTCTGGAAGCATATACATGTTTAGGATAGACATACTTATCTGGGGTATACCGCAGACAGAAAAGAAGTATATCCTTGGTTTTAAAAATCAATACAAAGCTACTCTAGGATTAAATCCAAAGAAGTCAATGCTGGAACTTTCAGTTAAGACCTAGACCACAGCAGTAAGTGGATAGGGAATTGTACAGAGACATGGAAAATGTTCCGTTAAATATGTGGAAGGCCGAAGAGGTTCTGTGGTCAGAACATCTAAAACTGGCCAGCAGGTCAGCAATAACCAGCTCTGAGACCGGCAAGTCACTTACTATCACTGATCCTCAGTTTACTCTTCTTGAAAACTGGTATGTCACCTATCTCTTAGGATTAAATGGAATAGCAAGTGGCAAAGGAATTTCAATTGTCAAATTGTTATCGATTTTAATTTGTCAAATAAATTTTGGTTTCACTATTTGTTATGATCTTTGTGGTTACTATGTGAGAAACATTCAACAGCTCAAAACACTAAATAAAACTGTAGACCTACAGTTTTCTGTGACCATCTCACATGTAATATGAAGCCATAAGGACCTATACTAGTGCCTTTGTTACAATTAAGAGAAATAATTACTCCATTCTTTGTTTTTGAATCAACATGCTTTAGAAAAAGGAATCAAATAAACCCAGTCTTTCTTACTATTCCCTTGGGACAAAGGAAGTAAGTGGATTTTTGTAAGCCAGCCACTCTCTAAAGTGAGTACTCCTCATTTCAAAGGAACTATTTTCCAGTGATGTATAAAGTAAGATAAGAGCCATTTAGGAGTAGAGTAAGAATTAACAGTCCATAACCATTGAAAACTAAAATGTTATTGCCAGGTAAATTCTACAGCCCACAGATGACTGACCAGGATACTTGACAAGGACAAGGTCTAATCAAGCAGCAAGAAACTCACTCTTCACCTCCATTTAAAATAACCAACTACTTAAGCAACGACATGCCCCAGGACAGAGACTATTAGCTATTTCTACTTGCTCCAAGTAGGGAATAGTGATGCAACGGAAAAGCAGGAAGTGGGAAAACAAGATGTAAACTCCAACACCCCAGACAGATTCCAAACCCCAGGCATGCACGAAGCCAGCCAGGTCAGCCCTCAGCCTGCTGAGCTGACCTGGCAAAGCGCTGTGCTGCTGGCATGACCTTGATTCCAGCTTGCTCTAGCCTCCTGCGCTTCTGGATTTCAGCAGCGTCTTTTTCTTCGAACTTGGGCACTTGTGCCACCACAGCGCCCTCTGGAGGAGGCTGTTCCTTACCACTGCAGATGGGTAATTCCAACCCACCATCAGAAGGCTTCCCACCAGGATCCATTTGGCCGACTGGGTCATCTTCACAAGGAGACCCCACTTCACTTCCCTCTTCCTCTATTGTTTCAGGATTGCTAGTGAGTTGAACAATATGGTTTACCAAACTAACAGACTAGGCTGGGGAGCAGACCACATGCTATCTCCTAGTCATTCTGATATTACTTTCTGATATTACTTAAAAAAAAAAAAAAAAAAAAGTCATAGCATGCAATATAATCCTGCTAATGAGAAGAAAATTAAATGTAACCATTTGTTAATTAATACAATGCATCATAATCTCAACACTGATTAAGAGCTATTTCAAATTGATATTGAAAGGCAAAAACCTTTTCTGCTGGAAAGGTAAAATTCATGTTTCGTTCAATAATGAAAACTTTTAATAAAACTCTTGTTCAATGGACAGTCATAGATAATAAAGGTAGACTATTAGAAATAACCATGCAATGATCAGGGTGGTTTTGCTGAAAGTATTAGACTGCACTGTAAGTTTCTTTTATTGGACTATAAGGTTCTTGAAGGCAGGGACTCTATCTTATTTACTAATGGGTGCCCAATGTCTAAAAGGCAGATCCTAGCCTGTAGTAGATGCTCAATAAATTATCACTACATGAATAAATACAAAAACATAATCAGAGATTAGAGAAAACACTGATTGTTTCTTTAAAGAGATTAGTAGTCCAGCGCATCTTGCATTTATTAAGAGTTTCTACACGTGTTTCTGAAGCATGGCCCATGCATCCCTTACATACTTGAGCTTGTATCCAGATAAGTATGCATCTCAATAAAAAAAAGTATTTTCGCATAAAGATAAGTCTTTCTGCACCTAAGATAAGAGAAGTGGAGTCAGGCAGTCTCCACAGAAGAACATGGATGACAGATGTGTCCTCGATGTTCTGCCGATAGTACCTGTTTCAAAAATCTGCTCATTAGACGAGTATTTGTTGAATACCTACTATGTGCCAGGCACTGTTCTAGGTGACTTCGTGATGCTTAAATTCTACAACAATATCTCTCCAAAGGTCTATTCTGCCACCTCCATTTGTAATCTTGCATCCAAGTTCTGAAAGAAGTATTTGAGCTCATTTGTGTCCAGAAGCTATAGGTCTCCTATACCACCCATGTGCAAACCAGGATGGGAATAGCATAGTTCAAGACTTACCTGAAGGGCCTCTCCCCACCCAGGGGGGAGGTGGCAGTGCTCCAGCTCTTTCGATATTCCTCTCGCTCTACTTTCTTCTTTCTCAGAGGAGCAGGGACATAAGCTGTCTGATTGCTTTTGTTGGGGAGGTACTGGTTAAAAGGCACTGCTGATTTCGGCTCACCATGGGAAGTCCGCCTGGCAGACATGTCATCTTTCTTCACATCTGGCAGCTTCCGATGTGGCAAGTCAGATTCAGAGTCACTTCCTCTCCCTAGGGAAGAGAGGATGGGTGCTGAGAATCCTGTTAGGCTAGCAGGAAAGTTCCCAATGGCAAGTATACAGCGTTAGGGATGTGGTCAAATCTGTGGGTTCCGGGGATTCTTCAAATTATTCGCTTAACGAATCTAAACTATCACTTTAAATTAGTCTACTCTGTAAAAAGCTCTCAACTCTAATCAGAAAAAAAAGTCAAATAAAAAAAAAATAGAGGTAAGCCTAACTGTATCTGAGAATTAAAATTAGCGATATATTTTCAATAGTACTATATGCCTACTCAGATTCTGCACCTCTCAAAAGAAAAAAAAAAGTAGCCAATGGAGTTTTTACTGAGCACCTATTGTTCAATGTCTTACACTGTGCTAGATATTCTGACAAATAAAAATTATAAAGGATTTTATCTTTGAGGTACCTTTAACCAACCCATGAAACACCTGGAGAATATTAGTTATAACTAAGAAGCACAAAGATGTAGGAACTATAGGAATTCAGAAAAGTGGCTGATTTGGATTATAATTAAGGGTTTGCCTTCCGGGAAATGGTTTGAGCTATAATAAATGCATATTCCTCTATATCAGAGCCCTTCCTGGTACCCACTGCTGAAAGCAATCTTTTTTCCTGTGAACCTTATGGCCCGATGACCTATTCTTTTCTTTTGGCATGTTTTACTTTCGATCTCGTATTTTGAGAACAAGGGGTGTACGTCATCCACAGGACTTATCACAGTGTCTTTGCACACAGTGGGCATCCTCAACTTGTTTGATGAATAAATGTATTGGTTTGGTTTACAGAGTGTTTTAGATAATGCAATAGAATTCAATGTTGCCAACATCAGTCTTGAGAAAGCCCCAATAATTAATTATATTGTATCCTTGTTTCCTAAGTTCATATGACTAAATTTCTAAGATCTATAGAGTCAAGCCGTCATTAAAACAAACTACTCTTTATAGGTAACCCCCATTTTAATACCGGTTTGAAACTCTTAAGCAATGAGAGTATTATGAGGCAATTCAACTCCTAATAGAAAATTGCCTATTTACAGTTGCGAAAAGAGTCTTAAACTGAGTCAAGATGAGAGATGTGGCGGCCTAACAGAGTGAGTCGTGCATGTATAGAGTGTTAAGTCAGGTCCACTTCATGCTGAGTTCTGCTGCTCAGTAGCTATGAGACTCTGCATTTGTTACTTCATCACTTTAAGCCTCAGTTTTCCAATCTGTTGAGTGAAGATTATAAAAACATCTACTTCATAGGACTGTTGGGAGGATCAGATACATGGAAAACTGTTGGTACAGTATTCAGCCCACAGTAAGTGCTTAATAAATGGTGACTACTCTTTATGTCATAATAGTTCTGGATTTGTCAGAAAAGAGCTTTGGGATTCTAGGCTTATCTCTAACACACTTGACTGTCTTTTTCTATAAAATAGGAAAGAAATGATTTGCCCTGGAGATGAAATGATTTAGTAGCCTTAAAAGACTGCAAAAGTTAAAAGCATTGACCATAAACAAGTTGTTCATTGTTGAAGATAAAATATTCAGTTTATGAATTATTCATGCCACTTGCTTTCAGTCTTTCTCTGAAGATTTGACCATTTCATTACTTGTTAGTTTTTAATTTGTAACTTAGCTTCTTTTGTATCCCAAGTCTTTTATCAAGTATTGTATATCTGTCTCAGTGTCATAATAAAATGTCTAGAGCTCCGTGGATTGCTTTATAAACAGACACTAATACTACCTTACCTTGCCAAACTCTTAGATTTGTTTCCCTATTCAATATTATCCCCATTCTAAAGAAGGGGAAACAGAGACTCAGAGAGGCCAAGCGAGCCCTTCCTCCATGGCTAGTTAGGCACAGTTAGGGATTCTAATTTCTGTTCTTCAGACTCCCAGCCCAGAGTTCTTTCCTCTGGGACACATTCTTCTTGGAAAAATGTCCAAATGCTTAAAGTATCTGAACTAGGGAAAGCACTGCATTTTGTTGAATAAATGAATGAAAGACAATGATTCTTCAGTCAACTACGAAGGTTTAATAATGGATTAGAATTGTCTCAATTCTAAAATCCTATAATCTATGAACATTATTTCTGTACAATATCTAAAATAAATACATTATCTACAATATACGGAATGAAAGTCAAAACAGGTTGTTTAACACATAAAGATATCACCCTTTTTATTTATTTAAAAAAGTTATAAAAACTTTATCAAAGTCCTATCCTTCCTTTCTACAGGGCTCCATTTCTTTCCCTTGCAGCGAATAGGGGGTCTTTCTTTGTTTTACACATCTTTTCCATACACACCCAAACCCTCTGCTTTTTAATATTCCTCTAGTACTTTAACTTCTCTCATTCCTTATTTCTCTCCCTGAACTCATCTTTTATACAAAAGATAAGAGTATTCATTTAACAAAATACAATATATTTATAAAATATGTTCTTAATTTTAAAAGTACCTAAGTGGAAGTTTTTGTATTTCCTCTTCGATGAAATGAAGGCCTCAGAAGGAATGATGATGAAGGTAAGGGAGAAACTGACACCTAGCTAAGCCACACAGATTGGCTGTTTCGATCCTAGGAACCCACAGCATCTCTTCCAGGTAGCTCTGTGTCCAACCCATAGAACATGACACCTCTAATGAGTGTGGCTCTTGACTGTTCCTATTGAATGGGTGAGTGGGCCTCAATAACAATAAAACAAAGGCTCTTCAAATTGACCCAATATAGTGTTGGAGGATTTTATGGTTAAGACATTCTCTAATTGATTTTGAGTCCTAGGAAATAAATTTTCAAGACTCAAATAGAAAATTCTTCTAAATTTGAAAGTGTTTATTAGGACTAGCAATATTCTTGATTAGCATCATTTAAAAATATACCATAAATTTTAAGGAAATACAACATCTATTTGAATAAAATTATACTAAATTTTTTTAGGCAGATAAAAAATGTGTTGATTTTCTTTAAAACCCTCATTAAGTCTTGATTAGTTTACAAGAACATAAGCCTGAAGGTATCAGGCTGATTGGTGAAGTTTGTGTGTAAGATGTTTTTCATGGATGCTATTTTGTGAAGCTCAATTTCATGTTATTCTTTAGATGGAAAAAAACATTTATAAAATGTTTTTAAGACTCTAGCTTATCAATCTTAATTGCTGCAAACAAAATCATGCCTCTGCACAACTACAATATTAGTAACCAACATCTCAAATCCCTTCAAGATGCGGCTCATTACAAACTCTGAACCCCTGGAAGCTGGCGACAGACTAAATAAAGGATTTATGTTACCACTTATAAAAAGCCAAGATGAGGAAAATCACAATTTTTAAAATAACAATCAGAATAATATGGATAAAATAGTTTACAGGTTTGTTAAAGTAAATCTACCTTCTAGTTAGGTTAAAGCTCAATTAGATCATGCACTTGGTATTATAACTTCTAAAACTGTGGGTGGTACTAAAAGGGCATATAAAATTTTAGAAATGTTTTTCAAGCCACTCACAATGCACCATGGAATTCTTTAGGAGTCAGACTATGTGGCCCTGAGGCTAATCTATTTGTTGGAAAGTTTAAGTGCTAAACAAAAGCAGTAGTTCAGACGTTCTAGAATTTAAAAAAATCTATTAGGCAAATAAAGCAGTGTAGATAAATTAACCTTAAAAATATAAGTTTTGGACTCATAGTTCTTGAGGCCAATATTGTTACACCACTTATTGACAGTGATTTTTGTCATTTACCAATGTTAGGAGGAAAACTTAACCTCCTTAAGGTTCATCTGTAAAATATGAATAAGGAGCATCACACAGCCCTGTGAGAGGACTAAGTGAGACTCTATGTGAGTAGCTCATACTCTGTGCCGAGGACTAAATGAGATACTAGGAGTCGAGTAATTAGCTCAGGATCTGGACATGTAAAGTATCCACATATTTAGTAACATAGAATTTTATAGCTGAGAAGAATCTTTTGGCTATATAAGATAATATTTATCTCGGAGAGTAGGCTTAAGTCTCTAGACTTAATGTTAGCATCAAGAGATACATTTAAAAGAATACAAACAAAAAATTCCCCACCAGCATTAGTGTCTTTCTGCAAGTTTATACATGCAGAACCAGGCCATCTTCCCTTCCTAAAAGTAGAAAGGTACAAGATACCAAGGTAAACAGCTTCTGGAGAATATGCATTAAATTTATATCAGGTTGCATGTCCATATATTTTTGTAAAGAAAAATGATCATTCCTTACAGGTGATATAAAATCCATGGGATTTAAATCAAATCCAGACTCAGAACAGGCAATCTGGGTTGTGTACTGCACATTAACAGCCACCCACATCATGGTCAGGTATCACATGAGTCAAACAGATTGCCAAAACCGTGCCAATTAAGTTTCGCAAACCTAGGCTTCAGAATTTTCCTACTTAGGTGTCGTGTGTCGTGTGTTTCCAGTTTGCTGGAAGTTGATCCATTTTCACTTACATAGTGTGGTACTCACTTAAACATTTCCCTTCCTCAGACCGGAGTATATAAAACTTCGGCACGCTTTATGAGCTAATGGTCTGCACAGTGTCTTGACTCACTGAGACCAAGAAAGGAATGATGTCACACATTTTCCAACAAAAGATATGCTTACTGAGGCAATGTTCAAACAAACTGTTGGCAAAGCCAACCAAAATTCTAAGGACAATGAAAAACAACATTAGAAGACTTTTCTTCTACCAGTTTAGAGTTATTAGGTTCCGCCTTCCCAGGGCCAATCCCTCCAGCGGTCACAAGGCAGCCCTTGTTAATGTTTAATTCCGAGATGTGCAGTTTACTAAGGTTCCAACCTACCATCGCTGCTTCCCCTGAGCACTACATCTGGCGAAGGTGTCTGCCGGGAACGGGAGCCAAAGGAATCCAGGCTGTCGAAGGAGTCATCTCTGCCGTGTCGAGGGGGAGAAAGAGAGTCGCTGCGCTCAGAATCCCAGCAGTCAATGTAGCCACTGTCTCGGATGCTACGTTTAGGGCTCTCAATGTCATCAGTCTCCTATCCAAACATAAAACGAAAGGATTACAGACATTACAGCAACAGATGTTGAACCTACAATATCAGGAAAATAAGTCTCCAGTGGTCTCCAAAAATTTCCTATATCTAGCATCAGTATGGACAGGTTATGACAACCAGCTATCGAATCAATTATCATCTATAAGCCAACATTTCATTCTTCAACCCTTCCCTGCTGCAACTTTCCCAATGAGAAAATTACACATATTTAAAAAAAAAAAAACAAAACAAAGAAAACAAACCAGTAACTCTTACTTGACAATGTTAAAAAAAAAAAAAAGAAATCAAAGGAATTAAGAATAAAATATCATCAAGTTTGGATTTACAAGAATACAATGACAGATGAGAACAAAAACAAAAACTAAAACTTTAAACCTTGACCCGTCTTTCGGAATCCATAACTGCATATCTGTTCTGGGATGGAGCCCCTAGTTTAGCGGTGCAACTGCTCCTGTTTATGAGATCTGGCAAATGCATACAGCATTTGTTTTTGCAACAAAATCAAATCCACAAAATCCTGGAGCAGCATGCTTCCATCTCCTGCTACCTTGAAGGGAAATTCCTGCTCTGAAAGGGAGCTGTCTTTCTGAGGCAAAAAGTTAAAAAAAAAAAAAAAAGAAATGAAAAATATGCAAAATGCTTTTCCTGATGCCTCAGAAGAATCCAAGCATGCTTTAGCTCTCGGCCAGCTCTTGGCGCTGGGGGAGCTGAAAGCACTTGTGGCTGACCCACATGTTCAGAGCAGTGAGAACAATGGCTGTCTTTGACAGCCCGTGATTATAAATTCTTTCCAGCGCAAGCAGCACATACTAAAACACTGAAACTCCAGCAGGAGAAAGGTCAGTCAAAGCCATCCTCACCCTCATATTATAATAAAAGCCTTGTTCCTGCCAGTGTCTTAGCATTAATTACAATAAGTCCAGGCTGATGAAAACAAAAATAACTCCAGTCACTCAAAGATAAACCTCAATTTAATCTCCCCCAGACTGTCGCTTGAATTCGGGGCTGTGGATGACATTGGCAGAGGGGCATGTTCTCATCTGCAAAGACTGGAATGTCACACTGTGGATTTCCTGGGAAGCTCAGGAAAGTCCCCATTCACATTCCAATATGGAAAGAAAATAATAAATATTCTCTATGTTTAAGATTTTGGAAACTGTCTATACTGGCTAATATGCCCACTGTAGCCAAAGCCTTGGTAGGAAGCACCTTTGCTGCCTGCTTCTATCAATTATAACCAGATCCTCTGACATAATCCCCGCGGAGACACTTTGAGGGGATGCAGTGGCTGGAATTTACAAGGCACATGCAGGTTTTGCATCAGGAGAAGGGAGTTGGAGAGAGGAGATGGGCAAGGTTGAGAGGAGCACCCTGTGATCTCCACACTGAGGACTCGATTAGTGTCCCTGAAGAACAGGCTATCAAGTGGCCTGGGTGAGTACAGCCAACATGACTCTCAGGAGGAAGGCAGAAATTCCAGTTATGGAAATTAAGATAATTTACTTGTAGGTCAGAAGTTAAACAGGACTTGAACAAAAGCCACGCCTGACTAGCTAGAAATGGAAAAACTCATGACTAACAGAAAAGTATAGATCTAAACTGGATATGGTTTCATATTTAATTTCTTTGGAAAGGCAAGTAATTATCTTGGATTATTTATCCACTGAGAATAGGCCAAATGCTTAAAAATAAAGGTCACTTTTATTGAATACTTACTATTATGTCTGAGACTATGCTTGATGCTCTTTATACATTATATTATTTAATCCTCACACACCCTAACTCCAATGATGTAATTAGTATTGTCCTTATTTTACAGAAAAAAAAAAAAAAAATAAGACTCAGAGAGGATAAGTAACCTAAGTAAGCAGCAAAGCTGTGATTCCAACACAGGCCTCTGTCTCCAAATCCATACGTAAAACCTAACGTTGATCAGCTTTGGTGTATTTACAACTGCCGTCACCGGCATCATCGCCTCTTTCGATTGCTGGCCACTGCCTCTTAACTTGGTGGATGATGCTAACTTACATAATGTCCCTTTGCTAAATGCTCTTTATGCCTAGAATACCAAACTATAAATATTGGAAAAGAGAGGTAGTTTAGAGTAGGTTAAGAGCATGTCTTGGAAGTTGGACTGACTGGGTTTAAATCCTGGCTCCACCCCTTGTCAGCTGTATGATATTAGCTAAGTTATTTTACCTTACCCAATCTCAGTTTTTTTTCATCTGTAAAACAGAGCTAATAATTATATCTATTTCACAAGATTGCCGGGAGAGTTAAGTGTTACTACATGGGAAGCTTTCAGAAAAATGCCTGACCTATATAGTAAGCGCTCAAAAAGTGTTAGCTATGGTTATTATTACTATGTATTTATTTGGGTATGTAAATATCAATATGTAAATCATACAAAATTTATATATGTAATTAAGGACACAACCTTATATACACACTGATACTCTTCTATCCATTTTTCCATTTACATCTCATATCTAGATGCCTGGGGCCCAATTTCCTAATAGGGAGGGCAGACACTCAGAGAGTTGAGCCACTGGTCACATCGAGAAATGACACAATTTTACAAGCTGGTTGGTGCGCATTACAAAACTGGATTTTCAAGAATATAATATCAGAAAGACTCTCCCAAAGACCCAAATGTTTTCCCCAGCCCTACTCTACAACACCATAGGAGAACAGAAAGGAAGAAAGAGAAAGTATGCTTCTTGGACTTCAGCTGCTGTCTCATAGCTAGTTTTGAGAAAGAAAAACAGAAAGTCCATTCTGTTCATGACTATGTAGAAAGCCAAGAATAAACCCTGGATCAAGTGAGAGCTGGATGCTGAATGGCACGGCCAGTTTGAAAACTAAAAGCCAGGCCACCCGTGGCCATCCTTGGCCAAGCTGGTCCCTGGGAACCTTGGAGTGAAGCAGGAAGCTGCTTCAGCCAGGTATAAAGATGGATAGAGAATTGTATTGGACTCCATCAAGTCACCTAAAGTTAAAGTTTTGGAGGAAAGTAGAAAATATAAACCAACACAAAGGCTAGCACTGCCTAAATTCTCCTTTACTTAGTGTCTAGTTATGTCATCCATGTTTTTCACCCAGGAACCCAGCAGCATTCTGTCTTCTATAGCGAGCACTCCAGGGAAGGGAAAAAAGACTCAAATCTGTCTGCTGTGCTAATTGCTAGTTGTTCCAGTAAAAGTGTGTTAATGAATGGGGTGAGAACAACCAGCTCATCCATGCAACATTTCTGAATTATTTCACTCATCTGTCCTCTTCTCATTCCCTTTTGTCAGAGATAATGAGAACCAGCAAGGATTGGTGGATGACTTATGGTATCTGAGAAACTCCAGATGTCTCTGTTTTACCACTCAACATTTTCTGCTTCCTTTGTGATTTATAAGGTGGCTAAATCTTATTCTGGAGGGTTTGGGGGTTCTACTTTTCAAGCCTAATGACTCATGTCCACCTACCACACTCTGGCTAGGGAAGCTATTTGTTCCACAGATATTTACTGACCATCTTCTATGTGCCAGGCACTGTCCTAGTGCCGGCGACACAACATTCTGCAAAAATGATAAATACCCTGTCCTCATGGGCCTTATATTCTAGTAAGGAAGATAAAATATAAACAGAAAAACAAATAAAGAAATTCAAAGTTAGGTGGTAAATATCACTGAAAAGTAAGGCTGGTTAAGGGAAGAGAATTTGATGGCAGCTGCTATTTGGGCAGAGGTCTGTGCTTGTCCATCACACTCCCCGCTCTTTACTCCCTCGTTCTAGTTAACACTCCTCACCTCCTGAACTGGTAGTGGCTTAGGCCAATCATGATACCCCTTGTCCCTGGTCACAGTGGCTAGTTCAGTGATAGGACTCATACTGGGCCAGAGGACACCCCTAGGAGCTTTACAGCTGGGACAGGGGGGAGAATTCCCTTGCCTTTGTAATCCTGGGGATGCTATTGGCCATGTTCCCTGATGTGAGGGAATGTTAGCCTATTGGAGGAGAGAATGAATTCAAGGAGAGAAAGACATAAAGAGGAAGAATCTAGACTGTTGACTTTGCAATTCCAGTCTCTGAGATCTCTAGAGCCATGCCTGTCCCCATGGTTCTCCATTCAATCTCAGTGTACTCATAATAATTCCCCTTTGTTCAGTTTCAGTGTTCCCTCCTTTGGAAGACCTCCTCTGACATACCCAGGTTCAGTGAAAGGCCACTGTCACTATGTTTTCAGAGGCCTTTTTTGAATATAGCAATAACAACCTCCTATGAATATCCACTACATGCCAGACACTTATGCTAAGGGCTGTACATGTGCTACTTGTATTATGGAACTTAACTTGCACCACGGTTAATAATTTTTATGCATATTTCTCCCACTAGAAAAATGAATATAAAAATTTCTGGCCAGTCTCTTCTGTGAAAGGAAAAATGTTAATTTCAAATTTATTTCTGTCTGTATACGTGCAGAAGAAATGACTGTAGTTCTGCAATACCTGGTCTCCATTTCTTTTCCAGTGAAAATACCCACAATTTTTTGCTGAAATAAAATCTGTTTTCCCCAAGCCTTTCCTTGCAGCTAGGTATGGATATGTGACTAAGTTTATTAGGTCAGTAAGATGAGAGCAGAGGTGTAGTGTGTGACTTCCCAGAAGTGTATTTAAAGGGAAGGCATAGGCTCTTCTTCTCTTCATCCCTCCTTCCTCCTGACTCAGATGTGAACATGATGGCTGAAGCTTGTGCAGCCATCTTGGACCAGCAGGTGAGAAGCCATACATTGAGGATGGTGTAGCAAAAAGATAGAAGGAGCCTGGGTCCCTGATTATCGCCAGCCCACACCAGCTCTGCACTGCTCATGTCCAGACTTCACTTATGTGACTTTGAAATAAAATTCTATCTTACTGAAGCCACTGTTAGAGTTTTCTGCATTTCTTAGCGAAACCCAATCCTAACTGATAAAACAAAATAATATATATTCTAGATAAACTAATATTTCCAGGTTTTGGATAGACCTGTGAAGTTTAGGTCAATTATTCTCTATTTTATATAGAAATATGGGACAGTTGGCCAGATTAGTTTAGTTATGCTTTGTCCAGCGATACTAATTACTCTCCCATGGCCTGTGACATTACCCACATTCATTGAAAAAGCCAACAGCTATTCATAACAGGCCATTTCAAGGCAGTTGAAATAATCAACTGTCTCAATAGAAAGGAAAGCTGAGAGAGCTGAAGAAACCAACAGCTACCCAGAAGAGCTGGACTAGTGGTAAGAAATGTCAATAACAAGAATAAATCAGATTCCAAGAGAATCCAGCAGGAGAACTGTGAGGCCTAGCTTTGAAATATATAGTTTAAAAAAGCTGACCGATCTATCATTATTCAAGTCCAAATTTAATATAAAGAAGTTTAGATTTCACAAATACAGACTAGATCTGTACAAGATTTGTACTTTCTCTAACAATAGAGTTAGGTGAAAAATTAGAGGACAAGTAAGAGTTAAGACTAAGAAACAACGTGTTATATTTAATGGAGCAGTATGTTTATTTTATTTTTAAAAGAACTTAGCTTTAAAAACTTTGTTTATATGTATTATGTCCAATATGAAAGATTTGTCCATTAATAAATATGTGAGCCAGACTGGCTCAAGCAAAGGAGAAGAACTATGAGGGCTATTAGCTTTAATTTAAGGAAAGAAGAATAAATTAGTAGAAAGTTGGAACAAATTCTTACTTTCAATATTAAAAGAAAAAAACGTAAAGCATGGAATGTCTCTCAATGAGGTCTATTTAATGCATTTAGTTTGCATGTTAGAGAAAAAAGGAAGAACAAAGCCTTAATTGATTTGCGCCACAATATGGGCCTTATCCAAAACCTATGGGTGCCACTCATTATAAATGAGCCTTACCTATTCACTAAGGCTGGTTGGGTAGGGCTTCCCCCTGGTAATACTGTATCCTAGTACTTTGAATTAGTTAATTTGTATGGCTGAACCTTAAAAAGGAACACACAGGCATGCGCATGTGAAACATCCCACTGTTTCCTTCACAAATTCCTACCATAGGTCAGTCTTTCCCATAATCAAGTAAACAAATAAAGCTTTAAATATTGTGGAAAATGTTTTCCAAATTTCCAGTTCATTCAAATACAATGGCCATGAAATATCTGTCTTAGAAGAGAATGTGTCTAATTATCAGAGCCTGTCCAGGGCAGATGCCCAGACAAGAACTTGGCTGACGTTACCTCACCCACACCAAGGCCCTGACGGACAAGCAAAGTGACCTTTAGGATGAAAAAGCAGAGCAAGTCTTCATTTTTGTATAATGCTGTATTGTTTAATTCAGGCATTATACCACCTCCACCCCCACCACACCCCCCAGGAAAATAAGCACTTAGCTCTCTGGCATACAAGGCATATACTGACAAATTGAATTTGCTCTTTTGGATTAAAGTTGGACGAGCTCAGATCTCTCATCTGAGAGTATAACTTCAGGTAAGCATGGGATGCATGAGGCAAAGATGTCCTTTGTAAGAATGTCATTGGTAAGACAAGGGGTCATTTTCTTGCATGCATGGCATCTTTGGCCTCTGCAATTCCACCACACCAGCACAGGCGAAAGATGTCATGCACCTCAAAATGATCTTAAAAACAAGCAAATGTATTGCTTTCCCACCTTGTCTAAACCTCAAGGGATAAAGAAGAAAAGCTGAGTTACCTTTCTCATCTGAGCCAGCAAGCCTTCAAATTCCTTCAAGTTCAGCGTCGTTCCACTATAGGATGTACAGCTATTTGCTGCTTTTCCCAGCCAGTAAATGGTAACTAATACCTGTGAAACAAAACCATGTACAAGAGCGGGAGAATTCTCCCTCAAAAATTACTTTTAAACTAAGGAATCAATAATGCTCTACAACAGGAAAGTAGGAAGGCGAGAATGTGCAACATTAATTTACGAAAACCACTGTCCATGAGGTATCTATTAAATGTCAAATCATTTTAATAAGAACCCAATGCTGTATCAGTCAACACAAACATGATTCAGTTGTTAAAATTAGACTCCAGTTTTAGGAAGAGTTCATTTACAAGACAGCAAGAAGGAAAAATAAATCCTCTAAAATTATTTTTGTATAATGAAATCTTCAAATATTTAAAATTAGGAAGCATAATTTTTCAGAAAGTCTGGAGTCTTTACTCAGATGAGCAATGAACAGTTTGTCAATTCCTTGTGAGAGAGGTGCTTTTAAAGGCCTACAGTTTCTTTTTGGGGCACAGAGGTTCTG
This sequence comes from Pteropus alecto, assembly GCF_000325575.1. Classification (NCBI taxonomy): domain Eukaryota; kingdom Metazoa; phylum Chordata; class Mammalia; order Chiroptera; family Pteropodidae; genus Pteropus; species Pteropus alecto. The sequence continues at coordinate 1,784,966 of NW_006442508.1, read as the reverse complement.
CTAAGACCAATGGCAAAAATCCCAGAGGAATGATAAAGGTTAGCAAGTGGTTCCCAGCACAATATCAACACAATCTATCTAATTAAAGTCAGAGGAAAAAATTGTAACAACAAATATGATCTGCAGATACCTAACTTTGGGGTACAGGTAGATAGATTCCCATTAATCTGAGATGGGAAATATTTAGCTTGGACAAGTTTACTGCCAATTAAACTATCTTGGATGTTTATGAATGTCTATGACAATTCAATGGTCTGAAGCTACAAACCTAAGTTATTTTGTTTTGTCTTCCCAAAGAAACTGTCCACAAAAGCAAATAACACTTTACACAGATGTTCCCATAAAATCCATAGAAGTTGGCTGAAGACTGAGTCCTTAACACTGAATCATTGAGATCCGAAGCCTATGGAAAAGCTAAGACAATTATTACTTTATTTTCACATTCAGTCTTATTGCTTCAACCAGGCTGGGAAGTATTTATTGTACCTCCTTCCACTTGCTAGGCCAGAAAATGCTTTGGGCAATGTGATAGATGGGTTTAGATGGCAACAAGCCCAAAATACGGTTATGTGCCATCAATGCTATGATGTGATTCGGTTTTCTGCCTCTGTGAGAAAATTTTATTTCAGGTATCATTTGAAACTTCCAGAAAGTCTTTTTTTTTTAACTGATTGCTGTAAATTTCCAGAGAAGAGACGATTCCAAATGTCAGGATATTAACTAGGTATACAGGAGAATGGAAAACAGAAGCGTGTTGTATATGAGATAGGTTTTCTGATTTCTTTAAAATTGTACAATGAAAAATGGCATATAGCCTATTTTATAGTGAAAGAAAAAAATTAGAATGAGAATGTTAAGCAAATATAATAACACCCTGGAAATTATAAAGAAGGGGGGTGGGTTATAGCTAATTTTCTTATTTTATCTGCAGAAGGTCATTTCTTACATTCCTCAATTTAACCTTAAAAAAAAAAAAAACATGGGTTTAATATACTTACCTTTTCAAAATAAGATCTAACTCCAAAAAGTTAATTTTGGGAAGTACTAATAAAAACTCAAACGATTAATAGGAAAAAAAATACAAAAAGTACAGGCTTACAACAGTCAATACTATTCATATTATACTGATCTTTTCCTAAAACGACTTGCCCAACTGCTTAATATAATAATCCCATCTATGCATGTCAAGAAACTAATTCTAGTTTTGTGTTTAAGAAATTTAATCACACATAGCACAGGCTTTCTTTGTTTATTTCTGGATTGAGCACTTATCTAAATTAAAGAGAACCTCCACAAATCTACCATTTTTATATCTATTACAGTCATTAATTATTCTATCAGAGACACAAACGCTTGTTTCCTAAGGACTCTTGGTAGCAAGGCATTCAAGAGGTATCGAATGTATGAACTAAATTTTACACTTGAACCATCCAAATCAGAAGGACTAAGTTTGGAAAGTGAAGGTAAAACACTTACATTTTTCAGCTTCCTACTATAATCAAGGCTCCTAATTAAGGAAAAGGAAAAGAAATATAATCAGAACAGCAGTTTTTTCACTGTAATCTTCCCTTAAACACCTCTGAGATGTACTTGAAATTAACTAATATAACGAAATTGGGATTCAGTGATTATAGGTACTAAATAAAATTATTTAGAAAACGAGGTGAGCTTAAAGTTCCATAGTGCACCATGAAAAGATGAATGCTTTGTAACATCTGGAAAATCAAGAATTCCATTTAAACCCAGGACTGTTTACATTTGTATTCTCAAAGTTTAAGTGTTAAAGTAAAACTCTGACTTGATTATAGATCACTGTCAAATTGAAATGTGACTGTACTTCCAAAATCTTTTCCACAGAAGTACTTTTAATGAAGGTCTAAAACCTTAATTAAATAGACCTGAAAATACATGTACAAGAAGCAGTACTATTCAAATATTTGTTCTTTTCTGCTATGGACATAAATTAGTGTTGAGAATTAGCCATAAACAAGAAAATATGCATGTTATGTTCAAATATACACATGTGCATTCTTAAATATACATAAATATTTATTCTCAAACTATAAACAAATAAGCTGGTGGTCCTTTCTAAATATTCTAGAGTGAAATATAAAATTTTGCCCCAAATTATTCTGAAGTTCCTTTAACATGTCAAAAAATAAATACTAGGAAAAACAAACGCTGTGTTTCTTTTTTCCACAGTAACTTCAGTTTGGTGGGTGGTGAGAGGGAGAATGTAATGCTATTATATAATTTAGTGAAGACTGCCTTCAAATATTTAGACTTCAATTACTTTACTGTTTCATAGTCTAACCCAAAGTAAATATTAATGAATAGGTACACAATTTTAAGTCAATTGAGATTTGAGGTAACAACATAGTATATACTAAGGAGATAAACCCATCAAGAGGGACTAGGATTGAAAGAAGCAATGGTCCAATTTGGACTTGATTAAGAAAATGTTTCAGTGCTTCCCCTTTAACAAAAAAATGACATGTCATTATTTGCTTATATATTTGCTAGGATTTTTAAAAATGTAATAACAACCAAAAACAGATGAAAACAATCAAAATTCTATAAAAGTTTTGAAATATTTATGAAAAACAAGAACAGAAAACATTAAACTTTTCTGCATTGACAATAAAAGTTCATTGCTTAAAACTGTGACCCACTTCTAAAAAGTCATGCTTGGCACATAGGAGGAGCTCACAAAGTATTTGTTGACCAACTTCCATGTAACAATCAATTATGTGAAAATGCTTCCCAATCTTTCAGAGACATACTTGAGAGCAATGCAAAGTCTTTCCTTATTTTCATCCAATTGTTTCAATTCCCTGGAATGATACTTCCTACATGCCCTTCTGGACTATGCTTTCATTTTCCATCACAGTTGTCTGGCATCCATTACAGGTAGAGTTCACTAAATTACACATGCAGTAATCATTTGCAGGCTTTTCCTCCCCCTCCCCCCACTTCCTTTTTAGTCTACTTAAGTTACTTCTCAAGAAAAGTAAGAAAAATTACCTACAATGAAAACTAAAGAGCATTTTTTAAAAAACAATTTCAAATAATCATTGAAATCTCCTCTGTGGGATCTACTCCTATACCTTATTGCTTATGCTATTAATTGGTGTCATTGAGTGTTTTCCATCTCTGCTGATGTTATAGTCAACTCTCAGAGGAGAAAACAGAGAAATATAGCAGCTCTACTTTAATCTATCAGGGCTATAAAATCTATGTATGTTACAAATGTCTCCTGTACAGTGACTGCCAAATTAAACCAGTATTGGTTTACAGAAAAGTTGTAAAGCAGAAAGTTCACCTGTGCCCCAGTCCTCTCTAAAACGAGAAATGATTTGATAAGTACTGTCAATGAATTTTTCTCCATAATTATTCCAAGTTTAACATCCTACAATGCTTGTGGACCATCCCTCCCACCACACTCATCCTTGCTCATTACCCTTCTACCACACTGGCTACTCTTCTTTTTAAACATCAAGTTTGTCTCTTTTCCCCAGCCTTTCTGCATCCTCTTCCTCTGCCCTCGATGCATTAGATTTTTGCATGGCTAATTCTTGCTTCCCATTCATGTCTCAGCCTTTGGCTGAAATGCTACCTCTTCGGAGAGGCTAGTCTTGACCACATCTGGACTGATCATCATCTTTCTTTCTTTCTTTTTTTCAGTTTTATTGAGGTATAAGTGACATATAACATTGTATAAGTTTAAGTTATACAACATAATGACTTGATATATGCATGTTCTGCAATGGTCATTATCTTTCATATCACCTGTTTGTCTTCTCAGCACTTACTGCTTCCTGCAATTTGTTTTTTAATTTACTTATTTACTTTTCATTTTTTGACACTGGGTGTAAATATCACGTTAACAGGAGATACTATCACTCATTCATTCCGGTTCTCTAGTGACTAAAAAGTATCTGACACATAGTGGCTGCTCAGTAAATATTTGTTGAATGAATGAATGAACCAAAAATGATAGAGCCATAGAGAAAGGTGATAGAAAAGTATTGCTTTAAGAAAATAATAATACTCAAGTGAAGGAAAAACTAAAAAGGAAGGAAAATGAGAAGGCATGCAAAAGAGGAGATAGATGGAAAGACAAGATAAAGAAAGTAAAGGAAGCACAGGGAAAAGAAGGGGATGGAAAAAAGAAGCAGAGAAAGATAAAGGACAGAGAAAAGAAAAGGAGAAGGGGAAGATGGGACAGTAATTGAGAAGTGACTGTGTCCATATGCCATTAGTCTAAGTGACTTTTTCCCCTTTAGGTTGCTTTCCATGCCTTTGAATTAGTCTCTTCCTTTAGAAGCTGGCTGAATCATCTTCTCAGGTCCTTTAGAAGTTGGCTGAACCATCTTCTCAAATCTTCCATTTTACAGATGAAGACGCAGAGCCCCACTGAAACAGGGGAATTTGCCTAGGATTATAGAGCTAGGGAGTTAGCAGATGGAGGGCTAGACCCCTGACTTCCTGATGCCCAGTTTTTGTAGATAAGCAGTGAAGGTGCTAAGAGTTCTGAATTTCTAAAACCAGTCTCAGAATTCTCCTGATTTAGTAACACATTGATTTAAGGTAGCTCTAGTCCAGCTGCCAATATGTCAAAGTGAACTTTCACTCACCCTCCAAGCATTGTGTGTGTGACTAATTATCATGATGTTGCACAGTTACTATTGTTTCTAGTCACTTGCCACCAGGTAAAACTATGAATGTGAGATGATGCAGAACCTAAAACAATTTCCTAAAATGAACAATGATTTATAGAGGCTGGGTATAATAATAAATGGAGCATGTGATGACTAAAATGAGGTTTATGGTGGTTCCATATTAAAATATCATAATTTTATTCTGTGATTTTTGCCTTTAACATTTTTTCATGAGAAATATTAAAGAATGGCAGAGAAGCAATTTTATGTAATCGATAATGGCTGACCCCCTCATTCACAGTCACAAATCATAAAATCCAATATAAATTCCTAACTTGATTTCAGTCAGTAGTTTCCATTTTTTCCCAATCATTTAAAAAAATAACATAGTCAAATGTTATAAAATTAACAGCTGTGAATGTTGGCTTCTCTCCCTTTTCTGTTCTTCTATGATAAAATGACCTAAAAGTCATCAAAAGGAGAAGTATAGCCAATCCACAAACCCTGTCCACATAATTAAGCTTATTATTAAGGTATATTCATGCCAAATATTGTTTGAATAAAGTGGAAAATATTTTATATGAAATTTGTAGAGTCTAAAGGACTTTATCTTACCATTTCATAGGAGTTTTTTTCCTCATTACTCTGGTCATGAGCTATTTCTTTATAGAAAAGCACATTGCCTTTTGTTTTACAGTGATAGTCTTTTCCAAGAATTCTTTGGCCCTAAACATGACTTGATCATTGACACATATGAGGAAATGGTTAAAAATGTAAATGAAGAAGAGATTTCTCCATAAAATATTAGATCTGTTTACCAAGTTTACAGTCTTCCAGAGCCTATTTAAATGCCTAAATGGAGCTAATGAAAGCTTTTTGTCTAACGCACACAGATTCCATGCACATTTTCTTGTCTCTTCCTCCATGAAGTTTCACCTAACATTTTCCTCTTCCTCTTTAACATTATAATTCTATATGCGTGATTTTTGCATTTCAAAACATTATGTTTGATTAGAATGAAAGCTACACACAAAGGGGAGGCCAATGCATCTTGTTTGGAAAGCTTGATTTTTACCTTCACATTTTTATTTTATTAGGCATGCCCAATCTCTGCCTCTTACACCTTACACCATCATCACAAAATTGCAAATCAAGGCATAAATGGGCTTCCCTTAACTATAAATTATGTGTTACTTACTTGACTGTTACTCTGTTAGATGTATCTTGTAGGTCACTAGGGTCAAAAAGTTGAGATTCTTTAAGGCCGAGCTCTTTACAACCTCTCAAGAATAAGATGATATTGTCCTGGAAGGAAAAAAAGAATTCCAAGTCTATATTATTTTATACTATTTTTATGAACCAACCCATCCTTTTCAACAGTCCACAAATTACTGGAGGTTATATGTTAGTCATTAAGGCAGTGAGAGTCAGGTCTAAATCACGGCTTGTTGGATAAAAAAAAATCATACATTGTTAGGACATGTCACAGTAAACAGATGATTCAAACTTCTAAACCCACAGCCATGCCAAATTCATTTTTTCCCTTTACCTTAACACATTTTTATAAAACTGCAAGTAAAATATCATTGAAAAAGAGAACTTAGAATCTTTTGGGGAATAGTATTCAAAAACCAGATATTCCCTGTTGTTCCAAAGTATTGTCTATGTCTTACTGTCTAAATCTAGTTCAAAAAATGATATTTAAAAATAGGTTTTACTACTCAAGTGTCATCTTCAACAAATTTTCCTTTTTAATTGATCTTCTGCATTACATTCTTTATTTGAGTTTTCACGGATAATAATACCTCTTTGTAGACTATAAATTGAATTAAATGGGGAAAATAATCTCAATTAATTGGGAAGGGAAAAAAGTGGGGCAAGGACAGCTTTTGAAAATAGTGCAAAAGACCCTCCTCAAAGTGAAATTTTTTTCTAGCAGATACAAATTTACTTTGAACTAGTAGAACAGCAGGCACATTGATAATTAAGGAGGGTTCCCGTCTTCATCTGCTGGGAGTCATTAAAAAAAACAAATGGTCTGGAAGAGACTGAAATTATGGGTCATCCTTTTGGAACTCCAGGGTATTGACAGCAGGCTCATCAGTTACAAGTCCCTAACTGTCCTCTTCTTAAGAGGTTTCTGACAAGCTAACTGGCCTCATCAGTTAGTGAAGACTACTAGGAAGGAATGGTAAATTTTGGCTCCAGAAGCCAGGTCAATGTAAATCCATTTGAATACTGTAAGAAAGATGCTACAAAAAATTTGAAATGATGTCGGAGGTTACTGAATCATGGACTCACCCAAATGCAATTCGACAAAGCAAGCAGGAGGTAAAGTTTTCCCCAGTTACCTGGTATGTAGGCAGGATTCTAAGATGACTCCTAAAGAATCCCGCCCCCTGGTATAAATACCTTGTATAGTCTCCTCCCCTTCAGTGCCAGTGGAACCATGAATGTGAGGGGATAGCACTGTGATTATGTTACTAACAAGCTGTCTTTGAGTTAATTAAAAGAAAGATTATCTGACTGGGTCTGACCTAATCAGGGGAGCTTTGAAAAGAAGGTGAAGTTACAGATCCTTGTGGCCACGAGTTCTGTAGTTGTAAAGACAATCTGTCAACAACCACGTTAACTTGGAAGAGGCTTTGACAAAGCTCATATAAGACCTCGCCCCCACCAACACCTTGATTTCAACCCTGTGTGATCATGTCATGTCCATACTTCTGATCTATAGAAACTAAGATAATAAATGGGTATCAATTTAAGATGTTAAGTTTACAGTAATTTTTTAACGCAGTAATAAAAATTAACATATCCAAACTCAAAAGAAGAACAATACCAATAAATTGCTAACCTTTATGTAGCAATATAAATAATATAACTTTATTATATGCCAAGCATTCTTCTAAGAACTCTACATCTATTAACTCATTTAACCCCTGCACAAACTTATGAGGTAGGTACTTCAATCATCTTCACTTTACAGATGAGCAGTCTGAGGTACAGACAATTAAGCTCCTTACCTAAGGTTACAGAGCCATCAAAGGGTGAAGATTTAAAACAATATGACATATATGAGGAACTCAATAATCAAATCTGAGGCCAGTATCAAAAGATGATGCTATGGAGTCAGAGGCCAATCACAGAAGGCAGACCGTGGAAATCACAGAGGGGCTATAATCTAAAAAATGAATGCCAGATCTGCAGCAGATGTACATGGCTGGGGGTAGTCCTAGGAGGAGGCAGTCAGGATGAAGGAAGGATTTAAGAGGAGCAAGACAGGAGACAGGGAGACCAATGAGGAAATACTACAATCTCACTCCCTCCCCACCCCCAGAGAGTGGCCCATCCCAAAATATGTTCTTTCCTGTGTCTTTTTGTGTCCCTGGGTTTTTTTTCAGCAGGCGAGATATGCCATCATTCACAAGGCCTGTGTCATTCACTAGACCTCTTGTAGACCAACAATGGGCTAGTCATAGTTTGAAGTCATTCATACTCTGGCCATTCTCTCCTTCAAATACCTTGTACATTTTAAACTGATCAAATTTTTCCTTGGAGTTTTCTATTTTCCCTCCCATCTCCAGAGATTAATAGATGTTCAGATGAATCTCTTCTAGGGCATGCAACTATATTTCTGGTTGACTTGTGAGCTCTGAAGGTGTTCTATCCAAAGGAAAGCAGAGGATGGGTCCTACTACTCTTTAGGAATCATTTGGGACCAGAATAAAAAGACCATTCATACCTGTAATCACTATGTAGTCCCATAAGAGGTGCATCACTGGGGCACCTCAGACTCTCAAGAAAGGTGAGGAGGCCCTCTTCCCATATGCATTCCCAGATGTGCTTTTGAGTGCCGTGCTATATTCAGCACACAGACTGTAAACACAAAAGCTCTGTGTTGCCAGCTAGCCTAAACGATTTGGGCTGGGATATTTAAATAACTGCAGGTCTCTTTCCCGCTCCTTGCTACAATCTAATAATGCTGGAGAGGAGCCAGACTCCAGTCAGGAGAAAAGCCAGAAGGAGCTAACAGGAGCAGTGACCCAAGTGGGAGGAAAAGACTGAGCCTTTAATTACATGAAATGCAACTTCCAAATTCCCATCTGCCTTGCTCTTCACACTGAGATTTTTCCACATTTATAATTTCAAGCAAAACTCACATATTAGTGTTTTAGCTTCAGAAGCCAAGTAGTACAACAGCATCTCATTTCCAAGGGAGAAGTGGAAGACAATAATTTATAGCAATGACCATTATATTTGGCTCTTACTAATGTAGTATTACAAACCTATTATGATTTTGTAAGGCTTCAAAAGAAGTTTTTAAGAACTCTTCAAAAAAGTCAACGTCATATAAAAGCAAAAATTGGAGATTAAAGAGACATAATGACCAAACATGATTTATGACCCTTGATTGGATCCTAGATCCAAAAAGGAAAAGTAAATAATGATATAAAAATCCAGTTTAAATATAGACTGTATGTTGGATAATATTAATGAATGAATGTTAATTTTCTTAGACATGATGATGATGAGATTGTGGTTATATGAGAGAATGCCTTTATTTTAAAGCAAACATGAATTATTTAGGGATGAGTTATCATAATGTCTGTAACATAATTTCAATTGAATCAGGGCAAAAATGTGAATGTGTGTGCGTGTGTGTGTGCATGTATCTGAGGGGGGGTCTGCTTGTCATGAAGAAAGAGATATAGTAAATATGGCAAAATATCAACAAATGGTGAATCAAATCAGGAATTGGAAAACTTTTTCTAAAAAGGGCTACACAGTAAATATAGCTTTGAGGGCCTATGGTGGTCTCTGTCAAAATGACTAAACTCTGCTTTGTAGCAAGACAATACAGAAATGGATGGGAATGTCTATATTCCCATATACTTTATTTACAAAAGCAGCCATTGGGTTGGATTGGGCCCATGGGCTGTAGTCCACCAGCCCCATTGTAGGTAAATGGTTATGCAGGAATTTACCATACCATTTTTTTTTTTTTTTTTTTTTACTTTTCTGTATATTTGAAAATTTTCAAAAAAAATTTTGGAAAAAAGGTTTTTAAATTAGTAGAAATGTAGTCAACCTCATAAGATTATGACTTCAGTGGCAAAAACAATTTCATAAAATTCAAGAAAAAAACTGGTCATTTTAGAGACCACTACTGCAAAGTCACTGAGGTAAATGCTCAAGTGCTACTTATGGAAAGTTACCATTTTTGGCTACCTGGAAAGCAGGGTAACATAAGTCTCAAAACACAAATGCATAACATAAAGTTCCTAAAAGAGTCCATTTTGTGCTAGACTAATATTAATATATGGATTTATACTGCCCTTTATAAAACTACTATGCATTAATCCATCCTTGTTATTGGCCCAGTGGTTTCCCATTTCCTTAATTTGTGGGCCTGCCATGTGTATGAAAATATTCCCCAGGGACCTAGGATTGAGGATACAGTTTTCTACTCCTTTCCTCCCACGGGACGACTTCTCTAAATAAGTCCTTTATTTCACTCCCCTCCCTTCACCCTCCAAAGGTAAGAAGAAGGAAGGCCCAGGATGTTCTCTACCTACAGATTGTAGCAGAGTCCCTGGTATATAGTAGGTACTCACTAAATATTTAAAATAAAGTAAGAAAATTCTGGGAAACATGCAGAGTGAGAGATGTCCTCAGATCTCTCCCCAAGAAACAACAATGAGTTGAACATCTAAAACTGAACAAAAAACACCCAAACTGTACACTAGCACACCTGAGTGTGGGATCTGCGCATAAGAGCTACCACAGGTCAGACCCCGGGTGTCAAGCAGTGGACTGAAAGAAATAAAGAAGCTGCCTCTTGCAGCCACTGGAGCTCCTTGCAGGAGGAGGGGGAGGGGTGAAGATGCGGGAACTTCCCTGAACAACCCTGGCTGGAAGTGCCGGCACTTCTACGCAGCTGGCAGCAGGACCCAGTCATCAGGGCAGAAAACAGAGAAGTGGGATGGAACTGCAGAGAAACAACAGTTGATTTTTACTGGCTGCAGATGCAAAACCAAGGCAGAGCTGCAGCCCCCAATTCCCAACCTAGAGGGCCCCACTTCCCTATATCCTCTGCGACCAGTCGCCATGGAACCCCAGGGGAATCTGAGCAAACACTGCCTAGACTGAAGCAACCTCTCGCAGCCTCTGGAGCTCCCTGATTGAGGAGGGGGAAGGGAGAAAGTGCGGCGACTTCCCTGAACAACCCTGCCTGGAAGTGCCAGGAATCCTATTCAGCCAGAAGCAGGGCACAGTCATCAGGGCAGAAAGCAGAGAAGTGGGACGGGGCCACAGAGAAACAACAGTTGATTTCTACTGGCCGCAGTTGCAAAACCCAGGCTGAGCCACAGCCCTCTACCCTCCGAGACCAATCGCCGTGGAGCTCCAGGGGAATCTGAGCAAACGCTACTGAAACTGTTTGCTAACACTGACAGGGACTGAAAGTGAGAGTAGCAAGTGTGATCAAAGTTCTACAAGAAAATAAAAAAACATTATTTAGGCTCTATGTAAAACAGGGATCCAAGAGGCTCAGAAACCACCTACTGGAAACCAAAAGAAAAGCGCCTTCTTTATAGCAGGCTAAAGAGAGACTTTTATATAATAAACCTTCTTTCTGGAAAAATAGAATGCACTTCCATTAATGTGCAGGTGGAGAAATAGTCCATTAAACACCAAGAACAACCAAGGTGACAAGGCATCCCAGAAAGAAAGAGAAAAATCTCCAGAAAATAAGGTTACAGACATAGAAATATGGAACTAAAATGACAGAGAATTCAGGATGGTACTTCTGAAAAAACTCAATGAGTTCTGAAACGAGGCATATCAACAATTTCAGGAATTGAAAAAACAACTAGATGAGCAGACCAAGGAGACTAAAACCCTCAAGAAGAACAGAATAGATCTTCTGGAAATAAAAAACACACTGCAAGAGTTGAAAAATGAAATAGCAAGTTTGGGAAATAGAGTCGATCAAATGGAGGAAAGGATCAGTGATATTGAAGACAGAAATCTAGAAATAAATCAGAAGGAAGAAGAGAGAACTAGAAGAATGAAAAATAATGAAACAGAAATTCAAGAACTAGCTAATACTATCAGGAGAGGAAACATAAGAATAATGGGCATTATCGAGGGCAAGGAAAAGGTGCAGAAACTAGAAAGCATTTTCTGACAAACAGTGGACAAGAATTTCCCAAATCTAAGGAATGAGCTGGAGCTTGGAATTCAAGAAGTCAACAGAACACCCAATTATCTCAACCCAAAAAGGCCTTCACCAAGACACATTGTATTAAAGTTATCAAAAATCAATGACAAAGATAGAATTCTCAGGGCAGCCAGGAAGAAGAAAACTGTAACTTATAAAAGAAAATCCAATAAATTATTGTCGGATTTCCCAATGCAGACCCTATAAGCCAGAAAAGAATGGAATCAAATATTTAAACTACTAAGTTTAAGGAACTACTAGTCTAGAATAATGCATCCAGCTAAGCTCTCCTTTAGATATGAAGGAGAAATTAAGACCTTTCCAGACATATAAAAATTGAGGGAATTCTCCACTATGAGGACTGCACTACAGGAAATACTGAAAGGGGTCAGCTCACCTAAAACAAAATGACAACCACAACAACAACAACAACAACAAAAATACATAATTAGGAGTAAAGTGACTATTAGGCAAATAGAAGCAGAGGAGTGCAATCCTTACTAAGAACAGTGCATTATAAGCTTAAATAATATGAAGAGAATTGCTATAGCAAGATAGTAATAAACGTTCAGCATACATAGGGACAAACTGAGATAACAATGACTGAAAAGGGGAGGATTTGAAGATCTAAATTCACAAACAGGGGATAAGGCACATACAGAAGAAAATGGATGACTGTATCTATATAATTATCCTTTTTTTATTAGTAATGGTAACCACACACCAAAGATTCAGAACTGAAGTATATAACATAAAACAAGAACAACCAGAGGGAAAAACCCACAAAAGCCAACCAAAATAAAGAGAACAGAAACACAAGGACAAGGAAGCAATGGAAACACCATGCGACCAGAAAGCAAAAGATAAAATGGCTATAAGAAGACCTCATATTTCAATAATCACCCTAAATGTAAATGGACTGAACTCACCAATAAAAAGACACGGAGTTGAAGGATGGATCAAAAACAAAATCAAACCATATGCTGCCTCCAGGAGACACATCTGAGCTCCAAAGACAAATATAGACTCAAAGTGAAAGGGTAGAAAATGATATTTCAAGCAAATGGCATTCAGAGAAAAGCGGGAGTAGCCGTACTAATATCAGACAAAATAGACTTCAAAATAAAAAAGGTAAAGAATAATACTGAGGGACACTTCATAATGATAGAGGGAATCATGCACCAAAAAGACATAACACTTATTAATATCTATGCTCCCAATCAGGGAGCCGAAATATGTAAAGCAATTACTAACAGCACTTAAAGGAGAAACAGACCAAAACACTATTGTGGTAGGTGACCTAAATACCCCACTGTCAGATAGGCACAGATCATCTAAACAGAAAATCAATAAGGAAATAACATCCTTAAATGACACATTAGACTAACTGGACATAATTGACATTTACAGAGCCTTCCATTCCAAAACAGCTGCATATACATTCTTCTCTAGCGCACATGCAACACTCTCAAGAATCAACCACATACTAGGACACAGAGACAGCCTCAACAAATATAAGAGGGTTGAAATCATACCAACCATATTCTCTGATCATAATGCTTTGAAATTAGAGATCAACTGCAACAAGAAAGCAGGAAGAACCACAAATACATAGAGATTAAACAACATGCTACTGAAGAATAACTGGGTCACAGAAGAAATAAAAAGAGAGATCAAGAGATACATAGAAACAAATGATAATGATAGTACAACATATCAAAACTTTAGAGACTAGGCAAAAGCGGCCATAAGAGGAAAGTTCATATCATTACAGGTCTACCTCCAAAAATAAAAATGAGCCCAAATAAACAACCCAACACTTCATCTTAAAAAACTAGAAAAGGAACAACAAATGAGGCCTACTGTCAGCAGAAGGAAAGAAATAATTAAAATTAGAGCAGAAATAAATGAAATTGAAAACAAAACAAAACAAATAAACAATAGAAAAAATAAATGCAACAAAGAGCTGGTTCTTTGAGAAGGTTAATAAAATTGACAACCCCCTGGCTAGACTCACTAAAGAAAAAAGAGAAAGGACA